>NW_008353490.1:6416425-6540755 GCF_000622305.1 Nannospalax galili
ATAAAATAAGTCCATTTGATCTATGGTTCAGTTTAACTCTGAAGTTTATTCATTTATTTTTTTGTCTGGATGATCACTCTATTAATCAGAGTGTGTCATTAAAGTCACCCACTATAGTTGTATCTTGAGCCTATTGTCCCTTTATGCTCAGTTTTTGTTTTTTTGGTTGTTGTTGTTGATTTGTTTGTTTTATAAAATTAACCCAACATTCAGCACACACATATTTACAACTCTTATATCCTCTTTATGGATTATTTTATGTTTATGTAATGACCTTCTTTATATTTTGGCTCAAGGTCGACTTTAGCAGAAATAAGTATAGATAAAACTGGTTTGGGCTTCCATTTGTTTGGAATATTTGCTTCCATTCTTTCTTTCAGTTTGTATATGACTTTGCCAGTGATTTTTGTTTATTGTGGACAAGAAATATTTGGGTCTTGGCATTTTAGAATGCAGGTAGTCTGCATCTTTCCATGTTAAAATAAAGATAATCTACCTGTAGGGTCATTATTGAGAGGGATTTACTTATTCTTTTAATTGTGTTGGTTGTTTTTCAGTTAATGCTCCTTCTTCTCTACTCAAATTAGAGGCATGCTGATTTGTTGAGTTGGACTTGACTGATTCGTCATAATTATCCTTTGTTCATGTATTCTTCTTGTGAAATTTATTCTTTCCCATGTTCTTTTGGTTGAGTCTTTCTTCCTCTTCTGCGTTTAAGATTCCTTTAAGCATCTCTACAGTGCTGATTTGGTGATTATTAATGTCTTCAGTTTGTAGTTGTTTTGAATGGTTTTTAAAAGTTAAGATACAGTGGGCAGAGAGATGGTTCAGTGGTTAAGAGCACTGACTGTTCTTCCAGAGGACCCGGGTTCAATTCCCAGCACCACATGGCAGCTAACAACTGTCCATAACTGCAGTTTGAGGGGATCCAATGCCCTCTTCTGATCTCCATGGGCATTGCATGACACGGGTGCACTTATACACATGCAGGCAATACACTCATACACATAAAATAAAAATGATAAATTAAAATATTATTAAAAGTTAAGATACAACAATGTTGGTTGGTAAGTATGTATCTACTTTCAGAACTTGCTATCAATTGTTCCATGTTTTCTTGGATTTTAGGGTTTCTGTTGAGAAATCTGATACTATTTGGTTTACTCTGTGGATTTGCTTACATAAACAAGTTGGCATTTTCTCTTGCAAGTGTTAATATAATTTCTTCATGGAAATCTTAGCATGTTGATTGCTAGGTGTCATGGGGAGGTTCTCTGATCATGTCTATTTAGAGTTTAAAATGCTTCTTGCATTTGGTTGTTCATTTGTTTTGCATGATTTGGGTGATTTTTCTGCTCTGTTTTCAATGACTGGATTTTCTACTTCTTTAATTTTTAATCTCAGTTCACTTTTTTTACCCGTGGATTCTTGAGTTTGAATTCTTGGTCATGTCCCAGAGTTGTTGATGCTTTATTTTTTTAATTTCTAAATGTAATATTTCCTTCACCTTGTCTTCCAGTCATAATATTCATTCTTCTGCTTAATCTAGTCTATAACTGGTTTCAAACCAGTTATATGGTGAAAGTTTCTAGTCTGTTCAATACTTGATTAATTGAGTCTTCATGTCTAACAATTCTGTTGCTATTGTTTTAATCTGTTTCCTTGATAATTGTCACCCATGTTCCTGATTTTCTCTTCCACATGGCTGACTTTCTTATCCACATCTTGAAATGATTTCCTTGCTTTATTCATCTTGTTTTTCATTTTCTTTTTGAAGTCATCGATCATTTTTGCAAGTAGAATTTAAACTCTTTGGCTTTTTTATTTGTGCCTATATATGTTTTGTAAGTATTTTATTGAGAATTTCATCAGGAATATTGGTTCATAATTTTCTTTTTATGTTCAATCTTTGCCTAGCTTTGGTGTTATAGTAATACTGTCTTCCTAGAAGGAGTTTGGAAGAGCTCCCTTTATGTCTATCTTTTTGAATAGTTTAAGCAGTATTGGTTGCAGTGCTTCTTTGAAGGTCTAGTCGAAGTCTGCTGTGAATCATCTGGACCTGGACTTTCTTTAGTCAGAAGGTTTCGTATCACTATTTCAACTGCCTTATTTGTTATGAGTTTAAGTTGTTGATTACTTCTTGATTTAAATTTGGTGATTCTGTTGACTCTAGAAATTCATCCATCCATTTCTTTTAGGTTTTCAAGTTTAATAGAGATTTGGTTTTAAAAGTATTTCCTTATAATGTTCTGAATTTCTTTGGTGTCTGCTGTAATGTTTCCCTTTTCATCTCTGATTTTGTTAAATTGGATCTGCTCTTTCCTTCTTTTTGTTAACCTTGCTAAAGGTCTGTTGATCTTGTCAATTTTTTTTTTCAAAGAACCAGGTCTTAGTTTCTTTGAGTCTTTGTATTGTTTTGTTTGTTTTTATCTTACTGATTTCTGCTCTGGATTTTATTAGTCCTTCCCATCTACTGGATTTGGATTTGGTTTGTTATTGTTTTTCAAGATTCTTGAGTTGCATCATTAATTTATTTGTGCTCTTTCTGATTTTTGATGTAAGCGCTTAGAACCGTAAATTTCCCTCTTAGGACTGCTTTTAATGTGTCCCAAGGGTTTTCTTGTGTTGTGTTTTCATTTTCATTTAATTCCAAAGTATTTTAAATTTTGTTTCTTAATTTCTTCTTTGAACCATTTATCTTTAATAATATATTGTTTAATTTCCACGAGCTTTTGTAACTACTAGAGATTGTTTTGCTATTGATTTCATTTGAGTGTACTATAATCAGAATAAATGGAGGTATTTCAGTTTTTCTGTATTTGTTGCTATTCATTTTGTGTCCCGGATCATGGTCTATTTTGGAGAATCTCCCATGGACTGCTGAGTAGAATATATATTCTTTGGTGTTTTGGGTGAAATAGTCTATAAATGTCTGTTAGGTCCATTTGATATATGATTTAATTCTGATATTTCTCTATTTTTTTGTCCAGATGATATTTCTCTATTTTTTGTCCAGAGAAAGGAGGCGGGGTACTGAATTTTTCTATTACTGAGTTGGCGTAAATTTGTGTCTTGAATTCTGGTTGTGCCAGAATTTGGTGTATATATATTTAGAAATTTAATGTCTTCTTCAATAATTGTTCCCTTAATCAGAATGAATTGACCTTCTTTAGCTCTTCTGATTTAGTTTGAAGTCTATTTCATCAGATATCAGAGCAGCAGCACCTTGTGCTTCTTGTTTCCATTTTCTTAGAATGCTTTTTCCATCCTTTCACTGTAACATGATGCCTATCCTTGAAGATGAGTTTCTTGTCTGCAACAAAATGATGGATTTTGTTTCTTAATCCATTAAAGTAACTAGTGACTTTTGATTGGGGCAGTGAGGTCGTTAATGTTTAATGTTACTATAGAAAGATGTGTTGATTACCATCATTTCATTTTCTGCCTGTGCTCTTAGTCCTATTTTGTGCTTCAGTAATTATAATGCCATTTGTTTCCTTTCTGTGGCCTCTTAGCTGTTTATTCCTTTCTTCTGTCCTTTGTGTTGTTTCTGTAGGAAACAATTCGTGTTTGCTGGACATCAATTTTTTTAACCTGTTTATGTCATGGAAAGCTTTTTTTTCTCCTTCACCCATGGCACCAGATTTTCTGGGTAAGGTAGTCTGGGTTGGCGTTTTGTAGAACTTGTAATACATTGATCCAAGCTTGTCTGGCTTTTAAAGTTTCCATTGAAAAGTCAGCTGTTATTGTGATGGGTTTTCCTTTGTATGCTACTTGTGGTTTTTCTCTCGCAGCTTTCAATATTCTCTTCGTTCTGTGTATTTAACGTTTTTATTATAATATGCCATGGAGAGTTTCCTCTCTGATCCTCTTTGGTGTTCTGTGTGCTTCTTGTATCTGTATGGGTAATGCCTTTCCTTAATTTAGGGAAGTTTTCTTCTAAAATCCTGTTGAAGATCTGGTCTCTGTCAGTGGCCTTATATCATCTCCTTCTGCGTTTATAATTTGTGCATTTGGTCTTTTCATGGTATCCCAAAGTTCTTACCTATTCCTTTCCTGTTGGTTTTTTTCCACCTTCTTTGCTTGAGAGGTCTGATTCCTTTACCTTACCTTCATGTCCTGATGTTTTATCTTCTACTTGATCCATCCTACTGGTATGTCTTTCCCATGAATTTTCTAATTGGGTTATTGAACTTTTCCTCTTCATCTCAGTTTGAGTTTTCTTCAGTATTTCTATCTCTTTCCTGAACTAGTTTTTCAAATCCTGACTTGTCTTTGTAATTTCATTCAGCTGTGTATTAGTACTTTTTTGAGCTTCACTTAGGTTTATTTTTATCCTCTTTGAGTTCATTGAGGTGGTTTTCGTGTCTTCTTTAAACTCCTTGAATTCTTTTCTTTGATCATGTTTGTGTTTTTTAAAGTTTTGTGTCCTGGGGTTCCTCTGAATAGTTCTTATTGTAAACATTTCTATAGGACTAGTGGGTTTTGGATGGGAACATACTGTCTTGGCTTTTCATATGGTTTGTGTTATTCACAATGTGACCTGAGCGTATAGACGTCTTTTGTTGGTTGTGTGTCTGATGTGAAATTCTAGCCTGTCTTTGTTGTGTTCTGTTTTTGTTGTCTTAGCTTGGTTGATTTCAGACCAAATATGAAGAGTGAGTTGGTCAATCCTTCAGAGTCTCAGTGTTGATTTTTTTTTTTTTTTAATTGTAGGGATAGGGGTGATTCCAGGCTGGTCCTGTGTGCAAACAAGCTAGCCTACAGCACAAGCAACATGATCCAGAATAGTCTTAGGAGTGCCTGGGGCTACAATTTATAATTAATGTTTCTAAACATGAAAAGGCCTCATTGTATTTCCAAAATCATTAACTATGTATTAACATGCAATTGACCAAAGGCCACTCACAAAACCAAAGCAACCCAAAAACTCCATTAAGACTTAGAAACACAGAGCCCATCTCCAAACTGACACATGGCATCTGACTGGGTACTCAGGTCCACTGGATAGCTACGATGTACAGCCTATCATGTTTCCTCCTCTCACTGCTTTGGTCTTGGGTGGCGCCCTGGATCTCTGGTAGTGGTTCAAGTCTGAAGGACCATGACTTCCATCTCTTTGCTGAGTGTGAGTCTCCTATATCAAAGGTGAGCAGTCACTCCCCATAAAAGGACTACATCCCCTAACTAGCCAAACTCTCTGTCAAGTTGTTGCTCCTATAAGTTCAAGGATTAAATTTAATGTCTTCACAAAAAGAATATATTCTTATTTTGAAGGTCAGTGGCAGTGAAATGTTCTCTAACTACTTGAACATGAATGCATCTGGTGATATTTTCATATGGTGTTGTGTAACAAATAATCTCTTCCCTCCCATTCTTAACTCTCCTGTGGAAGACACAGGAAGAAGAACCCAGCCCTGCTCTGATGTGATAGCCTCAAGTTTCATCTCCAGATGCTCAGGATAAAATTACAAAGGTGCTGAAGAGAGAAATCATGGTTGACAACACATTTTACCTACCAGTCTCACATTGTTTATCAGCCTAATAAAATGTGCCAATATTTACCACCTCTCTAAAATATGCACTAATAATAAGTAGAGACATGGGACATAATGTGGTCATTGATAAATATAAATTTATAGCTCCTGGAGGAAGAAAATGATGGGACATCTCACACAGGGCAAAGCTGGCTCTGGATGAAACAGAGGGCTGTTCCCGTTTGTTAAGCATCAGATGAAAACAGCATTGATCTTGTTTTAAGTTATAAAATAGCAATACCTATTTTGTGTTATCACAAAACAGAAACCAGTCTTCATGTTATTACCTTTCATGTCCCATATGTCCCAGCATCTCCTCTCTCTCTCTCTCTCTCTCTCTCTCTCTCTCTCTCTCTCTCTCTCTCCCTCTCTCTCCCCCTACCTATCTATCTACCTCTCTCTCTCATAGTTAACATTTAATGATTTTATTTGGAGGTCAGACCTAAGTACTGCTCACAGTAATCCTTGGCCTTCTAACTCATTAACCACATCATTTTTTTTCTCCATTTCTTTAAGCAGAAGACAAACAAAATCTCTGATAAGCTCCATGATGCAACTGTTAATGGTACCTGAATTCCTGAAATTCCCTTTATTTTCCTGAAAGAAACATTCATACTTATCTGAAGAAACCACAACTTCAAGATGGCTTATCTGCTACTGAGGACAAGTTCACAGGGTCCACTTCCATTTATGAGAGCAAGTTCAAGCCCCATATGATGCAGATAAAACCTTAGTTTGCTCTCACATGCCAGTTAAATTTGATATCAACTTCCCCATTGCCTCCATAGAAACCTAATGTGTAAACAGTAGCATCACAACTTCCCTCCTTAACACCCATTAGACTCTGACTTCCTGAGTACTGCGTCTGCAATGTTGTTTTTCTCATTGCATTTTAACTTCTGTTTTCCTGTTACAGGAGCATTACCTTGAACTTGTGACTGCTGAACTTCTAGTTAAATTTTCAACTGGTTATACAAATATCATTTGGGAATACATTATTTCTTTTGTGCCTTTCATTCTAATATGATCCTAAATGTTAAAAGGGCAGACAAATTTATTAAGGCCAATTAGCATTTTTGCACTGTAGTTTCAATATCCAAGCTCACAATTACTAATGAAAAGATAAAGTTATTCCAAAACTACAGTTCACAGTGACAGACCTCCTTCTTAATGTGAGAATATTCATTGCCTTAATTTTCTTTAAAAAAAAGTATTATTTTTATTTTATAGGTTTGAGCTTGTCACCTGCATGTAGGTAGCTGCACTCATGTCATGCAATGCCCACAGAGGTCAGAAGAAGGTGTTGGATCCCCTGGAACTGGAGTTATGGATGGTTGTTAGCTGCCATGTGGGTGCTGGAAATCAAACCCAGGTCTTCTGCAAGAGCAGCCAGTACTCTTACCTGCTGAGCCATCTCTCCAGCCTTATATCTTTTATAAAATTCCTACAGGAAACCTAACAGATACATACTCAACTGAATTTCTGCTGCTAGATTGCACCTTGGCAATGCCTGTAGTAGTGATACCGCTGTAGACTTGCAGGACATGGGACCTCAGGCTTTTTACATTAGTTATCTGTCTACATATTCAGATGACCATCCTACACTCAAGTGACACTGAAGTATGTTGTCAAGAAACAAGCCTCAAAATATCTATGGAGAAAGGTGCCCCAAAGAGTTTAAAAACAATGTGGCTCATTTTCCATAAGAAAGGCATGGATTGGGACACTGCCTGTGGGAAGCTTGGAAACCAAACAAATGTCTGCTCTAGGTCCAAGAAGCTCTGAGAGGGACTGGAAATGAGCTGCTGGCCCCATGGGGCAACACACAGACTCTCCTCTCTAGCTGTCTGGCAAGGTGGAGTCCTGCTGTGTGGGTCTATATGGGAATGAGGACTGCTGAGCACAGAGGTCTTCAGCACTGGGAGCCTGCTTGCTGCTGGATTAGTCACTGGGAACAGGAACTCCCCTACTCAGGCAGCCACAGTCCTTGCAGGGTTGTGGATGGGTGGTGTCTGAAAGGAACAAGGTGAGCGTGCTCTAGGGCACAGTGCAAAAGGAAGAAGGAAGAGCTTCACCTTGGTCTCTGCTGAGGTTCTAAGGTTATGTTGCCACCTCTGAACTACCAACCTCCCTGGACTTTGAATGTTTTCTTACATTTGTGGATCCTAGAGTTTATACACATACATAAAATCATGTATCATATATAACACAAGCATAGAGGCGAAAAACTGGGGGAATGAAGGGCACTAATGGGAGATGAGAAACATAAGGAGGGGACATGGAGAATATGCTCAATGCATAGTATATACTTGCATTAAAATGTCATTGTAAAACCCAGCACCATATATGGTCACTATATGTTAATAAATAAATAAGCGCCAAATAAATCAAAGGTTTCTTTAAGGAAAAGAGCTTTAGGCTTCTTATCATGACATAGTGACAGAAATAGGAAGGAGTGTGGAAACAGGCACACCCCACTCTTCTGTGAAGACCCTTTTGCAAGGCAAAGCTGAATGTCAAGGGGAACGAATAAGGACAAAGGCCAGATATTTAACTCCCCTCCCTAAGGAAAGCCACCTGGTTCTCGCCACCTGTGGTCAAAACATCGCATCAGGTGTGACTGATCTCTGGCTGTGCTTCCAAGAGTGCTGCCCCAGCTGCAACATGGGACAACAGTCACAGTCCAGTTGGACTTGAAGGAACATGTGCTTCCCTCTGCAGACTCAAAGGGCTTTAGGAGGAGTTCTGAAAGTCTCCCATGGCAGGATTTCCACCAGGATCTGATGGTACCTGCTTGAACCATGTGGCAGGAAATCTGTCACCTATCTTACCCCAGAAGAACTGGAGGCTGCCTCAGCCTCTTCAGTATAGAGTCATATTACAAGGAAGAGGCCTTTTCCACAGTCTTGGATGACAGAAAGGCTTCCACCCCATCAATTCAGCTCAGACTTCCAGGACTCTGAGAACATACTCCCTGAGGCGGGGTCTCGGCTCAAAGGAGTCTGTGCCAACAGTAGAAAGATCAGTAGCTACATCTCCAGAGAGTTGGTGGAACACCCCCCACATCTGTTGATATTTATTTACAAAAGGGATAGAGGCTCCAATTTTTAAATCCTCACTGTTTATTCTATTATGTTAATTTTTAAAAAATCAACCACTAAAAATTGTGTGGAAAAGACAATTTTTAATATAAAAATTAAGGCTATTCCTAGGGCTACAAAGGAAGGTGCCAATTTAAGGGGGAAAAAGATTAGGAAATAATAACTAAAGCTGTGTGCCTTATCACTTCAGGTAAAAATATCTTATGAATAATATAATCATTGTCTCTGGTTATTGGGTGTGAAAAAGATAAGTAGCCTACCGTCAAGCAATAGAGGAACGTCAGCAGGCGCGGACTCAAAAGTGAGTTAGGAATCACTAGGTCATCTATGAGCAGGATTATCCTACACATAGGCCCTGAGGTCAATTTAAATTATTAAATTTATCTCTGTGACAGCGGGGCCAAGCCAAGATATTTTTGTGTTTGCACGTTATCTCAGTCCTGTTCATCCTGGCTTAGCAAGGGGGTGTCAGAGATGACAGTGAAAGTAAAGTAAAATCAAAATCAGGGAGGATCCAAACTCCAGCTCTGGCCTTTAGATGGCAAGTGACTGACACAGGGGGCCCAGCCAAAGGTGCCTCATGTCATCCCACTGTGGAATAGTTCTATGGATGGCTTTTAATTTTATCTTTATATTGGCACAACAGCAGTGTCTTTGGGGCTCTGGAGCTCTGGGATCATGGAAGGGATGCCAGGTGACTATTCGTGGGTCCTTACCACATCCTGGTTTTTCTGGAGTTTTCTAGCCTCCTTTGAAGATTAGTGTAGCCTTGTTTAAGAATCAGAAGGATACCACTGATTAGGATGGACTGTCTAGACAAAGAATCACATGGCTCCTCCTGTCTCCACCTCCCCAGAGCTGAATCACCAGTTTCAGCTTCTTATGTAGGTTCTGGGGATCAAACTCAGATCCTCATGCTTCCATGGCAAGCACTTTAACTACTGAGCCATCTCTCCAGCCCCCCAAGGAAAAGCATTTTATAATTTGCTACCTCTGAGCATGAACAAATACCACACATGAGGTCTGCAAGGTCGCTATAATTATCATCCTTAATAAAATTACATAGCCAAGTATAATCATTAGACTTTTCTAGCCTGTAGCCATAATTCAGCAAAAGCTTGGGTGTCCAGTGTGAATCAGCAGTGCAAATAGTGTGGGGGTATAAAAGACCAGTTTTCTCATCTCACCAAATTTATGTTCTAGAGAAGGAAGGAAAGGAAAGAAATAATGAAGTATTCAATAATTCTGATAGTGTAAGGGCATGCTGCTAGAAAGGATAGTCATGGGCACAGTGTAGAAAAAGGTGATGCCTGAGGGAAGAGAAGGAATTAACAGGACCAGCTGGTGATGTGCATGCCAGGTATAGAGAAGAGCAAAGCCCCCTGGGGCAACCGGAGTTTTATCCACAAGAAGAGCAGGAGGTTGATGCACCCGAGAAGCAATAAACAAGGAGTAGAATCAGAGAAGCAGTTGGAATTCATAACATAAAGACCCCTTGTGCTGTGACAGCAACTCTGAAATTTTAATGTGAATAGTGTGAAAGGAACCACGGGGCCTGGCTCCATGTTAAACAGTCCTACTTGGTATGGCACAGTGAGAAACCATAATTGACTTAGAGAGCTGGATAGTGGCTGTTACCACAGCCCAGGTCAAGTGACACACTGGGATAGGTGCACCAAAGCCTATGAAATATGATTTGATTTTCATTCCTTCAGCATACACAATAGCTGACATAAGCACTTTGTCTAGTACATCCAGCATCTGGGTCCCCTTGGGGATCCTTTCTTTGGGTTGCATTTGTCCTAAGTAGGAACCACATTTTCCCATTTCTGTATGTGTCTGTTGTATATTTTGTTGAAAACTGGACAGTTTGAATACAAAATGAAGCAACTCTGGGCATCCAATCCTGTTCCTCTCCAGTGTTTACATTTGCAGCTCATTTTTGTGCTTGTTTCCTCCTTTCTGTTACGAATGGTGGCAGGAACAGGAAGCTGGCTCATTTCAACCACACACAGGAAGCAGAGAAAGCAGAAAGTGGGGGGAGGCTATAAAACCCCAGCCAGAACATTCCCAAACAGCATGACCAACTGGGGACCAAGTGTTAAAATGCATGAGCCTATGAAGACATTTCTCATTCAAAACACCACACAGACTAAATCAGGACAGTACTTTAGGGGTAGGCCTTTTGGACACCTCTCTATCTGCTCTACTCCCTCCAGTGGCTGTAAAGCTGTTGGTTGTTCTTCATGGATATTATGAATTTGAGACTACTTGTTGTCAAGGATATCACAGAATTGAGGAGAGAGGGATGGAAGTAGGCCAAAAGAGACATCATAATGTGGAGTTCTTACCAAAGTTCAGTAGTTTTTCTCAAGTTAATGCCATTTGGATTCTTGTACAGCTTTGGTTAATTAGATAGCTCTGTAGGATGTCAAAAAAGGAACAACTGATAATTTTCCCAGTTTTGCTATAGTATCAACGGAATAAAAGCTTGAATGGAAGCCTTCCCTCCGTCATTCTGAAAGTCCCTCTAACAGGAAGTGACTATATTGTAAAGATGTTTGAAGCAGACTCAGTAGTATTTCCCGTACATTTGGTTGTGGGGAGTGGAGAGGAGGAAAACTTAAGGATAATTCAAGAGTTTGGCTCTATGAAAGCAGCAGAAATGTTGAATTCCCATTTTCTGAGATGAGTAAAACTAAGAGGAAAACAAATTGCTGCAGGGAAATCAAGAGGATGTTGTGGACATATTAAATTCCAAGTGCATGCTAGGCATTCTGGAGAGATCTCATGGAGTTGGATACTCAAGTCAGAATGGAGACAGGAGTAAAAGATATCACCTCTGAACAGGACTTACGGTGGAGTACTGACGAAGAAAGAAGAATGTATCTTCTCTGAAGTTCCAAAATGTGTGAAGTTTCTCTATCCAGAGATTGAAAATGAGAAGAATTCAGTAGAAGGAATTAGAAAAAGTGAAGCTGACGAGAAGCCAGATGGAGTGGAACCCAGAAGTCAAGGGAAAAGGTTTGGACAAAGAGAAGGAAGTAACTGACCACTTTACAGCCACCAGCAACCTGAGGAAAAAGAGGTCCATGGATTGACCGTTGGATTAACCAGAACTGAGATCCCAATTGTCTTAAAAAGAGCATATGCAATGGAGGACAAACAAATCTGTAAGTGGGTTCAAGGAAGAAGTAGAAGAGAAGTGGGAGTGGTAGGTTTCTAGTTGTTCTGACAAGGGGAGCAAAGAAGTGGGTTCACATCCTGGTCTTAGGCATGAGGCAGTCTGAGGTTCAAGCTCTGATGCCAGGAAAGGAAGAGAGTCACAGGAGACCAGGATGTTGAAGGTATTTCTAGGAATTGTAGACAGATAAGACATGCTTCATTCATGAGCTCAAAGGTGACTAGGTAGACAGTCATGGCAGGCACATGACAGCACACATGGGCCACACACAGGCAGGCAAGACATGCACACAGACCAGCACACAGACTGCACTGAGATAGGCACACAGGCCTACAAATACAGGCGGGTTTGTGAAGATGAAGTGCTCCAGCCTCTGATCTTGAGGCCATATTTACACAGTCACAGAAAAGTAGCTATCTGCCAAAAATAGTTATATGACAGAATACATAAATGTTTACTTTTGGGGTTCCTTGGATATTCAGTGTCAGCCATTTTGCATTGACTCACAGTCCCCAGATGTCCAATGTCAGCCACGTTTCCTGACTCATATGCCATATCTATATCACCATTATGTTGTCTCTGGTGGTCTGAATGAGAATGGCCCCCATAAGCACCAAGAATTTGGGCACTTGTCCCGGTTGGTGGTGCTGTTTTAGAAGGTGTGGCTTTGCTGGAGGAAGCAGAGGTGGGGAGCATCATGGGAGCAGGGGTTACTTTGAGAGTTCTTAAGCCTTGCCAGATTTCCAGTCACTTTTTGCTTCCTGTGCCTGCTTGAAGATGTGATCACTTGGCTTTCTGTTCCCATACCTCTGCAGTCATGCTTCCCCCACCATGATGGATTCTAATTCTTCTGGAAATAGGCCAAATAAACTCTTCCTTCTATAAGTTGTCTTGGTCATGGTGTTTTATCACAGCAACAGAAAAGTAATTAACATATTGTCTAAAGGTAAACTGGCCCTTATGGCCTTCTGTTTCCAACAGTCAATGCAGGTTCCAGATTGCCATTTGCCACACAGAGCTTAGTGATGGGGTGGATTTTCACTTAGACTACATTACAAAATGCTGTACAATAGAATTAGAACCCAAGACTTTGGGCTTGTTAAGCAATTGTTCAACTATTGACCTATGTCCCCAGCATCTTGACAGCAAGCACCTACAACAGCACAAAGTTCTTCCATCAGAGGGAGAAACAGGAGCAGGAGAATAAGCAAAGTTGGCAGACAAGATGTGAACACGTGGAGGATGAAGGCTTCTTGAAAACTGGTTGCTATAGCCTAAACTCAAAGCAAACCTCAGGTGAATTGCATGACTGTGACTTGGCAGCATCTCAGAGCAGTAACAGGAACAGTAGGAGAATCCTGCAAAGAGCCCCAGCTTGTCAGGACCAGCCCCTTAGGAGACAGAGCAGCAGCAGCTTGCAACATACCTGTCTTGAAAGGTGTGGAATTCTGAAAGGTTTTATTTATTTTTATCCATCCATTGATTAATTCATTCATCCATCTATATTTGGGGGGGGGGTCCAGTTCCATAGTAAAAAGGAACTGAGATTTATGTCAGATCTCCTGAGTCCCTATTTAGAATTGCATGTATTTGTGATTAAGTTCATAAATAATGACTCAGACTGTCCGTGTTAGAGAGACATCCATACCAAATACTGAGGTCATCAGCAACACTAAAGCACTCTGAAGTTCCACAGCCCCTGAAAAACAATTGAGCCCCATCATAGTGGTGTAATGTTGGCTCCTGAAGTAGGTGTACCAGGAGAATTGCACCCCTAAGGACATTGTTGTAGCCACATTTTTCCCCATCTGGATGCACCACATGTTATAATATCTCAAGATTCCCTTTCATATCAATCTTCCAGAAAGCAGATTGCTAAGCCTTTCACAATTAGCAGTCCCAAAATGTTCATTTGATAAAATGAACCTGGAAATATTTTTACCTCAGATGTTCTTAAGGATGCCTTTGTTTCTCTTGTCTCTGAAAGTGAGTGTCTCTTGCCACACTGCAGAAGTTTCGGCTTTCCTTCCCCCACCTCCTACAGACAGAAGGAACCGAAGATGGTAAGAGCCAATGCTCGGCCTAGGTTCCTAACTCCCTGGACACACCTCATTTACCACCCAATCAAATTCAGGGGTTGCAGTAGTTACCAGGCAGACCTTACTCTGGAGTTAAAAATCCCCCTCCTACAATATATATAGTTAGTCTCAATAAATAAATGACTTGGACCATGCATTATATATCACTCAAATCCACAAGGACACAAATTATGTATAATACATCGACTGTGTAATTTATTTATTAAGCAAAACGTGAATTTCCCATGCTCGTGTGTGGAGCACAGTTTGTCACACACGGCTAAATGATGTATTCTTATTAGTCCCACTCAATTACCAAGTCATCTCTCTGTGCTCTGTGTATTTGTTAATGATAGCGCCGCAACGCTGCATCTACAGTACCTGAGATTTTAGTGATTCATAACCGCTCACTAAAACTGTGAGAATGATAAATTGACTGCTGTTGATTAAATGCCGACAATGGTACATTTCAGATGTGTTTGTCTCAGTTAGGAGTTAAAGAAACAGCATTGCTCAAGATCATTTAAATATCTAATTAAGCCAAGCCCTCACTAGATAGAAGAACTCGTGACAAGACAAGAACGCAAAAAACGAGAGGAAGCTGGATGGGAGAAACACCATCTGTAGGCACCGACACAGCCACGGTGATTAGAAACTGTCAAAATAACAATTTAAATGGACAGCGCCCCCATTGAAAAGCACAGGTAACTTTGCCCCTCAGGGGCCAGGCTGTCTGATGACCATTCTCATCTTTGGGGTTATGGGTTTCTGTTACATCTGAGGAGGCACGAGGCGAAGGTTTACGATGGCTTTAAAACTGGAGCCAATTTCTAGAGACCTGGGAGGGGGCGATACAGAGGCAAGGGGCAGGAGCATTGGAGCAATTTCCAACAGCATCCGCTCGGCTTCTTTCTACCGCCATCAAAGGGCTTTTTAATGCTTCCGTGTGACAAATGGCGGCAGAAAGGAAAATACCATTTCAAACAAAGATTAATTATCTTTATGGCTTTGGCTAATTTTTTTCTCCCCGTAGCTGGATCCATATAGGTTTATGGCTAATATTCAAAGCGGGCTAGATTCAGCCCAGAGAATGTTCTGGAGCCGGCACTCTGCTCCTAAATCAGGCAGCCAAAGTGAGCACAGGGAAAACAAAAATAGACACCCAGGAAAGTTGGTGGTCTTCTTAAGACCAGACGGGAAATTTGTGTATTTGAAGTCAATTGAGAAATCTACCCAGAAAGCAGGTGATTTCTTTTGGAAATGAATCTTCCTAAGTTAGGCTGTCTCCAGCACATTTGGAGCAAAGAATAGTAACAAACAAAAAGAAAGTAGTATTTTTTGGATTTTAGAAAGATAACCTTTGGGTAGTGACCCCCGTGGTGACTTTTCTAAAGCACTATTTTCAGATGAAGGTGGGGCATTCATTATCAGCACTGCAAATCTGGTAACTGACCACGAAGAAAAGAAAGACATCGCCATACATCGCCATACTGTCTTCAGAAAAGCCATTTTCATCCTCGAGCCTTGAAGTCCGTTCAGGGTGACATGCTGTAGTTTTAGACCTCTAGTGGCTCGTGGTGACAGCCACCAGTCACAGTAGACAGGAACGGTACAGGACACTTTCAGCAGAGTTCCAGACATAGAATATATGTGTCACAGTGAACTGTCCTGTCTTGAAAGTTCTATGATTGCCTCTTTGTTAAAAATCTATCCTGAATGACATTTAGAGACTTCAGTCGCACATCTGAAAGTAATTCCCTGGTGTCCAGACAAACCCATATTCTCCGGAGCTCTCCCTAGCTCCTGAATGAAGGGCATCACATGGTGGCACAATGCTTGGTCTGCCCATTGCTGGCTGCTTGCTTCCCTGTCTGTTTGCATTGCCCTTCCACTTCAAGCACAGAAACACATTTGTGAATCTCCTCTGAGCAAAGAGACACACTGAACACACAGGATCATTCAAGGGTAGCCGGACTCCCAGACCTGAAATCTCTCTCCCATAGGAACACTTAAGAGTTTCATTCTTGAGGGGTACAGAGCAGATGCCCTCACTTTTTTCCTAATTAATTGAATTACTTCAGGCAATGACTTTACCCTCTACACCCATTTTAAGATGACGTTGGGGGTGGGGAGACAAGAGCTGTAATGAGGGTGAATGCAAGCAAAGTACATGAAATGTGAGTGTGTGAAGGTATAAAGAAGCCCTTTCTGGGGCTGGAGAGGTGGCTCCATGGTTAAGAGCACTGACTGCTCTTGCAGAGGACCCAGGTTTGAGTCCCAGCACCCACATGGCGGCTACGAACCATCCGTAACTCCAGTTCCAGGGGAATCCAAAGCCCTCTTCTGACCTCTGCAGCATTGCACGACACAGGTCCACTCACATACATGCAGGCAATACACTCATACACATAAAATAAAAATAATAAAATATTTAAAAGTATCATTAAAAAGGCCCTTTCTTTGGTATAATCATTGAAATTATCAGTTTAAAATAAATGACAAATTTTGGGCTCAGAGAAACCCCAGTTTCAATCGTTCTCTATATTTTAAGGTCTAGACTCTTCCACCTCCCATACAGCACTAGGACCTTCATATTTGCTTGTTGTTCTGGGTCTTATTACACAGTTTGGAGTGTGCCAGACACCCTTGCACAGCATTCCCAGGGAGGCATTGCATGGGAAACTTCTCACCCAGGGGCACTGATTCTCCACCCACCACAGTACACAGGTAATCAGCAGTCCTGCGAGGCCTGGTCCCATTTCACCTCTCCACATAGTTTCCCATACTTCTCACAAGCTACAAAGCCTGATCACACCACGCATCCACCTTGGTGGAACTATAATACTCTCCCTCAGAGTCCTTCCTTGACCATCATCCCCCAGCACTTACAGGGGAGTTATCACAACACAGAGCTCTGCACTATGTTTGAAAACGGCATCATCAACACTGAGGGTCCCTTACATCCCCTCGCAGTCCCTTCAGACCATGCCCTTGTGTTGCAGAAGCAAAAAGCCCCTTAAGAGAAACATTGTCAAGAAAATAAAATCTCTAGCCTGGATGAAGACCCACCTTTCCAGTTTTACTGGTCAATCACCTGACCACAGGCCTACCCCTAGGAAGGCAGGTTCACCCAAAGTCATGTTAAAGAGATAGGCAGAACATCTAGTGTGCTGATGAGATGGTGAACTTTTCCTACCTGTAATCTCAGCCCCGGGTGCAGTGTTTCTGGACCAGGTCACAGATGGATAAGTCTGCCTGCTTTTCCTGCCTTTCTGTTCAGAAAAGCACCACCTCTCCTTTTCTTCTTTAACTCTCTTTTCTAACCATGCTTTCCCTAACAGTTTGGGCTGTCCACATCTTGGATTTTTAGACTTTTTGGCAAAAGCTCCCTTCCCTCTCAGCCCTATGACTGAAGCTGTCCACCACGTATCTGACCTCCATGCAGGCTCAGACTGACTTTTTTTCCTTCGCCCCACCATTCTTCTCTGGACAGCTGCTACGTTTTACAGCTTGCCTGCCCTGAGAATTTTTCTCTAAATTCTAATAAAATCGTCCTAAAGCTTCCATTTGCGTCCATTCTTAAATTCTTTTATGAGTGAGACTATAAACCCCAAAAGGGGACCCCGTTTTTCCCGTGTCACTAACCGCACACACACAGTCTAGAAGTTTTATCAGCAATGTCTTAGACTCACTTCCTTCTCAAGAGTCCTGCTTTCTTTACTAAAGTTGTAGAAAATTTTTAAATGCAAAGTAGTTTTAAGAGAGAAAGAAAATCCTGAATTCTATTAAATGCAAACCCCAAAAGCAAGTGTTGATGATAAACAAAAGTTCTGGGGCCTTTTCCACCAATGACATTCTTAGTCAATCTCTTATGGGACAATTTAAACAACAGAATGAAAATGGAAAAATTTTTACAGCATTGTTCAGCTGTAGAGAATAATCTTGAGGGGTAGGGAATCCCTTTTGCCAGTCAGAGCTGTACAATGAGAAGATTTTGGTTTTGTCTAGAAGCTGTGTAGAAAAGCAAATTAAATTTTAAAAAACTGCTCGTGGAATTAAAGTAACTTTATAAAATGAGAACAGAGTCCTTTGACCAGCCTTTGATGGGTCCTGCCCTGAGATATTTCTGAGACAGCGCTCACTAAAACCATAGTTCCGGTGTTGGAGCCCGATGGGTTCCGGTTCCCCACGGACTGAGGGCTGCAGAGCATAGGCAGGTGGAGCTCTGGTGCCTCACAGAAAGATCTGCTGGAAGCAAAGCCCAAATTCTGCTGACCTTTATCTGGTGTGACCTGTAGCCCTGACACTCTGAGACCTCCTTCCTCCCTTGTCCAGGTGGTGCTGAGGAGGGAGGTCTGTAGAATGGGAGACATCTGCAGAAGAGAAAGGTCCTGGTCAGACTGCCCTTCCACAAATTAGATAATGGTAGTTTGCTTGCTGGCTTTCAAATATCCCTCTGAAATACAATACCTCTGGGAATATTAATCTGTTTGGCCCTCGTTTATACCTAATGTGATTTAGTTTAAAACACTTTCTCTCCAATAACCAGCTGAGGTCTTTCTCCTTGGGGAAAAAAGAAATGTTTCAAAGTAGCTTTGGTTACATGAGACCCTGTCTCCAAAAAATAAGTACAAGGGGCAGGAAGAAGTAGGAAAGACTGTCATTTTTTTAAATGAGACTCATTCTAGGTAAGAAGACGGAAGCATACGAGGGCTGTTTACTCAGGTCGAAATATCCTACAGATCCTACAGACATATTTCTACACCTTTCCTGTAAAGTATCATTTTTTATAGATTTCTAAAAACTTTGTGTGTGTGTGTGTGTGTGTGTGTGTGTATGTGATATGTCAGTGTGTACATCTGTGTGCATATATGTGGAAGCCAGAGTACAACATTGGGTGTCTTCCTCTATCACTCTCCACCTTATTTTTTCAAGACAGGGTCTCTCACTTTACCTAGAGCTTACCATTTCAGCTAGGATTACATTTCAGCTGGGATTACAGACATGTGTTATGCAGCAAACACTTTATCTACTGAGCCATTTCCCCAGCCCTGTTTTTTAACTTATTAAAAACAGAAATAAAAATACCTAGATAGACAATAATTGATCCCCCATAGTCAGAGACAGAGGCAGCATCAGATCAGACACCAGCTCTTGTGACTCAAAGGCCATATCCACCTTACTGGGTTGAAACCCTATAATCCTGTAACTGTAACTGTGTATAGTAGGTATTTACAGTTGGCCTCTCATGTGATCCAAGTCCCCAAACCCAACACCATGTTTATAACACTAGGTGGGAACACATGATTTACACTTCAGAAAAAACAGCAAAAGGAGCTTGAGGAGGCTGGTCACTTTGCATCCTCAGTCAGGAAACAGAGCGAGATGAATGCTTGTGCTCAGCTGGCTTTCTCCATTGTTTCTGTAAAATTTTTATTGAATTTTTGTGTATTTCAAACAGAATATCTCAATCATCTTTATAGTCTCCTCCCCACTGGCACCCTCCCATAGCCCCCCAACACACACACTGGAATTCACACATTCTATCATTTGTGTTAAGGCCTATCATGTTGAGTTAGTGCCCCCAGATTTCCCTCAGTGCTAGTTCATCCATTGAGGTCTAGTCAGCCTATCTCGAGTCCCTCCGTTTAAGAAAATCAGCTCTTCCTCACCCAGCAGTAATCAGCTGCCAATAATTCTTTGACTAAGATTGCTCATTCCACAGCTCTGGGCTGGGTTTTTGTCTGCTTGAGTTTGCATGGGTCTTGTGCATGCTGACACCATTGCTGTAGGTTCATATGAGTAAGGTCCCAGAAGCTTTCAGGACTCTATTTCCTTATGGTCATGCAACTCCTCCCTGGCTCTTAGAATCTTTCCACCCCCTCTTCCACAGTGATCCTTGAGGCCTGGGTGGGTGGATTTTAATATAGGAGTCCTATCCAATGACCCACACTCCGCAGACTCTTGTTTTCTATGCTTTGGCCCTTTGTGACCTTTTGTGTTCCTGGCCCTCTGTTGCATGAGGGAGCTTCACTGACGAGAACTGAGAGATGCATTAGTGTTCTATTTACCCCTTGTTCTATGTTCCATGAGCCTTAGGTGTAGAGGTGCACTATAGATGTGCCACTTAGGCTTGGGCAATTCACAATCTCTCTGTGTGACTAGTTGTGGAACTCTGTAATAATCTTCACCTGTTTCAAAAGAAGCTTCTCTTTGAGTGGTGACTGGGACACTTTGCTGGTAAATACAAGGATCCATATTTTGCACATAGTAAGAAATTACATTTGTCTAGGGGTGTGACAGACTTGGGGTTTTCTCTAAGATCTATGACCACTCCAGTCATGTGTATTTGGCTATGTTTATAATACCACACATGAGTTTCATCCCATTGAGTGGCCTTTAAATCCAATTAATTAGCTGTTGATTACCCCCCAGGCTTTCTCCTTTTATTCAGTCTAGCACCCCAGCCCATGGAATGTTGCTGCCCACAGTTAAATTGGGTCTTCCCAACTCAGTTAACCTAATCTACATAATCCCTTACAGACATTGCAGAAGTTTTCTCTGCAAGGTAATTGTAGTTAATCCTGTCAAGTTGACAAATCAACACCAACCCTCCTAGAACTGGATAAAATGGTACAACACTACACAACACAAATGGAAGGAAGGGAAAGAAAAGAGATGTCCATGCACCATGCTTTCTCATTTCTGTGTGATCTGTCTTTGAAGATTCGGTGTTCTAGAGCCTAGGAGGTTGGCTGTGATGATGGAACTATTCCCAGATGAAGTAGCACGAACTCATATATGTGTTCAGCTCATCAGAACTTACAAAGGGAGACCATGTAAAAACTCCCAAGGTATGCCATCACTGCAAATAAAGAATGCATACCCTCTGCAAATAAAGAATGCATACCGAGGAGAACTGTTCATGATACTACTGACAACTGGCTGAGTGCAAATGGTGGGAAGAGTAAGAATAAGAGAATTAACAGACAGAGAATGGCAAGCCTGACGTAAGCAGAGGCTGTTCTTCATGTCTTTGGGAAAGAGGTGGTCAGAAGGTAATGGGGCCCCTTCTTTCTAGCATCAGTGCAGGGTCAGGAAGCAGTAGACAAGAAATCTCCACAGCAACAAAAAGGCACCATGCAGCTGGGTACCGAGAGTGTCAGTGATGGGCCTGACAGCCCCCATAAGGTCTGAGGCCCTGTTTCCCTTCACACAGGTGTCTAAGGCATGCAAGGTTAAAGATCAACTCCCCTGGCTCCTTCAGCAAGGCCTCTGCAGTACCTAGAAAGGGACACTACAGGAACACACATCCAGATTGCCGAATCCACTGGTGATGTGGTGATTTTGACATTTATGGTGCAAAACAATCCCATCCAGAGCCCAGGGGTCTGAAAAATACTATAAATGGGCCAGCGAGAGATGTCAGAAAGAGGGCTGGATGCAGATCAGTGGAATAGCACTTGCCTATATGTGCAAGGCTCTTGGTTCAATCCCTAGCCCAAGACAAGACAAAGCAAAAGAAGAAGGAAAGAGCAGAGGGGAAGAAAGGGTTAAAAAGAAAAGAAAAAAAGCCAGCCAGCCCTCTGGTGTCAAGTATGTATCAGACAAGGGTGAGCAAGGACCCAGCCAGTCTCACCTGACCTACAAGAGTGACTTTGTTGGGCATTTGTTGGGCAACCAAACACCCAGATAGACTGGTAAACATTCTGGGATCTGCCTTGATTGATCTCACCACAGCAGGCCAAGCAAAGACACACTCTTTGTGGTATGATGATGTTATTCTGCATGCCGACACAGAACATCCCAACACGCCAGAAAGTCAGGCGGCTACAGATACTTCAGTAAGATCTGCTGCGTGTGTCACAGAGAGATCCAGAACTCAGTCTAACCCATCGGTGTACCTGTGTGTTTCACAACCATCATCATTGTCATCAGAGAAAAATAATAGTTATCTTGCTAAGACTGATGGAGCATTTCCTATATTTCAGTCTTTTAAATCTAATTTGCTCCTGAAAGCCCTTGCAACTGGAGAAACTGAGGTTTACAGAAGCCTGTGAGATGCACTAGGGCTTCAGGCTCACACATGGCAGAGCCCAGAGTGCACCAGGTTCTGTCCCTCCCCAGTGCCCACACTTTGGCCCCGCTTTATCCTGCCTTGTATTCAAAAGATTTTTCTAATAAAGCAAAGTCTATGCGACATCCCCCAGGAACCCTGGGCTTGCCCGAATAACGATACCTGATGGTGTCCTCTCGTAATAACCTGCCTGGCTGGAGATGGAGTAATCAGTAAGGTATCACCCTTCTGCAAGGTGGAAACAGAGTACAAAGTCCATCAAGTGTGGTCTGTTCCTGCAGCACTAGTGGTTTCCCCAGTGTGACCTGAGCCAACTGGGGTCAGAACTGTTCTTTAACTCAGAATCAGTCACGAGAGACTGAGATGAAGCTCTGCGTGTCAGGAAATAGACACATGTCTAGGAGGATGGGAAAGCTCAGTTTTAAAGGAACTGTTCTAACCATCAAACACATACATGGCATAACCTTGGCTACATCCTGGTCTATCCATTTAAACTTGTTTTTGAGAGCAGCTTTTCTCCCTTTGTAGCCCAGGCTGGCCTCAAATTTATAGCCCTCTTCCATGAGCCGTCTGAGTCCTGAAATTACAAATATATACCACCACACTCAGCTCAATGAAACATTCTTCAACTTTCTTTCCTTCTTTCAGTTTGACACCTGGTCTTTTCAGTACGGGATATTCGGTGGCAACTGTAACAGTTGTTGTGGCAATAAATTGCTCCTAAGCTTGGACACAGACATTTTCTGCCCAAGTTGAACTTTCCTTACTTACCAGGGCTTTCCATTCCTCTCACAATCACCAGTTGCCAAGCTCTGTACAAACCTGGGAGAGTTATTGCCAAGACTCCAACTGCTCTTTCTCTCACTCTTTTTTTTTTGTGTGTGTGTGAAAGGCTTAGCCTAAACTAAGTGCCCTGTACCCAGGAGGGTATGGATCCACTGGAGTAGGAAGATGAGGAACCACCAAGAGGGGTGGAGGTCTCCCCAGTCTCTCAGCCTCTGGAGGAACTCTGGGTACCCAAAGTGACCCTTGGCCATGGCTTTTAAAGAAGGGGTTAACAGTGTCACGGTCTCTATTTTTATTTCTTCACACTGGTTTTTGCCTCCTAAGAAGATACTGGAAAGAAAGGAGGAAGCAGCCACAGTAGCAGGAGCCTCCCGCGCCAGGCGTCCGTGGTGGCCCGTCCTCGTGTCCCCGTGTCCTTCCCAGGCCCCGAGTCACACATCACTCATCTTGTCACATTGAACTCCGGATGCTCCTGCCCTAGAGAACGCTCTGACTCCAGCAATCTTTCTTCATTCTCACTAACAATTTGGTAATGAAATATTGATTTTTAGTTAGATTCATATTGATGCTATTAGGTTTGCATTGATAAATCATGCTTGCCTCCTGTCTGGGAGCTGGAGACCGCTACCCAGAGCCCTGGAGATTACAATCAACTCATTGATGTGTTAATTTGATGGATTTTTTCGTTCTCTTAGAAGGAGTGGGAGGGTAGAGGAAGATTTTTCAGGGCGGCTGTTGTAAAGTTTTCACAGTGAAATCAGAGACAGTAATTGCAGGCTTCACAGGGTACATTCACCTCAAAAGAAGCTCCAGGCTCCTTACGCCAGGACATTAAAAGCAGGAAGAGAGTGGGAGCTGGGGGAGAGTGTGGGAGGGTTTGGGCTGGGGCTGGGGAGGATATGACACATCTTGTAAACACTGCTCCACTTGGGCTAAATCCTAATCAAGACATTCCAAGGCCTTCCTGAGAAAGCATGGTCCCACTACGCTGTTCTCTGTGTGAAGATGCTCCAGAAGAAGGCAGACAGGCTGAGGTTCCCCCTCCTCACTGGGATGGTGGCCTGGTCTTGGGACATTTTCCCTCCCTTCTTTTCCTTGCTAAGTGGCACTTTGCAAGTCGTTGTCCCCAGCCTTGCAGCCTACTGCAAACAGCTCCTGGTTTTGATTTATGATTCCGTGCTAATGTAATGCCTATCATTAAGGGACAATACTTGGCCACACCAAAGGATAAGATTGTGATTTCCTTTGGAGACCTGGCATTTAAAGGGGATGCTGGGGGCAGGCTGGGGGAAGGGAAGGCTTTAGAAGTATTAGATAGGGAATCATCTTACTGTGTTTCGTTTTAAAAGCAAAACTTGTTTCACATTCAAGCATGATGTCTTTACCTCTGCGAGCTCATCCTCCATCTTCTTCCTTCCAATGAGTTTGAATGGACAGCTCCATACTGCCTTCGTGTGTGTGTGTGTGTGTGTGTGTGTGTGTGTGTACAAACACAAGCCCTGTTTTCTGAAATAAATATATAAACATGTTTGCACATGTTCACACACGTATGCTTGATGTTGGGGGTCACTGGTCACTGGAGGAGGATGGAGAGGGTTGAGGTAGGAAGTGTGTCACTTCATCTCAACACTTGATGGGTTCCACTGACTGGCTACTCAAAAGGGAGTGCCGTGTCTTAATGTACAAGCCTGCTGGTATAGCCTCAAAAGATGGAACAGAGTCAAGGGCAGCTGTGCAATCTCAGGTGAGTTCCTTGGGCTCTCTGTGTTTGCCTTGTGTATAACATGAAGATCAAAATATTTAGCTTACCATGTTGCTATGAGCATTGAATGAACTGATATATACCTGTTTCTAGTCTATTTTTTCATTGCTGTAACAGAATACTCTAATCAATACCAACTTGGGGAGGAAAGGGTTTATTAAGCTTATATCTCCCAGATAGATCACAATTCATCAGGGAGTCCAAGGTAGGAACTCAGGGCAGGAACCTGGAGGCAGGTACTGGAGCACAGGCCATGAAGGAACACTACTTATTGACTTGCTCCCCTGGCCCATGATCAGCCTGCTTTCTTATACAATATAGAACAACCTGCCCAGGGGTGGCACCACCCACAGTGGGCTGAACCCTCCCACATTACTCAAAACTCAAGAAAATACCCCACAGGCCACAGGCCAGTCCAATGGAGGCAATTCCCCAATTGAGGCTCCCTGTAAGGTGTGTCAAGTTGAACAACTAAAGGTTGAACTAAATGCATTTTGCATTTCATATGGTCATGAGCCTATGGGGGCCAGGGAGCGGATGTGGTGGTTTGAATGAGAATGGCCCCCACAGGCTCCAATTATTTGAGCATTTTGTCCCCCATTTATGATGCTGTTTTGGAAGATCTTAGAAGGTGTGGCCATGCTAGAGAAAGCACATCACTGGGGGCAGGTTTACAGAATTCTTAAGCCTTGCCAGATCTCCAGTCACTCTCTGCTTCCTGTGCCTGCTTGAAGATGGGAGAGCTTAGCTTCTGCTCCTACCCCAGTCACCTCTGCTGCCATGTCTCCCAACCATGATGAATGTTTGCCCCTTTGGAACCAAAAGCTAAATAAACTCTTCCTTTTATAAGTTCCCATGGTCATGGTGTTTTATCACAGCAACAGAAAAGTGACTAAGACAATACCCTATACCCATACATATGCATATACATATACACACAAGTATACATGCATATACATATACATATACATATATATACACATAAGTATATATGCATATGCATATATATACACATAGACATGTGTGTTATATACATATACACATATGCACACATATAAATCATATCATGCACACATACATAGACACATATATGCAGTACGTAGAACAGGAATGAGAATTATCCAAAGCCTGATATATGCACCAGCTGTTATTTGTTTCCTGGCAAAATCCCAGCCTCTAGCTTGGTGATATTTTTGGAACTGTAGATCCTGTCTCATTTAGCCTGGACCTATTTCCCCTTGTTCCCACAGGTTCTACCACTCCTGTCACATCTGGCTTGAGCCTGTTTCAGCCTCCTTCACCTGTCCATTGTACAGACTGTCAATAGAGCTCATATAGCACTGCAGGTGACTCTGGCTGGAATGTCATGCCAGGTACTGACTGGCAATACTGTGAGCAAGGAAGGAGGAGGCTTGGAGGAAGGGGACGGTGCAGGCACACAGGAGAGCACACAGGGAGGCAGTGAGTAGAACAGCAGGAGGAGCAGGCAAGAAAGAGGAATGGAAATAGGCAAGTCAGTCCAAGACCAGATTCAGGAAGGAAAGCACAGAGGCAGAGGCCAGCATACAGTCAGCTGGGGCACCAGGGAGCTGAGTAACAAGGCCACAACTCAGCCCCGAGGACATGGATGTGTAAATCACTGGAGGAGGTCAGGCCATGTGTTTTGACCACTGATCACAGAGCAGGGACAGACTGCCACTGCCTGGTTTTATGATCTCTTCTCCCAGGATAAGCTAGCTGAGAGCAAAGGCCAGAAAAGGCCACCACCCCCATTCAGGGTGTGCACTATGGAAGAACCAGGACTGGACTCTAAGATTTACAAAAGCTTGCCCACAGAGCAGACACTGCCCAGATTCATTTGGGCACCTCAGCAGTTTCTTAATCAGCAGGAGCAATTCCCCAGGCCTGCAAGGCCCCCTGCTACTGAACAGCAGGTCCAGTCCTGAGGCCTTATTTCTAAATCTAACAAAGCATCAAAGCAAACACAGCTTGCTGTCCAGGTGCTAAGGGCATAGCAGCAATACCAAAATAATTGACTCTACTTCCCAAACCTAAATTTTTAAGTCCCAGAAAGTTGTAGACATTGCAAGCTATTTGGTTTTCTGTAGAAGAATTCTCTATTCTTAACTTACTTTCGGTTTTACCCTACCTACACAAAGGATTCAACTTGGTGAAGAAGGACATCTGATAAAACTTTTCACATTGAGGATCATCACCACGTTCCTTTCTTCCAAGACAAACAGGCTTTGGCACGTGGATCTCCTTCGGAGCTTGGATCGCCTGCCCCTGCTTCAATCACAGCTTCGCAGCCTCTGCCTACAAGGGCAGGTCAGAGAGAGCGACAGTGGGGGGTTAGACTTCAAGAACCAGCTCACAATTCCCTATCTGACAAAAATAGCTTCTTTCATGCGGAATTTGAGAATCTGAGCATTAGTGTGCCTTCTCTGCGGGGGACAAGCACAAAAAGAGGGCAGAATATGCAGGCACTTCTTACCAGGGCCAGAAAACTTAAGAACACCTTTGAACATGTGGGTCCCCACCTTATCACTCTTCTTTAGGCCCTGACAATAAAAGGATTTTGTCACCTGGAGTGATCCTTCCCATCCATTGTATTTAGCCTGTGCACCTGTCAGAGTGTTGACAGTATCTCCTAGACACCTTCTTCCCAGAGGAGACGGCCTTCCTTGATAACTATGACAGCCCCTTGGAGAATCAGTTTTCCAAGCAGGCCTTCAACATGAAGACTTCCCTCTAATGCAAAGGCCACCCCACTATCTGCAGCACCAAAAGTCCTCTGTGGCACCAGAAGACCTCTGGGAGCAGTTGTGGGCATTGGGTTACTCTGCAGGCTATAGATGTTCAAATATTTCCTTTACTTCCTATGAATTCAGTGTACAACATAGAGAGCAGCCCACTTCCCCACATTATCTGGATCCCGGGCCCTTCACTTCATTACTTTATTACTTCTCATGGTAATGATTGCACATTATTTGTGTGTTTTTGAATTTTCATTAATAAAAGACAATTTTTAAGTGGCAGGTACTGTCAGGGAATAAAGAAAATAATACATCATTGTTAAAGACATCTAGAAATCACTGCCTTATATTTCAGCATATTATTCTCATTATGCCGTGGGTTTGGTAGGGAAGTCAGATAGGAATCTGTACCAAGTTAATCCAACGTTCCATGATTAAATATGGCTGCCTATACACGACTTGCATAATGCCAACAAAGATGGGGAGATTTTCACAAGAGCTACAGGCAATCAATAGCTGCTGAGAAAGGGAAAATCATTTCCTCCAGGGACAAGCTTTGGGAGACTTGACTTTGGCCATAACAGGCTTAGGTGACCCTTAGAGAATCTTTCCTACACCTGTTCCAAATGACCCTACCTATAAGCTGCCTAGGACCTCCCTGCAGCAGGCCTCAAAGTGGTCAGGAAAACTACCTCACCCACCCATGACAGCTAGTACACATGAGTGATTGGCAATATAAGCAGAGCTCTTTTCATTGGTATGATGAGGAAAGCCTCCCTCCTATGCAGCATCTACCTTGATGTTGCAGGCTAAGCCCCAATAGTTTTATTGTCTGTTTTGGGGGCGGTGGGAGGTGGGTATCATGGGTAGAATAGACTGTGCTTGTTGCCCAAAGAGCAGACATCTCCTATGCTGTAGACTTTAGGCATACCAAACAGCAACTAGAAGGCAAGTAAAGAGTTCCAGATAGCAGCAACGAGCAGCAGGTGAGAGTCAAGCCAGAGGGCAAGAAGCTAGGGCAACATGAGCTTGTGGAAGAACTCCAGGCTCCAGTCACTGAAAGATTTCCCAAAAGCCACCAGTAGTTATTAGCCTTTCCTTCTGAGGTGCCACCTAGAGTAGCTGTTCTAATTTGCTTTCTGTTGCGGTAATAAAACACTTTGATCAAAAGCAACTTGGGAGTAGAAAGGTTTTATTTGTGTGCTGGATAGCTTTAGCTGTCAACTTGATATACCTGGGAAGAGGGAACCTCAGTTGGGGAATCACTTCTATTAGATTGGCCTTATGGCCATGTCGGTGAGGCATTTTCCTTGATTGTTGAGAGATACGGGAGGGCCGAGCCCACTGTGGGTGTTGCCACCCCAGGGCAGGTGGCCCTATGTTGTATAAGAAAGCAGGCTGAGCACAGGCCAGAGGAGCAAACCAGTAATCGGCATTCCTCCATGTTCTGTACTTCAGCTCCTACCTCCAGGTTCCTGGTCTGACTTTCCTCCGTGATGAACTGTGACCCGGGAGATGGAAGATAAAATAAACCCTTTCCTCTCCAGGTTGTTTTTCATTTGAATTTTTATCACAGCAATAGAAAGTAACTAGAACAATTTGGCTTACACTTCCAGGTCACAGCCCATCACTGAGGGAAGTCAGGACAGGAACCAAAGCAGAAACTGTTGGAATGCCGCTTACTGGCTTGCTCTTCGCATATGCTCAGCTAACTTTTGTTTATATCCCAGGACCTCCTGCCCAAGGATGGTACCACCCTCAGTGAGCTGGGTCCTCTTACATTAATCATCAATCAAAACAATCTCCCAATTTGTACAAAGGCCAATTGATCAAGGGAAATTATTCAATTGAGGTTCCCTCTTCCCAGCTGACTTTAGATTGTGTCAAGTTGACAATAAAAACTAGCCAGCACTAAGAGCTGTGGACCTCAACACCAGAAGCTCAGAGCTGTAACACTAGCTACTACATGCTCAGCCCTAGATTCAAAACACAGGGTTATAAATAAGCCTCTGGCTTTGAAGGCCTACAGCTGTAAGCCCCTGAATTTGAGTCCAGAGTTGTAAGCTGTAAGTGCGCAAAGGGCAGAGCAGGTGACACTGAGAGAGCTGACCCTGCTGGCTGCTCACACCCACCCCACTGTGCTGTGTGCAAAGAGTCATGCTTAGTCCTCACCCAATGAACTTGTGTGACAATGGTCACACTGTCCACTTGCTCTCCTCAGTGGGCACGCTTCAGCTTCCCGTCTACCTCACTATCCTGCCCAGCTTCTTATCAGTCTCCTCTACCACCTCCTGTACCAGCGACCTCCTTTCCCTTGGAATTCCTAATGCTGAAATTTATCAGAATTCTGCCTTCGGACCTCCAATACCTACACTATCTTTGCTCATCTAACCCCATCTCATGGGTTCAAATACCACCTAAATGCTAGTGACTTCCAATCGCTCACCTTGACATTTCCCCTGAATTCTAGGCAAATTTATCCCATTGTCCACTTTTCCTGTGTCCCAAATATCAAGTTCCTCTTTCAGTATTTTGGAGGGATTATTTCAGAAATTTGAAAGAGACCCATACACAGAAGTTCTGCAGTGGATCTTGCTAGTCGGTGGCTTGCTGTTTGCGTGTGCTGTGGGTTGGAGTGTGGCTGTCCATTCCCAAGTTGCGTGGCAAACACAGCTACGGTTTACATTCATGCAGGCCATTTGCTTTAGGGAGGAGCATTTCAACCATAAAAAGTTCTGTCATAAGTGGCTATCATGGTAAGCAGCACACCCTTAAGTAACACATGGCACTGCCTTCATTTCTCAGTTCCATTCTTTTGTATGTATATTCATTTATGCTTTTTTTTCTGCATGTGTATGTATATAGGGATGAATTTATGTGTGTGGGTCTCTGGGGTGGGGAGAGTCCTGTGTGTGTGTGTGTGTGTGTGTGTGTGTGTGTGCATGTAGAGGCCAGAAATCAACCTCTGGTGTCATTCTTTAGTTACCATCCACTTCTTTGTGACACAAGGTCTCTCACTGGCCTAGACTTTGTCAAGTAGGCAAGGCTGGACTGGTTAGCAAGCCCCAGGGATCTGCCTAGCTCACCTCCCCAGCACTGAGAATGCAAATGTACACCACTGTACCCAGCTTTTTTTTAACACGGATTCTGAAGACTGAATTATGGTCGTCATGCTTTCCACCAAGCACTTTACCAAGTCGAAACCCAGTCCTCGTGTGTTCTGCGTTCATTACTTTCATAAAGAAGCCTAGAACATCACTTGAGTTAACTTACTGACTTTTATTTGACCCTTACCAACTATTTAAACAAAAAAAAAACCAAAATTATTATGGACCAATTTAACACAAGTCCAAAAACCTTCTTTTTTTGCTTTGCCTAAGCCACTGAAGAAATATCTAAAATGACATATATAAATTGAAAATCATTTCCCGCTTGTGAACATATCTTAAATTGATGTGGCCAAGACTGTTCCCTGTAATTGTTAAATTCATTTAGATTTTCATGATATATTGTTCTCTGCATGAAAATCGTTCATCACTCTTCCTTGGCCTTTTTTGTAAAGTTCCACAGGACATACCAGCATCATGCCACTTCAGGCCAGTTGTGAACTTCAGGTCAAGGACCACTTCACTCCAACAGCTCAGCACTACAATCAGATACGGGGTCCTGAGTACAGGGCTGAGATTAAATTTTTCCTTCTAGAAAAATAAAAATAGATAATTATGCCTTTTTAGGATAAGCTTCCTTCAAGGCTTAATATCTGTAGTTTCCCTAGTAAGTAATACGGGTAGGAAGCAATATTAAATAAATGTCAAAACAATTACAAATTTTTTAATACTAATATACCATCTTCTGATTTGTTCTAGCTGAGAGCTTAGCTTCAGTGTTGTGAGAAAACTAGAACAATTCAAAGAAATCCAGTACTATACACTGTCCCGTTAAAGGCTGCATGTCAAAGTTCCAAGCGATTCTGTTTTCAATTGTGGCTCTTGCCCAACAAAGGCTAATTGATTTCCTATGATCTGCTGCACCTCTCATATAAGAATTAAAATAAGGAAGATGAATTTTTTTTCTGAAGATTTTATTTATTTGTATTTTAAATGTATGAGTGTTTTGCCTGCATGTACATAAGTGCGCCATGTGCATGCAATGCCTGCAGAGGCCAGAAGATGGTGTTGAGTCCCCTAAAACTGGATTTATAGATGGTTTTAAGCCAACATATGGGTGTTAGGGACCAAACCCAGGTCCCCTGGAAGAACAGTAAGTGCTCTTAACTACTGAGCCATCTCTCCAGCCTCAGAAGGTTAATTTTCATAGTGTTTGTTAATCTTACCTTAAGAACATGTATTATTTTATAAAGCGACACATGGGCTTACTTTTGGAAGGGGACAGGGGATTGAGACAAGGTCTCCCTATAGCCCCAACTGGCCTGGAACTTGCTATGTAGACCAAGCTGTCCTTGATCACACAGAAGTCTGTCTGCCTCTGTCTCCCAAGTGCTGGAATTAAAGACATATACCACCACACCAGGACATATGGACTTAATTTTTAAAGGCAATTTGATTCTTCAGAATTTTTATATATTGAATAAAATGGAGTATATAGAATATTTCATGCAAATTATAATTAATCTTTCTTCCATTTATAGTCCAAAGTACTTTTGAGAAAATATTTATTATTTATAAATGTATGTATGTGTATATAAATCTCTGTGTGTGTGTGTGTGTGTGTGTGTGTGTGTGTGTGTGTGTATGCACATGCCTGAGAGTGCCCACAGAGGCCAAAAGAGGATGTCAGATACCCTGGAGCTAGGGTTATAAATGCATGGAGATGTGAATCAACCAACATGTGTGTTGGAAACCAAACAAGGTCCTCTGCAAGAGCAGCAAGTGCTCTTAACCACTTAGCCATCTCTCCAGCACCTCCCCCCTCAACCCCTTTTGTGTGAGATGTTTTTAGTTCTGTATGTTCATGGGAGATGGAACAAATACATCACATGCCAATAGCCTTCAAAGTTCTGCTTTGGAAGCATTTACACCACAACTGGAGAGTCAAAGAAGGCTTCCAGAGCCCCAAAATATGAAAAAAAAAGTTAACAATACCATTCCAAGAATGCCCCAGGTACCTGGAGCACGGGCAGCTGTGTGAATTAACTTGGCAGAACAAATAATGTAGGTAACATTAGTGTAGCTCAACCAGAAAGCAGCCGCATAGGAGAGCCTTACCACCTACCAACAGAGCCTTCACTGGTATGAGAGATGTCAGTGGGGCATTCAAAGTCGTTGTTTAAATGGGCTTGCAAAGCATTAGTCTCCAGCACCAGAATTGCTGTGGACACTACACATGTATAATTGGCTCAAGAACCCCTTTCTTAATTAGATCTCAAGCTCTTCATTTGTTTTTGTTCTGTTTTTCCTTCGAATAGAAGTCCATTTTTAGCCCAAAGTACAATGGTACTTTGTATGCAATTTTTTTTTAATGTTTTATTATTTTTATTTTATGTGTATGTGTGTATTGCCTGCATGTATGTGAGTGCCCCCGTGTCATGCAATGCGGCGAAGGTCAGAAGAGGGCTTCGGATTCCACTGGAACTGGAGTTAAGGATGGTTCATAGCCACCATGTGGGTGCTGGGAATCGAACCTGGGTCCTCTGCAAGTGCAGTCAGTGCTCTCAACCACTGAGCCATCTCTCCAGCACCCTTTGTATGCATTTTAAGGTTCTTTTTAAATGCTTGAGGAAGTATCCTGACAGTTTCCTGGCTTAATGACATGCCTGGGACACTGACTCAATGAATAGCAGGAGCAGTGCACCTCAGCCACCTAAAGAGACTCCACGTGTTGTCCTGGTGGCACTGAGCAAAGAAGTATGTGAGCACCTCTTGCCTTGCTGCTGCAGATGTGCCTTCCTGTCCGATAGGCACCAGTCATCAACCACAGTATGGCCCTTCTTCAGACTTCACAATCAGCCAGATGGCTAGTATACTTCAACACCCTCAGTTTTGATTACTTGTAGACACAGCAAAGCCCTCTGAGCACACACACATCAGAAAATAGATCCAATATTGTCAAAATCTTCAGTACACTCTAAATTGTCAAAGACAGCATGTACTTCAGTCAAAAGTATGCTGAATCCACGTGAGCAGGTGGGGTTCCTCTGCTCCCCATTTTGCTCTCTGAGTTTTATGAAAGGTCCAACCTAATCCAGAGAGCAAGCACACCAGCCCACTGGCTAGAGTTTCTAATAGCAGGAAGGTCAGTGGAACAATATCCCAGGCCAGACAAGAGAAAGAGCCCTTCCCAGAAAGCCATCTGCTTTCCCAAAGTGACACCTGCAGGACAGAGCTGAGCCTTGGGCTGCTTCTCCAGTAATTAATTATCTTTCCCATTTAGTTAGCCAGGATACGGCAGGGGGAACCTAGCAGGGGTAAGAGGACAGACTCCCTTTGCACTTCTACTCTTCCCCTTTGCAAGCACCAAGCCATGATCAAGAGTGAGCTATCCTGGCCACCACCCACCTCTAGGATCTGCAGCTGGGAGGCATGTGCAGGGTCTTATTTGGACTCTGGTAGAGACTGTGAGCCTGTTTCCTAGTGCCCTCTACTCTTCTGTCACTGAGTTCTTAAGTTACTCTTACATGTCACCATGGCAGCCATGGGGTTACCCCTCCCTGGATTCCCATGGCAGGAACACTGGGTCTCGAGGGCTCTCAATGGGTGTCATGATGCTGTGTTCCAAACAGGAGTTGAGAAAGTGCCTCTCCCCGACTGGCATCATAGGTATCAGGAAATCCCTTCTCTTTGGCAAATGTTCACCTCTTAAACATTTTATTAATTACTCTCTCATTGCTGCAACAAAATACCTGAAAAAAGGCAACTTAGGAAGGAAGGATTTATGCTAGCTCAGCGCTCCAGGGTATAGTCCACCATGGCAAGGAGCTCGAGACATTGCCAAGAGAGTGAGGCAGCACTTTATTCATGCTAGCACCTGGCTCTGTGGGTTCACACCCAAAGACAGCCCCAAACAAAACAAAAGCTCAGCCTCTTTGCAGTTTAGTCTCTTTGTCTCCCATATGTTATAACATATATTCTGATTGGGTGTCCCATGCTAGAGGGTTGTGACAGCTGTGTATACACACAGACCGTGCTGCAGCTGCATTGCCTTTTCTCTGTCCTGGCGGGGAGGTGTCCCTACCAGCATGTTACCACAAGAACAGAGAATTACAGAAAGCTAACATTGGCCTCCAACCTCACAGATGAGGCCTGCAGGACGTCTCTATTTAAAATAACAATGCTCATGGCCATCATGAGGTACAGTTCCTAATAACCAGCAGGAAGTCATCTGACTGTGGCCCACTGTGGCCCAACAGATTCTGCAGTCTGCTTTCAGCTGCCATGCCCTGTGCCCTCCTGTCTGGAAGTATGGCAGCCTCCCCCGACTGAGACCCCTCCAGTGGAGATCAGCAAGCATCTGTACCAAGTTCCTAGCTCTAGGAGTGCTGACACCTTTTGCTGAGTTAAATTGCACTTTCGCTCACCGCTTTAATCACACTTTCAGGTTTTAGCCTTTCAGAGTGAAACCCTCTGTCCTTAGGGTGAGGAGCTCCTAGCACCTGAGGACAGGTGGAGAACTATTTGCTAGGGAGGAAATTCTGTCCTGGAGCACATTCTTTCCACTAGCAGGACAAGGTCTGCTTGTTCTGGATTCCTGAGTCTGTGTCCCTTCATCTGAAATTGTGACCAACATCTAAACTACGTGGTTGTTGAAGAGATTAAATAACGTAACACGCTTGGTGCTGAGAAGGCACTTCGAACATCAGGACGAAACTGAAAGGACACTGGTCCTGAAGTAAATATTTGAAGGTAACTTTGGGGGTGTTGTAATGAAGAATAGCTCTGTGCTAGTTCAGCCAGGGTTCTTTGGCAACAGCCTCCAGGATACATGGAGTGAATCAGCTGTACTTTTCTCCAGGATCAGCCTGGCTAAGCATGCTTTCCAGGATCCACAGTAGAGCAACCCCAGCTCTGGCAGGTCAGTCTACATGATGGAACCTGCACTCAGAGCATACACCTGCACTTGACAGCACTGGGGACCTGAGGTCAGCGGGCTTATGCTGTATTTCCAAATCCCCACACATCCCTGACACTCAACCTTATCTTTCTATTTCTAATATTTTTCCATTCTATGATATGACTTCTAGAAGACATCGCTCATCAGAATGCAGTATCTTTATTAAAGGAAGCTTCACTCTCTACTCAATGGACATTTATATCAACTGACCTCAGTGGAGTTTAGTGTGAGATGAAAGGGAGGCAGCATGGTTGGAAAACAATCAAAGAGGACAACAAGGCCAGGCTTGGCTTCTCTCACTGGGGAGGGAGAGCAGTGGAGGGTGATGTGAGCTGCATTTCGTACCTCTTCCCTTAGCTTTATATGATGCTTCCACTTCAAAGAGCTCCGTTCAAGTCTGTATATTACACATCTTCTAAAACAGAACAGACACGCTATAATGAAGGGTAGTTCCGCCAAAAAGAAAGGAAGCAGTCAAACCTGTCCTGGGAGGGGGCCCGGGTCATTCCTGCTTCTGAAGGGGCTGTGAGCAGATGCTAGAATGAAACTTCTAGTGTGTTCATTTGCAATTCCTCATCTCAGTGAGGAGTGGAGACACAGTCATTTTTTTGAGGTTAAGGAGAATGGGCACTCTGACCAAGGAAGTCACCAAATGTTCCAGAAGCACTTAAACTGTCAGCTTGCCCTCAAAGTGCTATGGATCTAAGTGACTGTCATTGAGGCATAAACACATGCACTTCTATGTCTTGTGACTTTGGCATTAATTCACTCAGCAAAACTTGACTAAGGGGTTGGGGTGTGGCTCAGATTTGTAGAGTCCTTGTCTAGAAAGCTTGAAATTCTGGGTTCACCACATAAACCAGGTGTGATGGTACAGGACTATAATCCCAACATTCAGGAAGTAAGGACAGGAGGATCAAATCAAGGTCATCCTCTGCTACATAGTGAGTCTAAGACCAGCCTGAGTTAGAAACATCCTGTCTCAAAAATAAACAGACAAAAAACTTGATTGAAGCCAAATACAGCCCAAGAGCAGGAAGAAGGGAGGTAGGTTCAGACATCAAAGATTCAGACCCTCCTTCCAGAAGTTTACCACAGTCAAGTGGAAAGGCCTCCAAGACGAAGCATGAGCAGAGCATCCCCCAGCTCTCCACATCTCTGCACATGCAGAGACAGCCCCAGGGAGCAAACCACTGTTTCACAATCTTAGATCCACAAGAACAAATCAAATCCTGCAAAATCTGCTCACATTCATTTGGCAGACATTTGTGAGCTGTCACCTTCTATGTACCAGGGATGAAAGGAAGGCAACAACTAAACCACAAACAAAAACAACTAAATACTAAACACTCCACAGTGGCCTCAGTCACGGCAAGTCAGGACCTCGCAGACAGGCATGATGCAGGATTTCTGAATGGAGTGCTAAGTGACAAAGGGGAGGCGATGTACCTGTGTGGTGTCTGACAAGCAGGACAGGTAAGCAGGGCCCAGCCATCAGTCAAGCCATAGGAGGACATGTAAAGCAATGGTCTAATTATAAGGGTGTGATCCTAGGTGACTGGGGGAGCTGCTTCAGCTGTTTCCACACTTGTGTCTACTTCAAGGTCTGGAACCCAAGAAAGATGGCTAGAGTAATGGAGGGCAAGGTTAAGTGGAGCCCTGGAGAACAAACTAGACCTACTACCGTGGACTGGAGTCTTCATGGGTCTATCACACCTCCTGTGCACCCCGCAACTTCTGGGGGTGCATGACTGGTCTGCAGTCAAGGCTGGCTTCCTTTCCCTCTGAGCCAGGCAGGCACCCAGAAAAACACCAAAACTGAGGGACTAGGAGCCTGGTGGCTGCCCTAGGGCATCAGGACTGGGAGTCAAGTGGCTTACCCAGAGCAACAGGGCTGATGGCCTGGCCCAGTGGCTGTCCAAGGGTTGTGCTGAGCAAATGTTTCAGGTACACAGCAGTCATAACTGAGAGCCTAGCTCTCTTGGAACCCACCAGCCAAGGGAAATCCACACCTGGGGACAGGCTGCATGTGCCCCAGTGAGGAATCTCATTCCAGTCCTCACAAGGGCACAATGTGAGCTAGAGGTATGGTGCTAACTGCATAAGCCACCTTGAGGGATGAGGGGCCAAGGATGTCATGTGTCAAAACAGGGAGGGCATACTAGGAGCCACCCTCCAGGTACTGAAGGAGCGGGAGTCATTTAGAAGTTGTCAGATAAGCTTTTCTTATCTATGTACACATGCTTAGTGTAAAGGGGACTTCAATCTTATTTATTATTTATTTATTTATTTATATTTATTTATTTTACTTTTTGGCAATGTAAGGATCAAACTCAGGACTTCACACATGCTAGGCACACACTCTACCATTATGTCCCTGACTCAGACAAAAGTTTTATAAACTGTTTTTACTTATTTCTGAAGCTTTAAAAAATATTAACTGACCTAATGTGGATTACATAAATACTGTTGTACATAGCCACTAGACTACTTGCATAAACAAAAATATTTTACAATACAAATGTAACCACTTCTGTTTTCAGAAAATAAGACTGATTATTTTTCAAATAAAGGCATTAAAATTAAGAGCTCCTCAAAGCTGAGATCCCTGTGTTTGAAGTCCTTAACTTCTGCTGAGCTATTAGAATCCTCTGAGTACTAACTCAGAATATCTGGGGCTAGAGGGCCAGGCACCTCTTTTTTCTGAGCACCTCGTGACTCTGTGTGGTATCACATTTGAGCCCTGGTGGCATCTGTGACACCTCACCTCACCTGAATCTGACCAGATTTTCAGAAAGTCACAGATAAGCTGAAATGTCATCTCAAGACTGAGTCTACAGTTTCTTCTTTTGTTCCAGAACCAGCCCGTGGTTAACAGCAATCAAATGGATCAACCCACAAAGATGTTGCTCATGAAACACCACAACACTAAGCAAACTGGACGGAGCCACACATCAACACGTAGGAGCTCAGTGCAGCAAAATGTTCAGACATGGGGACAGGCCCTTTCTCTGTGCCATGTGTACTTGTGTATTGTTTAAAAATTTGGCCTTCTGAAGAGATGGTCAAAGACCATCAGGGCTTTATAGGAAAATCCATTCTAGGTGAACAGAGCCTGCTTTTACCATCACACAGAGAACCTCTTATTCCTGAATTAGCAACATACACTGCAAGAATAGTCTGACTTCATTACAATTCCAGATGAAAAGCTATGAATTTCAAACCTTAGCTTCTCCAATAACTTAACTTGGCCAATAAGCATCACGTAAAATTGATTCCTAATAAGGAAATGAAAAAATGCCACTTAATGGCTTTGGTAAGTATAAGATGTAGAGGAATTATGGCCCAATAAAATGACTGTTCTGCCTTCCTTTCCATATTTACCGCTGCAGAGAATGCTACCTGGCACAGCGTCCCACAGCCAGGAATGTGACAAAGCTCATGTTACCACCCATTTCTACCCCTCACCTCCCTCATGAGTACCTGGAGACAGTCTCACTGCCTACCAGATCAGTGGCTTCCATGGGTTGATTGGCCTCAGCATTCAACTCCTTCTGTGGAGTGAGACTGATGCTGACATCCTCATGCCAATGTTATGGGACTCATCCTGACACACAGAGTAAATGGCAGCTGATGCATTTGCCTGGTGTGTGGCCTATTCATTTTATGTTGCCCCTGGGCATTCCTCAGGCACAGATACTATTATATACATACATACATACATACATACATACATACACACATACATACATACACACGCACACATGCATACATACAGACACAGGTATATACATTTGCATGCTTGGTGTAGTTGCTAGTGAGGCGTTCCATAAATCTTCATTGCATTGAATTGGCACTGAATTTTTAGCAAACTCTAGAGATTATTGTTCTAAATAATATACTATATTTTTCCAAGCATCTCAAACATTCTCCTTTCAAAGAGCTTAAATGGGTGCCATCGTAAGTTTTGTAAGCTTTCATGTAAAAATTATTTTTTTAGATTTACCTTACTTATTTTACACGTATGTGCTTGAATGTATGTATGTGGAATACATGTGGGCAGGTGTTCAGAGAAGACAGAAGAGAGTATTCAGTCCCCTGGAACTGGAGTTATAGACAATTACGAGCTGCTCTTTGTGGGTACTGGAAACTGAACCCCTCTGCAAGAGCAGAAAGTGCTCTTAGCAGTTAAGCCATCTCACCAACCCTCATGTAAAAAAACCATTAATGACACAGTACAAAAATGAATAGCCCACATCAACCGTGTTGCTTAGCATGGCGGGGGTGCAGGGGCTCATCAAGCAAGTCCAAGTGTCATGGTGACGCCTGCCTGAGGCTTTGATGTGTAACTCTTGGCTCCTCAGCATTCAGACATGGAAGGTAATCCTTGAAATCAAGGTGCTTAGGAAAAGTAAATTGGGAAGAAGAACAAGAACAGAGAGAATTCCTTCTACTGCTTATGGAAACACAAAGCACATAAAAAATAAATTAAAGCTTGTCAAAGGATCCTCTTCCCTGGGGATGGACGTGTGTGTAATCAAGATGTCTAGAATCACCAAGCCATATGCTAGGAAAACAGACTCTGAACAGGCTGCTTGAAATTCCAGTACAAAAAAACCAAAGTGATTTAAACTTTACATCCCTTCTTCCAATGAACATTTTGTTTTCTGTGTAAGGTCATGTGATTTTCCTAGATTTACTGGTGTACCAAGACACAACAGTTGAAATTTATTCATAAGATTTTTAGGGTAAGGTTTAAAACATTAAGATGTTAAAATGTTAGAGTGTCAGCCTTGTGCCTTGGAACACAGTCATTTCTCTTGCAACATGGACTTCCATCACACAAATTGGATATAATTGATCTAATAATTGGAAAACGCATTTTGAATTATTGCAGACCTTTATTGATTGGGAAGGAACTCTATCTAGTGCCTAGACAAAGGAGAAAGGATGACCAGTGTTTTGTTTGAAAAGTATCAAGAAGGTGCAAATTGTGTTGGGTTGCTGTGCAGCTCCTGAGGTCCTGAGCTTGAGTGGACAGGAGTCCAAGCAAGAGCCATACAAAGAATTTGTTACAGGAGTTGAGAAAGACAAGTACATCCATTATGTGCCATGGGTTTACCGAGAATCTTCCCTGAATATTCAGTGATGTTTTATCTTCCAGTCTATCACATACAACTAATGGGAAGGAGCCTCTTCATTGAAATTTATGCAAGACAGTTTATATATTCTGCAGGAATTTCAGTAAAAAGAGAATTTTGGGTTGTCTGCATATTAAAATTCCTTTTCAATAAATGAATTCAGTTTTGTGGGAATTTTACAGGGTTTGCTAAGGAAAGTAGCTTAACAGGTCCAAAAGGAAGCTTAAATCTGTCTCCTTAGAGTTGGCTTTTCCTGAAAAAATATGGGTTGAGAGCTTTGGGGGATTTTTTTTTCTCTCTTTTTCGCCATTTGTGCGTATGTGATACGTGGGCATCTGTATGTGTGTTTGCATGTCTGGAGGAACATGCACATGTACATATGGTGGCACAAAGTTGGTATCAGGAGTCTTCCTTGATCACACTCCATCTTATTCATTGAGGCCGAGTCCTTCAGTTGAACCTAGAGTTCATCAATATGTCTAGTCCATCCTGGGATCCCCTGTCTCCACCTTCTAAGTACTGGAATTGCAGGTGGGCCATGATGCCCTCCCAGCATTGACATGGGCTCCTGGAATTTGAACTCCAATCCTCATGTTTGCTCCTTGTGCAGAAATCCCTTTAACCACTGAGCCATCGCCCCAACCCTGGGCTGATAGTTCTTCTAGAGTGCTCAGCCATATATCTATTTCCTTGACCTGTTCTTGTATCAAGTGAAGCAGTTGATCTGTAGAATGTCCTGTCCCTAAAGGTTAGCCATGTTGTCTAATGACAACAAATTGCAAAACAGCACACTCTCTGTAGAGTATAGTGAAGATACAAGAGACAAAGGATAGAACCATTGCTGCAGAGCACCATGCAGTAAACCGTTATAGTGTCCTATAGCAAGTATTTCATAAAGAAAACACACTGAGTTCACCTTGACCGAAGTGCGTCTCATGGTAAGTCCCCCATCACTACCTCCTCCCTAAGCCAGGCATTCTCACAGCTTGAAATAAATCACTCAGCATCTAGCCTGAGTAGACAAAGAGCCTTCTGATCCAAGCCAAAGAACGGACTGTACACTTTTCAAGACTACTCCTCTGTGGTCTGGGTTTGGTGTTAGAAACATTTGTGGATACATGTCTTGCCTGTTTGGGGGTGTCCCTTGGGAATGACTAGACAAAGGAAGGGGTGTCCATGGTGGCTTAAGTCATTATTTCTAGAGTGCTCTCTTCTGCACAGCAGCAGGGTGACAATGGGAAAGCCAGACCCAGGGAATGTGATTTTATCCCTCATGTCAACTCATCAGATGACTGGGGGAAGGGTGCCGGGGGGAGCACAGAAAGGGCAGAGTAAAATAATTTAATCTTTTCCCTCTTACCCTGTCATGCATACAAGAAGATGGAACATTATAAGTGAAATCAATTGGCTAGAGTGTTCCTGAAACTGCTGACATAAAACTGGAAGTTTGTGAAGGCCAGGGATTGTGTTGCTTTGAGCCTGTGTCCATTCAGGCAGCATTAAGCTCCAAATAGCCAGCTCACTGATGAGTGAATAGCATAAGTGTCTATTTCATAAAGCTCAACATGGCTTACAGGCTACCTTCCCCCTCAGCTGGTCCCCTGGACCTTGTTTATAATAGAATAGCACTCATTGCCACCACTACCAGCAGCTATTAAACCTCCTGGGTGCTACACACTGTGTGATCCATCGTGCTGCATGAATTCATTTACTCCCATCCAAATTCTTAAGAGGGAGTCATACTTAACCCCACTTTGGATATAAGTGACCTGAAGCAACAGGACATAACTGGTCTCAGGCTGTTCGGTTCCACATGGTAGACCTGCGCTGGCCCCATGGATGGCAATGTATGAAGCTATGATACCAGTCAAGTTCTGGCACCTGTCCCTCTCATCCGTGAAGTTCATGAAGGCATCACTAGCTCCCCTGGGGAGAGACTCTTTTTCCTCAGGCTTTCTTGCAGGTTACATGTCAGCCATTGCTCTAGTCAGTCCTGGGACTATTGGTTTCCCAGCCATGGCCCCAGTCTAACAATCTGGTGCTTAAGGATGGGTGATATAAGGTGGGATGTGAAACTGGGCAGATACCAATGCACCCTACAGCAGCTGGTCATCTGGGAAAGACACCTGAGGGGCCCTAGAAGAGGGTGAAGTTATCAAACCCAGGAAGAAACTCAAGCAAAAACAGATTTGGACTGACTCTGAAGAGAAAACAGATTGAAGATATAAATTGTGTATAGACGGTGTGCTAATAGTGTTGAGGGAAAGGGGGTTATGAGCCAAGGGGATATTTGCATATGTACCACCCAGGACCACATGTTCAGTTCAAACCCATTCCTGAATACAGGACATGAGAAAGATGAGAATAAGTAGACCTCAGGGATGAGCATGCCTCCAGCTCTCTTTGGTTTGAAAAGCATCTGTGTGATGGACAGTGTGAGGACAGCACTGCTGAGTCCCTGCTACAGCTCCGCAGAGCTGCGGTCTCTGTGCTGTCTTCTTGCTGGGCTTCAGGGCCCTGTGTGTGCAGTACAGGGTCACCTGATCCTTCCAGGTATCTCCTAGACACTACAAGCCTCACAAACAAGAGATCATGGTCCCAGTGTTCCATCATTGACCAGGATTATCACAATACACGTCCTGCACAAAGGCAAATGCCAGTGGAGACGTCACAGCTCCTAGAACAAAGCCCAGAAACAAGCCCAGTGAAGTGACATTGTCACCTCGTGGGAGTGATAGGCTCCATTGTGAGGTTTTACTTCTGGCATTAAGGCTCTGTAGCTATTACAACAGGTCTGACTCTGTGTATTTGGGTTGAAATTTAAATTTATTTTTTGTGTTATAGGTTTTTTTTTTTTTACCTAAATTTAATATTAAATTCCTTTCACAGCACGGTCTGCGTTTGAGGGAGGTAGGCATGGCACATGTGTATACATGGTTGTATGTGTGTGCATCTGTATATATATATATGCACGAGTGAGTGTAGGTTTGAGAGTGAGCAATGTGTGTGGCAGCAGCTCATTTCCAGGATGGAGAGGTACGTATAGGAAGCATTTAGATCCCGGTAAGGATGGGCTCTGAACTCAGAGCGAGAGCATGAAGGAAGAAATCGCTAATTCAAACAAGAAGTAAAGGAATAGATAGATCTCCAAGTCAAATAAGAATAATGTTTGCTCTCCCTCCGAGCATCTCTACAGCTCTGAATCTTAAAACAGGTTTCTTCCTGGCGTTTCATGTGTGTGAGTTTCATGTGGCTCTGATGTGATAGTCTAACTCCACATTGGGTCCAATGCTAGAAATCTTCCAAATTTATTAACATTTCCACTGGAGTTATGTTTTTAATAATATTTTTTCCAAAATTGGTATGACCAATGAGCCAGTTCCAACAAAATCTGTGTCTGTGTATGTGTGTGTGTGTGTGTGTGTGTGTGTGTGTGTGTATACACCAGCACACTTGTATTTCTACAGATTCATTTAACAAGTATTGATCATGCAGGGTACCAGGAGCAGGGCTAAAGATTTAGAGAGCTTCAAATGTGGTTGTAGAAACAAGACATAAAGTAAAGAAGGTCTTTTGACCTTGTCATTGCAAAAGCATTTATAAAGGTAAATAAGGAGCCAGCACAGCACAGAATGTGAGAAGACAGCGGCAGGTGGATGGTATGGGCACAACCACCTAGGGGATGATGTAAGCAGGCAGCAGGTGGATGGTGTGGGCAGGACCACCTCAGCAGAGAGTGTGAGCAGGCAACAGGTATGTGGCATGGGCAGACAGCAGGCAGATGGACAGATGGTGTGAGCATGACTGTCATGGTGTGAGCAGGTGGCATCTGATGGTGTGGCAGGTATTTCAGAGAGTGGGAGAAGGGACTTCCTGGGCAGATGTGGCCCAGGGCACAGCTGTACCCATGAAAGCAGTGACCTGGGAAATTACAATCCAAGGGACAGCCATATGGGTCATATGCTGAGCAGGCCCCGGAAGGGCTCAACTCTCCTTGGACAGTCTGGGAGACATGAATATGGGAGCAAAACGCTCAGCAAGCTGACAACACAAGTCCTGGGAGGAAAGGCACTGGAAATGCAGTCACATGTTAGTTAAAAGTAACCATTCGGGGGTGCTTGGATTCAAACACTGTACCTGGCGTCTCCCTGAAACAGAGCCAGGTCATGGAGAACTTGGGCCTGAGGCATGTCCAGGCAGGGTATGCACAAGAGGCTTTGGTTGGAGAAGTTTCTAGAAAGGGTAGGACAATCTGAGGACAGGTTCTCTAAGACCTAATGCCTCATCGCAGGGCCCTGATCTCTAAAATTCTTAAAGAAGGAAAGAGAGGGATGCCAGAACCAAGAGTGGCTGGAACCCAGGGAAGGGACAATGGACAAGCCTAAGGTGCCAGTGAATAGTGAGGACCTAGGCAGAGGACGAGCTACCAAGGACAGTGCTCAGCCTCCATCCTAAAGGCTTCATCCTAGATCCTATGCAAATGTTGCCCATCTGTACATCCCAAAGCATTGACAAAGAACGTTACTGCTGGTATTATTAGTTCTAAGCGGGCTTCATAATTTATACTCATTATAAAACACTCTTTATCCACAGCACCTGTTGGTCCCTTTGGGCACAGTTGTGAAGCAGGGATTCTAATCCCCACCTCACTAGCTTTGTCAAACACCTGTCCATCAAAACACAACATCTCAGCACACTCTCAGCGATGTTCTCTCCCCATCTGTGCATCTGCATCTCTGCACCCAATGCTACCATGACAAGGAAAAAGACAACACGGGAATTCAAGGCTGCCCAACATGTAATCAGGATGGCATTCAATTGCTGTCTCCCCCCATGATGTGATGCTGCATGCTGCTTCTACCCCATGTAGGCCTGATTTCTACAGACTCTCTCTCTCTCTCTCTCTCTCTCTCTCTCTCTCTCTCTCTCTCTCTGTGTGTGTGTGTGTGTGTGTGTGTGTGTGTGTGTGCTCTGTGTCGCATGTGCTTTGCTTGTAGTGTGTGTAGGGATGTGTGTAGGCGTTGTGTGTGTGTGTGTGTCCTATGTACCATGTGCATTGCTTGTAATGTGTGTAGGGATTTGTGTACGCATGTGAATGTGTATGCTGTGCTTGTGTATATCCATTCACATACCCTCTCATCAATCCCATGACTCACATTCTCTCTCCTCACACTTTTGACTTAAAGAAGTTAGGCCAATATCTTGCCATTAATAGTCAAGAGATGATATGAACCCTACTTGATTTCAAAGGCCAAGCTCCAATCCTGAAAAGCAGCTAGAAGCAACACGCATCCCAGAGGTGTAGATCAGACACACACTCAGGAAAAAACAGGAAAACCTGAAGAACATGTCAACAGCCACCCTGGGTGAGGAACACTCACATCAAGGGGGTAGGGAAAAATCCAGACTAGGGTCACACCATCAAAGCACTCAGCTTCATAAGTTTCCATTTCTACTGTTGATGAATCACACAATGTTTATTCCCATCTGTAGATTCAGTTCTTTCAAGTTGGTGCTTTCATTCTATTAATAAGGTAGAATCAAAATCTATGTGTGTGGATGCACATGTATGTGATACACATGGCAAGCCAAGAGGATACTGTTTCTTCAAGGTTCACTGGTTTAAGTGGCTGATGCTAGCTGCATGAGTTTAAGGTGTATGATGGGATGGTTGGCTGAGCATCTGCAGAGAAGAAGTATCAGCAATTGGAATACATCGGAGAATGAGTAAGCATCTTAGAGTACACTTAACACACAGTTCATCACCAAGTGATGGCATACTGCATGGTCACATCGCTCTCCATCATTGAATGTACTGTTACATGACACATGCCTGTATATTGGGAAATCAGTCATAATCACGCTAATCCATCACCTCACATAGCCATTTTTTTATTACAGGGAGAACACTTACAATCAACTCTCTAAGCACACTTCAAGTACACATCTATATCATACCCCCAAGGCTCAGGGACCATCATGGAAGAGGGGGCAAAAAGATTGTAAGAGCCAGAGGGGGTAGATGTCTGCAGTGAACCAGTATTTGCCAGACATGACAGTAACAGTGCACACATGAACTCAACCAGGTCTGCATGCAAAAGACCTGCACAAGATCAAAACTGACAAAATCTCAGCGTGGATGGGGAGGGTATCAAAGTCTCACCCTTATCTGAGAAGCTAGTGGTGATTAATGGCCACTAGGGAAGGGAGAGCCAGTTTTCTTCAGAGATGCAGACCCTGAGGGCTACCCATGTTCAGTAGATGGTCCTACACCCATGTACTGGCAGCACCAAGTGGAGTCTGGGTTTTTTTCTGTTTGCTTGTTTGTTTGTTTGTTTGTTTGTTGTTTGTTTGTTTGAAGAGAGCACATGAAGTTGAGAGGGAAAATGGTGGGGGGGACAGGGAAGGAATCAGAGAGGAGGGATGGTAGTTGGTGTTCTAGCTTGTTCCTCCACTGCTGTGACAAAATACTCTGACCAATACTAACTTGAGGAGGAAAGGGTTTATTTAGCTTACATCTCCCAAGTCACAGTTCATCAGGGATTCCAAGATAGGAACTCAAGGCAGGAACCTGGAGGCAGGAGCTGGAGCATAGACCATGGAGGATCACTGCTTCCTGGCTTCCTCCCCTGGCCCCTGCTCAACCTGCTTTCTTATACAACATAGACCCACCTGCCCAGGGGTGGCACCACCCACAGTGGTCTGGTCCCTCTCCCACATCACTCAATAATCAAGACAATGCTCCACAGTCATGGCCGCAGGCCAGTCCAATGGAGGCAGTTCACCAATTGAGGCTCCTTCTACCCAGGTGTGTCAAGTTGACAACCAAAGCTACCCAATACAGTTGGATTTGATCAAAATATATTATATGGGCACTGGAGCAATAGCTCAGCAGTTAAGAGCACTGACTTCAGAGGACCCAGGTTTAGTTCCCAGGACCCACAGGGCAGTTACTAACAACTATCCGCAACTCCAGTTCCTAGGATTCTGACACCTTCTTCTGGCCTCCATGGGCATTGCATACACATGGTATATTTACATACATGCAGGCAAAGCCATTATACATGTACAATAATAAATCAATCAAAAAATTTAATATATATTATATGCATGTGTAGAATTCTCAAACAATAAAAAGAGATCATGTGTAAAAAATTGTTATAGTCACTATATGATTGTATATTGGGTCTCCAGGACACACTCACCTAATACCTGACACTTGACATCCTTGGACCAGTGTCTCCCACAGCCCCCAATTCCCAGTCCTTGATGACCACCACCATCTTCTCCCTGTTTCTGAGATGGCTTTTTCAATTGTACATGTAATTGAGATTACAGAGCATCTTTCTGTCTTATTTCATTTACCATAATGTTCTATAGGTTCTTCCGTTTTGCTATGGGAACATACCCCTTTTATGAATGAATTATATTCTGTTGTGTATTTGCCTGTATCTCATATTTTCTTTAACCATCCATCAACAAGCATTTGGATGATTTCTGTATCTGGCAATTGTGACAAGCACTGACATGGACATGGGAATGCAGACACATCTTCAGCATATTGACTTTATTTCTTCTAGATAGAGACTGAGAAGTTGGAAGGTTAGCTCACGTGGAATTCTATCTTGAATATTTTGAGGATAAATACAATTCAGTTTTTCTATAAGAGATGTGTCAGTTTACAATTTCATCAAAGTGTATACGGTTTCATTTTCTTTAAATCTTTCCAACACTCAATTTCTTCTCCTAATAATCACCATTTTTTAATAATCGCTGTTTTAATAGTAAGGTGATAGCTCATTGTGGTTTTGATCTGCCTTTCTCTGATGATTGCTGACAGAGACATCTTTATAAACCTGTTGGCTATTTGTATATATTCCCTGAAAAATGGCTATCTAAATCCTTTGGGGTTTTCGCTATTGAATTATATGAGTTCCTTACATATTTTGGATATTACCCACTTGTCATGCATACACTCAGCAGACATTCCATAGGTTTGCTTTCCTCTTTTTTACTTCGCTTTGCTCTACAACAGCATTTGGACTTAATGTAAACTGGCTCCTTTGTTTTCGGCTCATTACCTGCTGCAAATATCAAACATTTCCCACAATGTTTGCTTCTAGGATATTTTATGATTTCAGATCTTACATGTAAGTCTTTAATCAATTTCTGTTAAGTTTCAGGTAGGTATAAGGTAAAGATCCAATTTTCATATTTTGTATACATGTATATAGCTTCACAGCACTGTTTACTCAAAAGACTCTTTCTTTTCATTGTTGACTATTAACCCTGTCAAAGGTTAGTGGAACACATGTGTGCGTACATGACTAGGTTCTCCATTCCACTATCCTATGTGTCTGTTTGTACACCAGGGCTCTTTTGATTACTATAGCTTTGTAATATAGTGTGAAATCAAGAAGCATGATACCCCTGGCTTTGACCTTTCTCAAATTTTGTTTTGGGTTTTTGTTTTTTTTTACAATTCCATATGAATATGTTTTTTCTATTTCTGAAAAGAATGCTATTGGAATTTTTATAGAGATTAGGTTGACTCCACAGATCAACTTAGGTCTATTTTAACACTATTGCTTCTAATCCGTATGCACAGGACATCTCTCCACTTATTTGTAGCTTATTTCTTTCATCAGTGGTGTAGTTTTCAGTTTATAGATCTTTCAACTACTTTGTTAAATTTATTCCCATGTATTTTATTCTTTCTGATGCTGTTATGAGTCTGACTTCTTGATTACTTTATCAGCTATTTCATTAGTAGTGTATAGAAATACAACTGATTTTTGTATGTGGATTCTGGTCCTATAACTTTGCTGAATTTATCAGTTCTAAGAGGGTTTTGGTGGAAATTTCAAGTATTCCTATATGCAAAAGTCCTTTAGTTTCTTTCATTCTGGCTTGGATGGGTTGTATTTCTTTTTCATGACGAGTTGCTTTGGCAATGAATTCCAGTGCTATGTTGGATAGAAGTGGTGGAAGTGGTCATTGCTGTTTTGTTTTGGTTTTTTTTAATTATTTATTTAATAACCACATGATTAGATGAAGAAGCATTTCATTACAGCATAACATATTCAATAACAATTTCCAGACCAAAGATGCATCTCTTCCAAAATTGGCTGTAAATTTTTAGGTTCACAGTTGAATTAATACAGTTATACAATATTGAACTCAGTATAAACCCTATAAGACATTGAATTGAATGAGGTTTTTTTTAAACATATTTTATTTATTATTTTTATTTTATGTGTATGAGTGTATTGCCTGAATGTATGTGAGTGCACCCATGTCGTACAATGCCACGGAGGTCGGAAGAGGGCTTCAGATTCCCCTGGAACTAGAGTTAAGGGCAGTTCATAGCCGCCATGTGGGTGCTGGGAATCAAACCCAGGTCCTCTACAAGAGCAGTCAGTGCTCTTAACTGCTGAGCCATCTCTCCAGCCCCCAAATGAGGTTTTAACCTTTAAAAAAGACCTCCATTTCATTTTAAAATATACGTTTCATACAGAAAAACTCATTTTTAATGTTACTAACACTTAGATGTTTGCACAAGCATCTCTAATCTCTATGTATCTGATTATTATTAGTCACAGTTGGTTACACTCAGATCCTTGGCACCTGAGTGTATATATAAAGTCATCAGGTAGATTTCAATGTCATGTGTTTCACCTCTACTAATTAACATGAAGCAAATTTTTATGCTTCTTCCTCAAATATAACTCATTTTTTTATTGAGTTGACCTTTTGTGTGTGTATTTCATGCAGAACATCCCAAACAATCTTATTCATCTATATACCCACGTCCCAAATGGCACCCTTCCATACATTGCTGTTTTTTATCTTGATCTTAGAAGAAGAGATTTAGCCATTCACCACTGAATGTGATATTTAGCTGTGTATGGATCATATGCGGCTTTTCTTATGTTGAAGTGTATTACTGGTAAATATAATTTATAGAGTTATTATGAAATTATATTGAATTTTGTCAAATGTTTTGCCTGTGCTTACTAAGATGATCATATGACTTTTATCCTTGTTGTTACTATGATATATCATTATTAATTTGTTTATATTGAAACATTTATTCCAGGGAAAAAAACCCAGTTTGGTGATGGTATATGATCACTTTATTGTTTTTCGGAAGTTTATTTGCCACTATTTTGTCAAGGATATTTGCAGCTATGTTCCATAGAGATGTAACTCTGTCCTTTCTAATTTTGTGCTGTCCTTATCTCCCTTTGATATGGGGATAATACTGGTCTCATAAAATAAGCTTTCTGAAGTGTTTGGGTTTTTTTTGAAAGATTTGATGAAAATCTTTAATTTTTGGAAGAAATCACCCATGCACACATCTGGTCTTGAACACTTTTGAATAATCATATGATCTTCTTGCTCACTATTCATTTATTCAGATTTTTTTAAATTTCTTCATCAATAAATCTTGGTGAGCTGATTGTTTCTAGGATTCTGTTTTCTTCTAGATTATCCAGCTTTTACTGAGTAGTTGTTCATGATAGCCTCTTATAACAAATAGTATTTCTTTGATGTCAGTTGTACTATCTCTGTCGTTTATAATCTTACTTAGGTTCTCTCGCCCTCTTTTTCTAGATGAGATTAGCTAATGGTTTAATGATCTTGTTTAGTTTATCTTTTTAAAAATCCAGCTCTATGCTTCAGCTATTTTCTTGTTTTCATCTCTGCTTCATTTTATTTCTTGTCTTTTAAGTCTTCATTTCATTCAATGATAAAGATTATCTGCAAAATCTTTATTATTTCCTTCATTTGACTAACTTTGGCTGAGTTGCTTTTTTTCCTACTCCCTTGAGCTGTGAACTTATTTATCTGAGAATTTTCTTTTTGCTACTATATGCATTAATTGATATAAATTTCCTCCATAGAACTGCTTTCACTGCATGCTTTAGTTTTGATATGCTGTATTACCATTTTTGCCTGTCCCAAGAGACTTTATGACTTCTTTTTTGTTTCTTGTTTAATCCCTAGTTTTTTGGCAACATATTACCTAATTTCCACAAACTCTAAATTTTCTGGTTTTTTCCATGACTTAATTGACTTTTAGTTTCATTGCATTATGGTCAGATGACTTAGAAAGCTTAAATCTCTTCCTTTAATTGGTTAAAACTTGTTTTGTGGCCAATGGTGTGATCTAGCCTGAAAAGTGTTCCATGTCACTAGAGAAAAATGCTCCTGCCTTGCCTCCTGCCTTCAAGGTTTCTGCAGGAAAAGTCAGTGGTAGTCTTATCATCACTCCCTTGTATGTGAAAGCTGTTCTTTCCTAGACTACAGTGGGCTGGGACCTCCTACCTAAATCAGCAACTAAGAAAATGCCTTATAGACATTGCCACAGACCATTTTAAGGAAGGAAATTCCTAAATTGAGGTTCTCTATTCCGGGTGACTCTAATTTGTGTCAAGTTAACAAAAACTAACCAGTATATTTGATTACATTTATTCAGAAATGTTTTTAAACTATTATGAATGGAATTGTTTCCCTAATTTCTTTCTCAGTATGTTTTTCATTGGTTTATAGATAGGCTGTTGATTTTTGTATGTTAATTTTGTATCCTTCTACTTTGCTGAATGTGTTTATCAGCTGTAGAAGTTTTCCCGTTGAGTCTTTAGGGTCTTTTATGTATAGAATTATATCATCTGCAAATAAGGACACACATTGACTTCTTTCCTACTTGTGTCCCTTTCCTCTCCCCATTTTATTGCACCAAGACTTAAAGTGCTGTATTAAACAGGAGTAAAGACAGTAGACATTCTTTTTCTTGATCCTGATTTTAATGGAAATGCTTCAAGTTTTTCTCCATTTAAGGATGTGAGCTGTGGGCCTGTGTTTTGCCTTTATTAAGTCAATATATGTCCGCTGTATCCCTAGAATCTCCAGGACTTCTAACATGATGTTAGATTTTGTCAACATCTTGACTTTTTTTTCCATCTAATGAGGTGATCATGTGTTTTCTGTCCTTGATTCTGTGATGGAGTACATTTATTGATTTGTCAACTTGACACAAACTAAAGACTCAAACTGAGGAATGGCCTCAATCAGATTGACCTGTGAGCATGTATGTGAGGCGTTTTCTTGATTGCTAATTTATAAAGGAAGGCCCAGTCCACTATTGGACAGGGCCATTCCTAGGCAGGTACACCTATGTTGTGAAAGAAGGTAGCTAAGCAAGCCAGAGGACGGAAACACTGTTCCTCCATGGTCTCTAATTCAGTTTCTACCTTGAGCTTCTGCCCCAGCTTCCCTCAATCATGGACTACAAAGTGTAACACAAAATAAACTCTTTCTTCCCTCAAGTTGTTTTTGATCAGTGTTTTATCACAGCAACAGAAAATAAATCAGAAGATGTATTTTGAACCATCCTTCAATCTCTTGAATGAAGCTAACTTGATCATGGTGAATGATCACTTTTAAGTATTCTGGAATTCAGTTTCTATGTACTTTATTAAAAATTTCTGCAACTACATTCATCAGGGAGATTAGTCTATAATTTTCTTCTCTCTCTGTGTGTGTGTGTGTGTGTGTGTGTCTGTGTGTATCAGGTTTGCTGTTTTATTTTTTCTTTCTCATTTTTATTAGTTCTTTTGAGATTTTTGTATAATGTATTTTGATCATATTCACCTCCTCCCACTACTCCTCCTAGATACCCCCTTCCCTACCCACCCAACTTTGTGTCTTTTTCTTTTAATTCATCAAGTCCAATTTATGCTGCCCATATACTCTTGGGTGTATGGCCATCCGGTGGAGTGCAGTTTACCTACCAGGGGTCAAATTCTTAAAGAAAACTGACTTTCTCCCTCCCAGAAGCTATCAGTTACCAACAGTTCTTCAGCTAGTGGTGGGATATTGTGCCTCCACCTCCACACTCCATGCTGGATTTTGTCTGACTTGAGCTTGCATGGATCTTATGCATGCTCTCACAACCACTGTGACTTCATATGTGCAGCTGACTACTGTATCCAGAAAACATTGTTTCCGTAAAGTCATTCACTGCCTCTGACTCTTTTAATCTTCCTGACGCAACTTCCACAATGATCCCAATGCCTTGGAAAGAGGGGGTGTGAGATAGGTGTCCATTAGGGCTGAGCATTTCACAGTCTCTTATTCTCTGCACCTTGACCAGTTGTGGGTTTCTGTGTTAATTGCTGTCTACTGCAAAATGAAGCTTCTCCGATGAGGGCTGAGAAAAGCTGTAGCAGTAAGTCATTAGGAATTGTAAGAGTTGACTTAACACTGTATCCATTCAATAGAATAAAAGTAGTAGGTTATCTAGGACTTATGACCTGTCAGGGTATAGCAGTGCATGCTTTTAATCCCAGCACTCAGAAGGCATAAGCAGCAGGATCTCTGTGAGTTGCAGGCCGGGCTGGTCTACATAGTGACTTCTATGCCAGCCAGGGATACACAGTGAGATCCTGTCTCCTGCCCCCAAAAGAAGGAAAAATAATTTTCTTTGTTGTCTTGATGCATCTCTCTGGTTTAGGTACCAGTGCAATGCTGGCTTTGTAAAATGAATCTGGAAGCATACTTTCTTCTTCTGTTTTACAGAATACTTTGAGAAGCATTTAGGTCTTCTTTAAAGATCTGATAGAATGCCTCAGTAAATTCATCTGGGTCTGGGTTTTCTTTTTTAGTTGGGAGATTTTTTTTATTGCTCATTCAATCTCATTATTTATGATGGATCTATTTATCTCTTCTTGGCTTGACTTTAGCATGTCATATGTATTAAGAAATTTATGTCTTTTAGATTTTCTAACTTAGTGGAATAAATATTTTTGGAAGCAGATCCTTATAATTCTCTGGTTACCTTGGTATTTGTTATAATATCTCCCTTGTCTCTAATTTTATTCATTTTGGTCTTCTCTCTCTCTTTCTCTCTCTTTTTTTTGGCTAAGAACTGGTCAATCTTGTTCATCTTTCCAAAGAACCAACTCTGTTTCATTGAGTCTTTGGATTGCTTTTTTTTTTCATCTCTTTCATTAATGTCTTCTCTGATTTGATTATATTTCTCCTTGTGTACTGTTTCAGGATGTTGTTTGTTGTTTTCTGAAGTTGTTAAGTCACATCATTAAGTTGTTTATTTAGGTTCTTTCTGACTTTTTTCATCTTTTATTGAAATTTTGTGATTTTCATACAGTATAATTTGGTGGTATTTAGATCCCTCCCCCATCCTCCCCTCCCCTTATTGCCTCATGCCCAATTTAATGTACTCTATTATATACATCATAAGGCCCATAGAGTCTAATTTATATCTCTAAATGACCTTCAGTGTGGGTCCATACATTGGAGCCTGATTAACATACCAAGGGCCCCATGCTTGAAAGAGACTCTCTCTGCCCTTTCCAGCAGCCATCTGTTAACACAATTTCCTTAGGTGGGGTTAGAGCCTTTTACCCAGTTTCTCATGTCTGTGGGACTTTTTTCTGGTTTGAGCTTGCATGGGACTTGTACATGCTATCACTGCTGCTGTGCATTCATATGAAGAACTGACCCGCTATCTAGAAAACTCTATTTCCTTATCATCCACAACCTCTGGCTCTCAAACTCTTTCTACCCTCCTCTTCCGCAGTAATCCCTGAGCCTTGGGGGACAGAAGTTTGATACAAGTTTCCTATTCTTAGACAAGCATTCTGCAGGCTCTTGTTCTCTGCACATTGGTTTCTGTGTTAATCACCATCTGTTGAATAAGAAAATGTCACTGGTGAGAGTTGAGAGATGCATTGATCTATGGATATAACAATAAGTCATCAAGAATCAGTTTAATATGATAACTATTTAGTAGAAAACTAGTATTAGGTTCTCCCCTATGTCCTGTGACCTGTTTAACCCTGGATTCCTAAGACTGGTATCAATATCAGGTATGAACTCCATCCTAGGAAGCTGATCTTAAATCCTAGAACTAAAAAGGTATTTATTGGTTACTCCCATATTTGTGCCACTATTGCACCAGTTTCAGCAGTTAAAGACTGTTTTTGATATCCAAGCTAATAGGACTTCCTCCAGGACTGCAGTCCAGTGGGGTTGGAACTGGGCAGGACACATAGCTACTGGTGTGTCTACATTGGAGCCTTAAGTTGACAGGCCTGTTATTAGACACTTGGACTGGTATGGCTACTGCCTGTCTGGAGGACTAAGCATTCTCCAGATCAGTGGTCAACAGTGCTGACACTGGGCCAAGCATTTGTTTTACAGTCCAGTTGAGTCGACAGAGTGGCCTATTTACAGAGTATATGGATGGGTATGAATTCCTCTAGGTCACTGGATGAACCCCTGGATTAGTAGGGCCGTCCAGATACTATCCTTGAAAGGCTAGAATTAAGCCATAAAACCACAGTCTAGAGCCTTCCCAACGTTAATGAGCCTGTTTCTGAGGCACAGATGGGCAAGCCTCCTGGTTGGTCTCTGAGTGAGCAGGACTTCTGGACTATGTCTGAGAGGAACTGAAGACATATTAGAGGGTTTTTTCAGAATCACAGCCAAACCCAAGGTATCTTCCTCCTAGAGCATGGGCAGGTGTATCTCTTGTAAGATTCCTAGGTGGGTAGAATTCCTCTGTAACCACAGGTGAGAGCTGTGGAGCCATGTCATCAGCGACTTTAGGGTTCATAGCCAAGAATAAGCTCCCCAGCTCTATTCCCTAAGGCACAATGGAGTGTAGCTCCTCCCCAGTTCCTTGGTAGATGACACTGGTGGCAGGGTGAAAACCAAATGAAGTTGTAGCTGAGACCATAGATAAGGACCCCCTCTTATACAGGAGCCACAGTTAGGGTACAGACCTGCTTTCTCAGAAGGGACCAGCTTGGTCTTAGACTGCATCATTTCTTCACAAATTCCTTCTGGACTGCATAGCTCCCACAAAGACACATTTGTCCATGATGGCTGCCAAGAAAATGAGGACGAGATCACCTTTTCTATTTTGCCAGTATGACTGTCCAGAAGGGGCAGTCTTAATATTGAAAGCGTTACTACCAAACAATGAGAAAAAATGACTATACAAAATACTAATACTAATAACTAAATACTAATACAAAATAAACTAATACTAATACTAATAACTAATTACTAATACAAACTGGTTTTTAATGGAAATTTTTCATATGTCTATGCAAATACACAGTGAATAAGAGATTGAGCCTCACTAATGATCAGAGAGAGGAAAAAACAAATACCATTTTTCATTTCACCCAGTGGGCTTTCACAAACGGTTTTCATTTTTCTACCAGATATTTCTGTTTGTTTCAAGATTTCTGCAATGATAATACTATTATTAATGCTGTCAGGGGGAACAGGTATTGCTTTAGGAGACTGTTGTAAAAGGGGTAACACCTCAAGTACTCTCAGATACACTTAACAAAACACTATCATGTATGTAGTAAGATGTTTTTCCCACATCTCTGTGTCCAGATAGGAGAAGGCTGTATCAGGCGCTCTCTAATAAGTAGGGGTAGAACACGCAAAGCATACTTGTTGGAAAAAATTCAATGTCTCTCGTAAATTTGCAGACTAAAACTAGGTGTGTTGGCTCATGTCTGTAATCCCATTAACTGGAAGGTTCAGATAAGAGGATTGCCTTAAGTTCAAGACCAGCTTGGGCCTCATAGTGAGTTCAGGCTAACCTGGGCTACAGAATGAGATCCTGTCTCAATACATAAATTAAGTAATTAATTAAATTTACAGAATTTAAGTCACTCTAGAGTGTACATGTGCATGAGTTTGGCCTGTACCATCCATATAATCAGTCCATCAGTTTTCTGCAATCTTTCCCCAGGAGTTTAATTTCAAAGTCCCTACAGCAACAAAGATCAGAGCCAAGGTCACAAAACTCAACCCACACACTGGCCTTCGCTGTCTGCCAGCACAATGTTTCTTCTGGCCCTTGGCCAGAAGCAAAGGCAGGAGCTGAAGCAGGATTTCCTGCCTTCACCCAGAATTTCCAGGCTCTTTTGAGGTGGACTTGGATGCTGCAGTTGCTTACTAAGAAAATAATTTGAAGAAGAAAAAAAAAGAAAGAAAGAGAGAGAAAGAGAGAGAAAGAAAGAGAGAAAGAAGGGAAGGAAGGAAGGAAGGAAGGAAGGAAGGAAGGAAGGAGGGAGGAAGGAAAGAAAGAAAGAAAGAAAGAAAGAAAGAAAGAAAGAAAGAAAGAAAGAAAGAAAGAAAGGAAGGAAGGAAGGAAGGAAGGAAGGAAGGAAGGAAATAATTTGGCCTAACTAAAAGTATTCTGAAGCTTGCTTTCAGGGAAGGGAGAGCAAGAGCATGTGCACACAGTCCTCTAGGTGCATGCCCAAATGGCTACCCACCCATCCAAGGACAGAGAGCGTGCTGCTCCTTTTTCAACTGGAAAAACTGTGAGTACACCCCCTGTGAGACTCAAACTTCTGAACAGTCTCCGTATCTCAAAGCAGATGGCTGGGCAAGTCTATGAGACTTCTAAAGCAGAGGTGGTTGTGACGGCCAGCACTGTTCCCAGGGCATAAGACTCATCGGACAGAGCATATTTGTTTCTTAATGCATTCAAGGAGAGTGGACTCCAGGGACTTTTCCTGCTGAGAGCGGTGGCTCACCCAAGTTCAATTCTCCTTAAGTCAAATCCTTGGAAGTGCAGAAGTGTGTATGTTGCTGTGCTTGGTCTTGTTAAAATATGACCTGACTAATTTGTAAACTGAAATTTGGTTCAGCATCCTTTGCAAAATCAAAAACTGTGAAGAAATGTTTGTTCCACCCAGGGTTTGAAGTTATTAGGAAGGAAGAAAAAAATGGAGAGAGGGAGAGAGGGAGGGAGTGATGATGGGATCTCAGCAAAGAAACAAGTTAGTTTTAAAAAGAACTAAAGAGGGCCAACAAGTAAACCCACCTGACACCAAGCCTGATGACCCGAGTTCAGTCTCCCAAGACCCATATGGTGGAAAGAGAACTGATTCCTGAAAGTTGGTCTCTGACCTCTACAAGCATGTTGTGACATGTATATATCACACATTCACATACACACACAACACATTTTAAAGAAATTATTGCAAACAACTGATTTTTATTGAATTTTTCAGAATTTTAGACAATATTTTTATCATATTTAGACCCCCTCCCCTACCTGCACCCCTATCTTATAGCCCCTTGCTGTATTTCATGTACTCTGTCATATATGTTAAAGCCTATCCGGTGAAGTTTGTGTATCCCCTACGGGAGCCTGGTTAACCTATCTAGCGTCATACCTTTAAGGAAACCAACCCTTCTTCTCCCAGTAGTTATCAGTTGCCAACAGTTCCTCAGCTAAAGTTGGGGCTTCTTACCCACTTACCCACTTCTATGGTGGAATTGTGTGGTTTGAGCTTACATGGGTCTTGTGCATTCTATTACCATTGCTATAAGTTCATATGAGCAACTTCCCAGCTGTCTGAAAAACTATTTCCTTATGGTCATCAACCACTTATGGCTCTTACAATCTTTCCATCCCGGACTTTTCCACAATGGTCCCTGAGCTTTGGGTGGCAGAGGTTTGATATAAGTGTCTATATAGAGATAACTTCTCTTTAGTCTCTTATTCTCTACATTTCGGCCAATTGTGCCTTTCTGGGTTAATCATGATCTGTTACGTGAAGAAGCTTTGCTGGTGAGAATAGAGAAATGCATTAGATACACACTGTCAAGAAAGAAACAAATCAACAATTTCGTCCAGCAGTAAACCACAACATGACCAGTCTGGCAAAAAACCTCTACAAGTGCAGTAGTGGCACTTTTATCTTGGGGCCAATCAACAGCTGTCTAATTGGACTGAAGGCCCACTCAATGGGAGGGAACTCATGTGTGGTGCTGTAAACATATCAAACACACACAACTGGAGAACTTATAGATCCTAGAGAAAAACATACTTTTGTCACACCCCTAGACCAATGTAATTTCTTACCGTATTCTAAATACATATATTTACAGACAAGTGTACCTCTCACCACTCATTGAAGAAGCTTCTTTTTGCAAGAGATGGAGAGTTCTACAACTGGTCAAACGCAGAGAATAAGTGTCTATGAGGTGCCCAGCCCTGAGTGATGCATCTGCAATACAATCCCTACACCTAAGGCTCAGGGAACATTGCAGAACAGGGCCAGAAAGGATATTCATCTCTAAACTTAATTTTTTTTGGCTTTTTGAAACAGGGTCTTCCTGTAGCCCCAGCTGTCCTGGAACTCACTATGTAGACCAGGCTGGCCTTGAACTCACAGAGATCCACCTGCCTCTGCCTCCCGAGTGCTGGGATTAAAGGTGTGTGCCACCACGACCAGCCTAAACTGAATTTTTTAATAGAGTGGTTGATAGTAGAATGGAAGAAACAGAGAATCAATGAAAATGCAGACAAATTCAAGTTTGAAAGCAAAGAGGAAATGTCAGTAACAAAGAGGCAACATTTGTATCATGTCCTCTCCAAAAATGAAGGGGGAACTGTGGGGCTGAAACCACATCCAAGCATACCGTGAACGCACATTCCCCAGATATGGTGAGCACCACAAACATACCAACTCAGGCAGCTGAGTGAAACCCAAATGACGCAGGGAGCTCCATGCCTGTCACACCACAGCTGTATCACTGAGTGCTGAGGACAATGGAGCACTGGCAAAGAGAGAACAGTGACGAACCATAAGTGTCTCTACCCACAGATTATGTGATTTTCTTCATAGGCATCCCAAACAATCTACAAGAAAATGTCTAGACCTGAAATGCGTGTTCAGGAAGTTACAAGGTTCAAGCTCAACACAAAAACAGCAACCTCATGCTGGAAGATTAATAATGAACATAGAGAAATCAAGCATTAAAGCACAATACAATTAGTGATTAAAGAAAATTAAATACTTTGGTATAAACTAACAAAGCATGCATAAGATCCATATACTTAAAAATTATAGTCACACATATAAGAAATCAAAGAAGATATAAGCACATACACTAAAAGATTCAGTATAATGTGAGGTCAGCTCTCCCAGGCTGGCCTTCAACTCACAGAGATCCACCTGCCTCTGCCTCCCCAGCGCTGGGACTAAAGGCATGGGCCATCACACCAGCCTTGATCTATGTTCTTAAAGCAGCTCCTACCAAGATCCCAGCAAGGCTTCCTGTAGACACAGACAAGTTCATTCTAAAATTTATACGTAAGCAGAATTACTTTATTCAATATTAAAGCTTATGCTATGATTCTAGTTGGCAAGGCAATATGATATTTACTGAAGGATAGATACACAAATCAGTGGAGTAAAACAGAGAACCCATAAGCAGATTCACAAATAAGTCCAAACATGAGTTTAATTTTCACTACATTATTTATTTATTTTGTCTGAGTGCCCATGTGTAGACATTAGAGAGCAACATGTGGGAGTCGGTTCTTTCTTTCCACCATGTGGGTCTCGGGGATCTAGCTCAGATTGTTAGGCTGGGCAGCAAGCTCCTTTACCCACTGAGCCAGTTCTCTAACCCACAGATTTATTGATTTATGGATTGATTTGTTTATTTATTTTACTTATTTATGTGTAGGGAATGTTACCCAAGACCTTGCACAAGTTAGACAAGAACTCTACCACTGAGTGACACTTCCAGCCAAACCCCAAAGTTTCTTCATAAAAACAGAAAAGCATTTCATGGAAAGATAGGCTTTTTTTTTTTTTTTTTTTTTTTTTTTTTTTTTTTTGAGACAGGGTCTCCTGTAGCTCCAGCTGTCCTGGAACTCACTATGTAGAAGGCTGGTCTTGAACTCACAGAGATCCACCTGCCTCTGCCTCCCAAGTGCTGGGATTAAAGGCATGTACCACCATGCTTGGCCCAAGGATAGGCTTTTTAACAGATTATCAAAATAAGTATATTCATAGAGAAAATAAGTAAATCTCAGTTTAGACTTTATACAAAAACCAAACGACCTCAAAATAGATCACAGACTTAAAAGTAAAACATAAATATAAGATGCTTTTAGGAAAAGAAAAACACAGATATAAATTTGGGGGTTTTAAAACTAGGCAGAGTTCTCAGGTTTAATATCAAAAGCACAATGCATTAAAGAGAAAATTGGTAAATTTGTACTTTGTCAAAATGTTTTGAATTTGGATCTGTGAAAGATACTGTTGAGGATAAAATGACCATGTGCAGGTTGGGAGTAAGTCTTTGCAAATTGTAAATCTATTAAATGTCTAGAATCTAGATTACAAAGAGCTCTCAAATGCCAACAGTAAGAAAATACACAATCCTGTTAGAAAGTGAACCAAAGTCACAGTCAGACATTTCTCCCACAAGGTCAAGCAGTGATAAGAGCATAGAAAGGTATCCAACAGCCTGGGATGTGAAAGTTAGACCATCTGAAAGATTTGCCTCCACATCTTTCAGAATGGATAAAATAAAAAGAGTTAAAACTCAGAATTCCCTAAATTTCTGTGCAAGAGCATATAGAAAGTGGACCACTCACACGTGGCTGGCAGGAATGTTAGACTGTGCAGAGGCTCTGGAAAACAGTTTGGCAGTTTCTATTAAAACTAAACAGACAATTACCACATGACCCAGCAATTGTACTGTTTGGCATTTATCCCAGAGAAATGAAAAGTTGTTCACACTAAAACCTCTACCAGAATATTCATAGCAGCCTTCTGCATAATAGCCAAAAACAACTCAGATGCCCTTCAGAGAGTGAGTAGTTACCCAAAGTGCAATTCATGAAATACAACCCAGCCGTAAATGTAGAATAAATTCTTCGTGCCTGCAGTAACTTTCGTGAATCTTCAGAAAATGCCTGAGAGCAAAAGCCAATCCAAACGGTTATAAATGGCATTGCCTTTATATGACATTCTAGAACTGACAACATGGTGGATGTGGAGAACACATGAGAGGTTGCCGAGAGCAGGTAGGTATGTGGATGGAGGGAGCAGCAGCGAGGTGGGATTGGAACAAGTGAGGTGGGTGGCCATGGAACTGCTCTGTATTTTGAAGTCAGTGATAGATATTCAATCCTGCATGTCTGGTAAACTTTCAAAACACTAACACATACAGAAATGGGTACAAGTAAAACAGCTCTAATGAAGGTCTGTGGATCATGTTACACCCATTTCCTGACTGGGATACTGCCCTAGAGTTCTACGACATGCATGAAAGGATAAAAAGAACCATCCTACATTCACTCTCCTCTTTGGACGTGTGTGTGTGTCTGTGTCTGTGTGTCTGTGTGTGTGTCTTTGTCTGTGTGTGTTGCGCATGCCTGTCACGTATGTATGCATGTTCACATGTTCACATGGGGGTGTGTGGAGACCAGAGGTTGACAACAGGAATCTTCCTCGGTTCTTCTTCACTTTATTTACTGAGGCAGGATCTCTCATTGAACCCTGAGCTTACTGACTAGCCAGCTAGTTTGTCCCAGGGATGCACTATCTCTGCTTCCTGGGCACTGGGATTATGGTCTGGCAGAGAGAGAGAGAGAAAGAGAGAGAGAGAGAGAGAGAGAGAGAGAGAGAGAGAGAGAGAGAGAGAGATATGTGGGATGCTGGAGATCTACACATCAATCCCAATGCTTGCATAGCATTTTATCCACTGAGCCATCACGACAGCCCTCTACATTAGTAATTCAGGTGCACTCACTGTTGCTGCACACTAAAGATCTGAATTTGTTTAGAAGGCCAAAAGGGAAGAGATAGAAAAAAAAAATAACTAAGAACCTGGAAGTAAGGTCAGAGAAGCATAGAGCTTACAGGAAAGGAAGACGTATGCCAGGTCTTGGTTGATCTGCACATGGGGTTAAAGAGACAGAGAACCAATGACAGAGCCCACTTCACAGCCGAGCAAAGGGGAACCACTGGAGCCACTCCTAAGGGACAACCACAGAGCATGCTGGAGCTAGAATCAGAAACCCCATTGGTAAAAGATGGAGTGGATTCTGGAGCCTGTGTCTATCATTTATAGCCACCCAGGCATCTCAGAGTCAGCACATTCACAACTGAAGAAAGATATATTTTCATTCATCTCTTCCCTGCCCTCCCACAGCATCTCCATTAACCACTTGGACCTTACTTCGGCCCCCTCAACACTTCTTCAGTGGACTCAGCTGTCAATCAGATGCCCTAGCTGAATGTGCACAACCATCATGGCCTTCAGAAGACTATCAGGGTTAGGAAGTGCCAGGGTCTGAGTTTGACTGCAAAACGAATATCCAAGGAGCATATGATGAAAGAGAGAGGAAGAAGAGGGAGAAGGGGAAAGGCAGGAGGAAGAGTATGGGGAGGAAGAAGGGGAAGAGGAAAAGAGGAGGGAGGGGAAATGGGAGGGGAAGAAGGAAGGGTGATGTCACCTAGCACAGCAACATATTAAGGCCATGTGGTGGTTAGTGTGAATGGTTAACATGACAGAATGGAAGATCAACTGGGAGGAGGGCCTCGTGGGCATGTCTTTGGGGAATTATATTGATTACGTTAATTGAGATGGGAAGACCCACCCACTGTGGATGGCACTTTTCCCTAGGCAGAGAATCCTGCATTGTGTATGGTGGAGGGCACAAGCTAAGCACTAGCATGTAAGCACTCATCACTCTCTTGACTGCTGATGCAATGTGACAAGCTCCTTTAAGCTCCTACCGCTGTGACTTCCCTGCCATACTGGACTGTAACCTGGACCTGAGAGCTAAACAAATCCTTTATCCCTCGAGTCATCTCTTTCAGATATTAGATCATACCAACAGAAAAGAAACTAAGACAGGCAGCATTGGGGACAAGGCCTAAGTGAGTGAGGAAATTGCCTGGGTGGATAGGAACCAAAGCAGAGCACTCACAAAGACAGTCATCTACAGCCAACACTCCCTAGATGTCCTGTGGGTAAAGATCACTGTGTTTAGGCTGTTAGGATAAGTCTGTCCTTGGCAGTTTGGATTGGTAGGGTCAGGGGTTGCAGAGTATAGGTCAGCTGTAAAGAAAGGAGAGAAATAGAGCAGGGACATTCGGCTAATGAAAGGCTCAAGAGGAGGGAGCCAAGGCGGGAGGATGGAAGTCAAATAGCAGAAGGAAGCAGACCAGTGTTACTGGTTGTATTAACTACTTCTTTTGTTGCTGTAACAAAACACCAGACAAAAGCAACTTAAAGGAGGAAGGGTTTATTCTGGCTCACAGTTTAAGGGCTCAGTCCATCATGTTGGGGATTATATGGTAGCAGGAGTTTGAGGCAATTGGTCACATTGTATCCACAGTCAGGAAAAAGAGAGAAATGAATGCTGGTGCTCAGCTCACATTGTCCTTTTCATTCAGTCCCCAGCCCATAAAAAGGTATTACTCCCATTTAGGGTAGGTCTTCCCACCTCAATTAACCCAATCTAGAAACCCCCTCACAGACATGCCCAGTGATTGTAGATTCTGTCAAGTTGACAATCAAGACTAATTATCACACTCATATAGTAATAGCCCCAAGAAGACAGAAGAAAAGGGACTGACCTCATGAGAAAGCCAGTTCACCACCAGCAGGGGCAAGGGGGGAGGAGCACATGGAGTCGGCAAAGCCGCAGCTAGCTCCAAGCAGTGCTACTTCTGATTTCACAGTCACTTCGATGTCACCATGTCTGTGGGTGATAAGCTACTGTTGAAGAGCTGACCCAGGGAAGGCTGTCATTTTCAGTAGACCAATGAGGTTTTCTGGTTCAGGGTGCATGATGAATGCCTCTATGAGGAGGAAGAGGCAGTTAGGTTGACATGTGTCACCACGAGCTGAAGCGCAAGACCAGATCATCCATCAGGACCACGCTGCTTTTCCTCAGACCTCAGAGTCCAGGTGCAGCAGTTTGCTGCAGAAGCTGAAGGCTACAGGACTCAGCACCAGACTGCTGTTCCCAGCTCACTTCTGTGTTGTGAGCGCTTCTAGGCTCTTGGGCCTTCGCCAGAACTTAGCCAGGTTCCAATTCTCTGATTCCAAAGTCATCATTTCCTACAACATTCCTAGTCTACTAACAAACCTTATTCATTGTCCCAGTACAGAAAAGGATTCTAAAATCCATGCTCTCCATCATTCAGACCCAAGCCTGTGCCATGGCAGACTCCAGAAACTTGGCTGGCTCACTGAACGATGTCTCACATTGCCATCCATCACCATTATCAGCTGCATTCACAGCGTTTCTTCCTTGGGCAGAAAGTCTGAAATGCAAAGGGGATCGTTAGGATGGAAAGAGATGAACCAGTGAGATAGGAAGCCCCAAATATGTGCTTTGTTAGAAATGAAAATGGAAATTCGAATCCAGGGGAAAAAGGACTCTGTCAGAACATGGTCGTACACTCCTTTCAAAACATGAAAAATAAATTCACCCTCCAGAAAAAGAAGAAAAATGAACCTGACAGATTCATTCTCTCCTATCTTGAGGCTTCTCCTCTGAGCCCGTGCATCAAGGATCAGTATGAACAAGCAAGGCCAGGCCGGCAAGGAAGATAGCCCAGCTGCCATTGTTCCCAGGCCCACGCACCCATGCCAGCCCAGGCTTGTAACTCAAATGTGATTAAGTGGCTTGTCCCAGAAATGAAAAAAGTCAGCTTCCAGCCCAAACGCAAACATGCTGTGCTCCATGAGTACCACTGCCATTCCAACATTCACTACAAATTTGGATTTTCATAACTTTGATTGCATTTCTAATCCAGAAGGGAAAAAAATACATCCCGCAGTTGCTAATTGAAAATCCTCTCTCACACTCTTTTCATGTAGGACAGAAGGGCATGTGCAACACAGCCCTGTGGACAGAGGGTCCACAGATTGTCCATCAACATCAGAGACCCCCAGAAAAACTACCTACAGATGTGAACAAAAGGACACAGATGGGTGGTGCCCAGCAGATCTATTTTCTCCATGCCATGCTTGAGATTCAAACACCTCAGGGAGCAGCACCCACCTACATTTGCTTTCTTTTCAGACAGGCTTCTTACCCATGTAGACATGGACAAGCTACACCCAGGACACAGTAGATGCTTAGTAAATGCTTGTTAAATGCCTCGTGATGTGCTGCAGGATGAGAAACCCTCTGACCTCATCAGGAGTCAGGCAAGACTGATTCTCAGATACAGATGAAATCTTGACAACATTGCTGAAAAAGACAATACAGTTTGTCAGTTTGCTAGACAACTACCACCATTTCTGAACAAAGATTTGGAATACTAAGTCTAACAATGGTCTTCTGATTTGTGAATTAATTTATATAAATATTCATCGTTTCATTATACTGTTAGTGAATCACTTTACAGGGAAAACTTTTTAATTATTTGAATTCAGAACTGTTTGGGTAAGTCCAAAATAAATCTAAGCAAGATGTAAGGAGCCACTCACAGCCTGGATAGGTGGTGCAGTGGTTAAAAAGCATATACTGGGGGCTAGAGAGATGGCTCAGCAGTTAAGAGCACTGACTGCTCTTGTAGAGGACCCGAGTTCGATTCCCAGCACCCACATGGCAGCTATGAACCATCCTTAACTCCAGTTCCAGGGGAATCCACAGCCCTCTTCTGACCTCCACGGCATTGCATGACATGGGCGCACTCACATACATGCAGGCAATACACTCATACACATAAAATAAAAATAATAAAATATTTTTTTAAAAATGTACTGCTCTTGCAAGTTCAGTTTCCAGCACCTATGTTGGTTGGCTCACAACTGCTTATAACTCCAGCTCCAGGGGATCTGACTCTATCTTCTGTCCTCCAGGGATACCTCAATTCAGATACACATACCCACATGTAGACACACATATAATTTAAAAATAATACATACTTTTTAATCTTTGAGACCCCATCACAAATCAGGGTGAAACAACATAAACTCTGTGCTGCTTGTTTTGAGTAAAATCCCCCATGGGATTTGATTTCACTCTCCATGGACCAGTTTAGAAAGAGGCTAATGATGCTACAGATATACTATTGCTATGGAAGTCTTCTGTGATCTGTCATTTACTGTTGTTGTCTCCCATATGGAGAGAAGAAAGGTCTGTTATTAAGGCAGAATCATTACTCAACCTCTTCCTAGTCTGTGGACCCATTTTTTATTCTTTAGCTTATTTAAATTTTGCTGCATTTTTTAATCATTGGGGGCACATACATGCCATGTTACACATGTGAAGCTCAGAGGTCAACTTGCAGGAACTGATTCTCTCTTTCCACCATGTATGACCTAGGATATAGGTCAAAAAGCTTGGTGGCAATACCTTTATCTGATGAGTCATCTTGCCAGCCCATATGGACTCATTTTTTGAAATTTTTTTGCGTGTATGTCTATATGTGAGTGTGTGAGTATGTGTAGTGTATATGTATGTGCAATGTGTATGGGGGTGAATGTGTGTGTGTTTGTATATGCACATAGAGGCCAGAGGCTGCCATGAGATGTCTTCCTTAATAGCTGTCTACCTTATCTATAGAGACAGAATCTGTCACTGAACCTGGCACTCACAGATTGGCTAACCTGGCTGACCAGTGAGCTCCGAGCATCTGCCTGTCTCCACCCCATCCTGGGCTAGGTTCACCTGCTTGTGTAGCAAGCACTTTACAGACTGAGCCACCTTCCCAGATCGTTTTTGAGGATTCACCATGCAGAGTACCTGACAATAGGTAAGGTCTCCCATTTGTCCATCACTGGAATTATATTATCTGTTAACATCATGTCATGTTCACCGTCCATTCTGAAATAGGTCTACATGATGGTCACATAACACTGAACAGATCCCCAGTCAAGATGAGTTCAAGATGATAAAAGACATTTCAAGATGTCTGAAGAAGGAATGGAATTAGGAAAGCTTTATTTCTTCCAATGTACACAAATCAGCTATGCAGAACTCACTGTTAGAAAAAGAGTGTATCATAAAACAGAAACCAGTTGCCTTTGTGTGAAAGTCAGAGAAAGCACATGACCAACAAGGAGTAGAAAAGAGTATTTCACAGACAGACAAGATGACTCAGAGGGTAAAGACACTTGCTGCCATGCGAAATGACCTGAGTTCGATCCCTAGGGACCCACATGGTAGAAAGAGAGAGCTAACTCCAGAAAGTTGTCCTCTGACCTCCACCCATACAATGTGGCACACATGCTACCCCAGCAAAATAAATAAGTATAATACAAATGCTTTAATTAAAAAATAACACTTCACATGTTTTTAAAAGACACAGAGGAAAGTCTTTAGAAAACTTTGGTTCCGTTCATCTTTACTATGACCCTGCTGTTACCTAGCTGCCGGAGATGGCTACACTTGGCAGTCTCTCAGATGTGGGGTGATAAACCCGTAAGCAAAATGTGCAAACTCCCACTCCATATTCTGTGATTTCCTACACTTCAACTTAATGAAAAATTCAATATGTAAACTCTGGTTTTGGTGAAGGTATGCTATGCCTGGCAAGAGATAGGCTCCTCTAAATATCTGTGGTATTAACCTGGTGTCAACCTCGTGGGCCATGCACCACGCGGCTGTACATGGGCCGCCAGACTGTCTTCCTTGGAACCATCCTGAGTGCCTTTGGGGATGAGCTAAACTGACATGACATGAGTGAGTGTTACCATGTGTTTTCAATCTTTATTAGAAGCATATTAGCCTTCCTTAGATGTATTAGACCTGCTGGATTCATATTTCCACTGCAGAGCTATGTATGTTCTCTCTGTTTCGAATTTTCCCTTCCTCCTCTCTGCTGCCCCCCACCACCACCTTTTTAATTTAACTAGAGAAAATGACATGTTAATTTCAGCTCCACCTCTGCTGGGTCATCCTCGGGTCAGCAGATTAGAGACATCAGCAGAAGAGAGAAGACATTGCGCTCCAACTGCAGGGCAGGCTGACCCAGCCATCAATCAGGCTGACGGTAACGTTTGAACAATGACAGTCATCTGTCAGGAAGCAGGAGGTGGCGTCTCATTAACACACCGCTCACCTGCCCTGAGCTACACCTCGCTTATAATAATATCCATCATTCACCTTCAAGGTGTAGCTTTTTTCTTCTCCATGAAATAACAGGCACTCTGTTTCCTCTCTTCCTCCCCCTGGAGTCCATAGGACCTAGTAGCCTGGAGAGGGATGAGAGGCCCACGGGGCCAGGATGGAGCAGGAAGAAGGCAGTAGTGGAAGGGGAAGGGGAAATCAGGTCCCAATTCACCTGTCCCAGAGATGGACCCATGGTCAGCAAGTTGAGACAGCCATCGACAGGCATGGAAAGGAGAGATGACCCTTAGCTGGCGTTTCACTGGGCTAGCAACATGTTCCCCACTGTGCTCCATGGAGGACTGGTGTGGACAGACAGACACATTCTGAGATCAAAAAGTACCTTTTTGCGCTGACTCATATATACAGGTAAATTAGAAATACAGTAACCAAGCATTGTTGGCTTTCTGAGCTTCAGGATCTACCACTATTCATCTCTGCTAAGCATGGGACACGTTGGCAGTCATGGTGCCTGCCTCCAGTTCTCAGCATTTGCTCCATTCATCTCTGGGAAGCCCTACCCACAAAGAGCACTCTCCAGCGAAGGAACAACTAAGTGCCCACAGGAACGCTGCCAAGAGTCTCATTCTCAGGCAATCCCACATCCTGGGACCTGTGCAGTACTTTCATGGAACTTAAATAGGACCCTTCATACAGTTTTAGTGACAAGCCCAAAGTTTTAGCATAGGTCACAATCCAGAACTAACTATAAATTACTAAACAGTTTTTCTCTTCCATTGTTGTGGAACTAAAACCACACACACACATATAAATATACACATATATAGACACATATATATACACACATGCACGTAAGCATGTGTATATGTATAACATGTGCATGTAGTGTACAAACACAAATGTGCGCATATACACATGCACACCCAAACATATACATACACATGCACATATATGCATACACACATGTATGCACACGTACACATATACACACAAATATATATGCCCATATACACACATGCACATAGAAACAGATATATATGTATATGCACACGCACATGTAAACATCTACTCATGTACATATGAATATGTATACTTACATGCACATACATACAATATACACATGCACATATAAGCACACATACATATACACATATGCATGCATATATGTGGGCACACATGTACATGTATTTACACATGTATATATATACACACTTCCATATATACGCATGCACACATATCAGCTCTTTTTAATTCCTGAAAATGAAAAATATGACATTGTTTCTTCGGGTTGAGAAATTTAGCAACGATCACTAAAGTTCAAGGGGAACTTGGGCATTGTGAAACTGAGTCTGAGGCAGCAAGGTGATCTTTCTGAGGTCCTGAAAAGCAGAGCCCCAGTTCCACAGCAGCATAGCTCCTAAGCTTCTTTCCTTGTTCAGAAACTGCGGTCCCTGTGGGAAGAAGATTTCAGTAGCATAGAAAAACAATAATGAAGCAACTGAACAGCAAACCCACCTGGCAAGAACGCGTTTCTCATCTGGGAAGGGGTGCAGCTAAGGATCATCAGAGCAGTGATGGAGACAGTGCTCCACATCCCCACACCACAGAACAAATCCCTCTTGGGTCCCAGAGATGCACATCTCATCCTAGAATGGAGCTGGTGTGACTGTTACACACCTTGTGGGAGGTCATAGGAGACCATGTGCCCTGAAGGTGGGTGTCCCCTCAGGAGCCTCCTCTCCACCGAGCACAGTGGCTCCTCTGCAGAGACCCCAGACTATAAGAGCAGCACTGCTCTTTCTTGGCTCTATCCCTCATCTCTAGTTATAAAATGCAGAAGGACTTGAAAACAGGAAGTCATCCTGTGGCTCAGTTTGTGGCAAAGTCTGACCTCAGCCTAACTGAACAATTAGAGTGTCTGTTCCACATGTGACACATTTACGTGTATGACTCCAGTGGGCTGCCTCTCATGCATTAGCAGGTGACACATCCCCAGTCACCTTTTTTGCGGTCAAATGACAGTATCCCAGCAGCCCCCTGGCTTCTGTGGCTTGTGGCTTGGATCAGGCACCATGGAACTCACTCTCTTCTGCTCAGATCAGATGAGGTTTTATGCATGTTCACCACACATGTTCCTCCAGTTTGCCCAAACCAGACATCTAGGAGAAAGACCCATCCGCATGGTGGTGGCTGTGGCTTCGAGTAAACCAGGTTGGAATTGTTCAGCAATTGTCATTGTCCCTTCTTTGCTGGGTGACACAGGATGAGCCCAGTGAATCTAAGTTTTGCCAAAAACAGTGTAGTCATAGGAGCTCAGAGAAACCCCCTCTGCTATCGAGTTCTCCACTGTGTCACCATAGCTAACCTATCTGTGGTTAGCCTGCGAGACCCAATAAAACTAAGGTCCCCAGAGGAGAGAAAAAAATGAGAGGGACATTACCTTCGTCTTTCCTGATTTGCAAAAGTCATTACCACAGTAGCTCGAAGGGGGAGAAAAATAAAATGCAGGCCATACACCACTCTAATTCCCATGAACTGTATCTGTATCACACAGGATTAAAACATTGATTTTTCCAGTGGGCTCCTGGAAGATAAGAGGTGTGTTCGATGCAGTAGTTTTTTCCAGTACAAGAAACCAAATTTCACCTCTCACAACTATTGTTTCATTTGCTGCTCAGTACTCTTCCCTGACACTTGCTGTGTCCCTTTTTGTATCACAGAAATTACTGTCAAAACTTCCTGTTTTATTTTTTTAAAACTTCCTATTTTAAATCAGCTATCTAGAAACATGGGTCAGACTTTCCCCAATCAAAACAGTGATTTTTTTGAAAATTAGGATCCAGATACATGACACAGCTCTTAGATTTATTTATTAAAAGTACTAAAATGTACCCACATTTTTTCTTTTAAATAGGTTTCTCTTGCACCCTTCCTCCTCTCTTTCTCGCTCTCCTCTTCTCTTCTCTTCCTCTCTCTTTCTCTCTCTCTCTCTCTCTCTCTCTCTCTCTCTCTCCTCTCTCCTTAATTGCCCAGCCTTTACAAACCCATGCCTGCAAAAAGAAACAGCCGTCTATTGCCCTGTCACACAATGCCTGCCTGGGAAAGCTATTGGGTTTATAGAAGAGACAAACATTTCAGGCATGCCATTCTGGGGTAATGAAGCATAGCAACAAAATATACCTGTGCAACATTTGATAAAGATGAGCTGACACGCCAGTCCAAATAGGTTCTTTTGTGTGTCTGCACGTGTCTACCATCATTGCTTTCATCTTAAAACAGGAAGGTAGCAATAACAGCAGCAGCTGGCAGGGACCAGGAGGGGAAGAGCGGCTCACACAATTAAACGTCGTTTACCTCTGGCCTTTATTTCTCCCACTACCCTTAATTTATTATATGTTTTCTCCAGTTCCATGAAAAAAAAAAGTGGCTCAATTTTTCTTTCTTTCTCTTGCTAATTTCTTTTACGGGGCATGGGAGAAGACAATAGGCAAAATCCCCAGGTGTTTAGCCCTGGATCTTAGGTTAAAATGCCTCTTAGTGGGGCTTTTATGGCTTCCATTGTTGTGTGATTAATGTAAAGCAAAATTCAACCCTACAGTTACAGACAGCACTCGAGTCAGACAGAAAGCAGACTGAACTTTGTATCTTGGTGTACAAAAAAAATGTCTTTTGTTGCTTAATCTTCAGACAGAGACAGAAAGACAGAGAGAGGGTGAGAGAGAGAGAGAGAGAGATGTATAAACTCCAGTGCCCCAAATATGACATGGAGAGTCACTTTGGAACACTCACTGAGTGTTGAACACCGAGGCTGAAAGGCCGGTAATCTGGTTGGGAGCTTGCATGTTCCTGTTCTGTTTTTAGGCAGTCTCAGGAGCACCTAGATATGTCACTCACGGGTGCAGCATACGCTGATAAGTGTGGTCTGAGCTGGCAGGGCTCAGCTTCCGTCCTGTCCTACAACTCTCTGCCTTCAGTTCCAGAAACCTCTGCAGTCTTAGTCTTCGCATGGCTGGGGGTGAGCTGGCATGAAATATGGGAGACCCTGCAACTGTTGGAAGAGTTGCATAAAGACCGCTAGAGACTTGGGTCACACAGCTTCACCTTGGTGATGTCCACGGTGGCAACACTACAGTGTGGTGGCAACGTTGATCTCCACGCTATTGTAGCTTGGGGTATGAAATGTCCCCTGGAGACTCATGTGTTAGAGGCTTGATCTCCAACACAGCATTTAAAGTTTTTTTAATGTGGGTGTTTTGCTTGTGTGTGTATGTACACCATGTGTGTGCCTGGTGCTCACTGAGGCCAGAGGGGGGCTCCAAATCCCTGGAACTGGAGTTACAAATGGCTGTGAGGCACCACGTGAGTGTTGGGAACTGAATCCAGGTCCTCTGCAAGAGCAAGAAGTGCTCTAAACCCCAGAACTCTCTCTCCAGACCCACCAGTGAAACATTTAGAGGTAGACTTTGAGGAGGTGATTACATACATCCTGAGGGCTCTGCCTTTGTCGGTGCATCCACTGAGGGATTCATAATTGAGCAGACTATTGGGAGGTGATCAAAACCAAGGAAAGGGGGGTCTGATTGGAGGAAATGGGTTTCTGGGGGTGTGCCTTTGAGGGGCATACCTTGGCCCTGTGAAACAGGGAGAAAGAGGGTCCCTTAGAGGGTTCTTGGTCTCGTTCATAAAAAGAATTTAAGAATGGACCCAAACAGAATCTTTTACAATTTTATTAGAATCTTAAAGAAAAGTCCTTAGGGCAGGAGAGCTGGTAAATCTTGGCAGCTGCCTTGTGGAAGTGAATGGTGGGAAGAAGGAAAGAAAGTCAAGAAGCCATGCAGGTTTAGAGCCTGCACAGGAGATCAGACATGGGGCTGACTGGCAGCCACATGGCTGGAAGAAGGAAGCTTTAGAAAAAAAGCGAAGAAATACAAGATGCTAGGGGCAGCCAAAAACCTTAAAGAAAACATGTTTAGTAAGAAAGGCATGAAGAAGAAAAGGGGAAATTACACTTTTCTTCAGAAAGGTGGACAGACTTATGGACTCCACGTCTGTGGCTGGTCAGAAGTTGTGCGGCATTCTGTGCTACAAGGCAGGATTCCAGGCAGGAAAAGTTCCATGTCTCATTAACACACTAGGTATTCCACCCATCTATTTAGGATAACTTAAGGTGAACCTGCCTTCCTAGGGGTGGTGCTATGACTAGGTGATTGACCAGTGAAACTGAAAAGGTGGGTCTTTTGACTAGAGATTTTATAGTCTTGACCAATTAAATTTATGGGGCTTTTTTGTTACTCTAACACCTGCTTGCTCTCTCTCTCTCTCTCTCTCTCTATCTATCTATCTATCTCTCTCTCTATCTCCTCCCTCCTCTCGCCTCCCATAACAAATGCATCCTTCTGTGTCATACACTCTTCTACCCTCTGCCTCACCAACAAGCCCAAAGCCATGGAGGCAGCTAATAGACCAAGACCTCCAAAAATGTGAACCAAAATAAATCCTTCTCTCTTTAAAATGATTGGCTCAGATATTGTCACAGTGATGAAAAATAAATAATATTCATCATCACCACACCCTTTACTTTGCATCTCCTATATAGTGCTTCTGGGAAGCCTCTACATTCACCTTACTTACAGGGAAAGCCAGACCACTCAAAGTCAGTCACCATGGGAGGAAATGTGGGGCAGGGTGGCTTTATCCCCTCAGACTCTGCGCAGTGCTTCTGCACACAATGGAAACCTGGATAAGCAGGAAGGAGTGCTAAGGACTTGGGGGGTCACACACTTCCACTCTTAGCTAGGAAAGTTTCACTGTGTGGAAGCTTCTGCTTCTGTGCTTTAAAAACAGAACAGAAGCAGATACTTGTCCTGGGAGAGGTAGAGAAATCAAATGAATTGTATCTATAAAAATATTTGGTGAAAAGCAAACTCTGTACACAGGCTTATCTTGTTTCCAGTTTCAAAATTAGATTCAAGTTGTGCTAATCTTAACAGCTTAGTAATAAGAAAAAGAAAAGAGGAGGAGGAGGAAGAGGAGAAAGAAAAGGCAATTAACCTATAGGCTGTAAGGCTTCTGACCTTCCAGAGTTTACAAAAAATAAAAAAAGAAATTCTTGCTTACTTAAGGCTTTTATTGAAGCCACTGTATTGATTCTTTTAATATTTTACTATTCTTATTTATGTTTATGAGTGTTATACCTACATGTGTGTAAGTGCACCCATGTCATATAGTGCCTGCAGAGGTCAGAAGAGGACATTGGATGCCCTGGGACTGGAGTTACAGATGGTTGTTAGCCACCATGTGGATGCTTGGAATCACACTAGGGCCCTCTGCAAAAGCAACCCTTGCTCTTAACCACTGAGCCTCCAACCCTCTATTCAGTCTTTTAATTTGCAGAATAATGGTGATAACAGCCCTGGAGATTTAGAATGTGGAGAGCCTCTAGTAGGAGTCACTGGGTAAAGTGACTTGTTCATGGATAAAGGCAACCAAGGGGCTGACCATGGGAGGCAGGTTTGGAGGAGAAACTGCACAAAGTTACCAAGTCAGCTTGTAAGAAAATTCAGCTATTTCCTTTCAGGCTCGAGATCAGCTTTATCTAGAGATCATTTGGCCACTATTGACTTTGATAAATACATACTGTCATCCAGCTACTGCCAGACTCACAAGGCCCCACCCCAAGGTTCTGCAACTAGTAAACTGTCTGGTGGTAATGCCATCTTATGTGTCATCTCCCATGCTAGAGTGAGGTTTCCCATGGTGCAGGGGCCTGAGTCACCCACACTCTCATAAGCAATCCCAATAAACTCATTGGCTCACCAAGGAGAACTTGGTCCAAATCATTTCTTTGAACTGTCACTGTCTTCTCTCTCTGGGGTGAATAGAGATAGGTCTACAGGGAGCTGGAGAGACACCTCCGAGGTTATAGGACTTGCTGCTGTTGCAAAAGACCTAGGATTGGTTCCTCACCCATATGGCAGCTCATTACCATCGGTAGCTCCAGTTCAAGGGGATCTAACACCCTCTGGCCTCCACAGGCACCAGGAACACAAGTGGTCCATATACATGCATGCAGGCAAAGTACTCATACACATAAAATAAGCAAATCTTTAAAAAGAAAAAGAAATAAGTTCTACAGGGAAAAAAAAGGTTGTAATATTCATTAAACTGTCATTTACTTATTCGTTTACTCATCTAAAAAATCCTTCTGAAACCTTCTTAAGGTATCTCCCAGTCTTAAACCTTTGCCACAGACCTTCCTGGTACCTTCTGCCTCCTGGGTTTCTCCCTTTGATCACTGGAATTCTCTAGAACTGTGCTGACTGAAGGGGTTCCTGGCCTCCAGCCTACAGGTCTTCTGTTCCCACTCCTGCTGTTCCCTACTCACACCTCAGCATGTGCTTCCACTTTCTTTCCATTCTTGACACTGTCCTCTGACTACTGAGAGAATAGATAGAATGTTTCCTTTAGCCGATGAAATGAATTCTACATTTTCAGCTCTTGCACAGACCCTCACAAGCTCTGACTCTTCCTGCCTTGGTGTCTACTGCGCTGAGCCATTTGTGTTCTTTCACAGAGTCACTGCGGCTCCTAGCTGCTCTGATCAAGCTTTCTCATGAGTGTGGCTCACACCACAGTAGGCCTGGGTGTGCTCAGCCTCTGCCCGGAGGGCCCTGCATCTCTGTCCCCCGGAGATGCAACTGCTGCTGCAGAACCTGGCCTCAGGGTCTTTGTCCCCTGGTCTCCTGTCTCGGTAACTTATCCGCTGTCTTCAATCAGAGCACTATAGGAGGCCCAAACCCAGCTCACACTCATTCAACTGAGGACCCAAAGGATACCCACAGTCTCAGAAAAGCCTGTCTTAGGCACCTGTCCCAAGGGAAAGCATACCCTGGCCTCCTATTCCCTTGTGAGTCCTGAAACCATCTCCTAGGAAAGCCAAGACAGACTTGTGAAGGGAAGAGGGTGAGACTGCACAGCTGTGGGGTACACACACCCCAGGTCACCAGGCTACCCATCCTTAATGGAAGAGTAGCCAGATGAATCAGCCCGAATGCTTGTCAAGTCTCAGCCCCACTGACCAGTGAGGAAGGAGGGTGGGGAAATCTGGAGATGTCCCTAGTGATTGACCAAAATTGTTTTGAAATCTCTAGACCAAGGACCATTAATCTGAAAATGGCTGAGTCGATTTGATTTCAATAGAATTCAAAGGCTCCTTTTGAAATGGATAGTGACAGCAGGGTCCAGAGATAACGGGCTGGCAATGACAGGACAGTTCCCTGAACACACCATAGAAAGCCCTAGCTGGCTGCATTTGGATTGCTGCACTCATTTGGATTTTTAAGACTGTCATACGAACAGATCCTTTCCTGCTTCCACCATGGTCCTACGCCTCCCCACTCTTTCCAGAGGAAGACACAGATGTGCTGGGCCTGAATTGCATCTGAAGAAGGTAGGACCCATGGACAGCTGGACAGATAGACAAACAGAAGCCAACCAGGAGGGAGGCTGGTAAGATAAGGGGCAGGGAGAGGAGTGACTCACGCATGTAGGCCAGGAAGATACCATGGTCACAAGATGGACCACCTGCAATGTCATAGTCCTTCATGTCCCTGTGAAGATGTGTTAGCTAAGGAAATTATTTCCTCAACAAGCCAGGGAAAAAGTAAAATTGTATGAGTAGCAGCTACCAGTAATCACAGTGGTACCCAATCTATGCTAATATGTTTGTTACAATTCAAGTTGGGAAGATGGCTCTGAAGGTAAGAGCATTTGCCATGCAAGCATGAAGACTTCAGTTCAAATCCCTAAAACCCACATAAAAAGGTGTGGCTGTAACTCCCGAGCTATGGGGAACTGAGACAAGTGGATTGCTAGAGCTTGGAAGCCTCCATCCTAGATCAAGTTCAGTGAGAGACCCTGTCTCGAGGGAATAAGGCAGCGAGGGATAGAGCAGGACACCTGACATCTTTCTCTGGCCTCCGTATGTGAGTATACCTGCATGTACACCCACACATACAAGTGAGCACATGCCACATGTACAACACTCACACACAAATAAAAACTGAACAGAAATAATAAAAATAATAGCATTTTGTAAAAACTCTGAGCATTAGAAAAATTTTTGGGCAGTATAGAAGAAGCATGGCTGCCATTTTATGAAAGAAGTTTCTAGAACAAAGCAATTCAGTGTAAAGCGAGAAAAGAGAAGGAACTCTGTGTGTATATGTGTTTGTGCACATGAGCTGGTGTGTGTGCTTAGCACCAAGCCAGAGGGACTGTCACTTGAAGGACAACAGGGCAAGGTCACAGGCAGATATCCCTCCACATCTCCCCTGCATGGGCAGAGGAATTAGAGCTGATTTATGAATGTATTTCCACAATTCACTTGAAAATTTGTAAGGTCTGTACAGCCTGGCAGGGGAAAAAAGGAGAGGCCCCGTGAAGGAGCGCGCCTGCTCCACTTTATTGTAAAATTATCCCATGTTACCTCTCTAATCCCCTGAAAACAAATTAAATCCTCACTAAGCTGACTTTAAATCAATAGTTTCATTTAAGAATAGTGTGACTTAATAAAAATAAAAAACTAACTGGTCCAGCCAATTTAAGAGGGAAATAAATCATTGCCCAAAGAAAAATAGCAGATTTGACTTGTATATGGGCCCAGCCCTGCTTCAGGAGGGGGGGGCGCCTGTGTCTAAATTAACTCCGGCAGCCCATGAAGCCCAGCAGCCCCACTCAAATGCCTGTGAGGCTATGCACCCCAAGAGCTATGATGCCAGGTACCCCAAATGAGAAACCACTTTTACTCTACAGTTTGGGAAAATCACCTTTACAGAGAAGAAGTTGGCATTCTGTGGGACCCTCACCCTACAGGAGCCCTGAGCACACAGCCCAGGGATCACACGCAGGACCAAGAAACATACCTTCCATTGTAGTAGAGCAGAATGCAAAGACATGTTGGCTGGGAGAACTGTTTCTTCAACAGGACAAAAGTACAATTGGGTGTAAATGGAAAACATCAGTCCTCACAACAAGGACACACGCTATTTGATAGTATCCTTGCCCGAAAAGAAAACAAAAAAGTAAGCATTGGGCAGGATTTTATTTTATTTTATTAGCAGTATACAAGAGATTTGACTGCCATTTTATGAAAAAAGAAAGTTATCTAAGGGAAAACAATGCAGAGTTACCTCAAGGGGTCTGTGCAGGTAGAACAGAGGAAACTGCCACACTTTATCCCATTCATCCTGTTAACCATGTAGATGAGGAAATTGTCTGGGATTTGATGGTGTTTAATTATTGTGTCCTGGAGATACATCAGCATCACAATAACTGGGACATGTCCTGTGATCAGTGTCGCCCTGCCATTAAACAGCCAGGAATCTTACTAATCACAGACTGTCAGTTCTAGTGTCTCAATGATGTGTGACCAGTAAGGTGCTTTTGCTTTTTCCTTTTGACATTAACAGCTAATTCAAATGGTTTGCAGGATCTCATTTAAACACAGTGAAGGCAGGTCCACTGGATCCTTCTCAAGGTCTCCCTTGGGCCTAAGTCAATTTGTCGGCCATGAAAATACCTGGAAGATTAAGAGACCGAAAGCATCAAGACTAGTGGAAAGCAGAAAGGCAGACTCAGGTTCCATTAGCTCAAACATATGCCCATATTCTAGCCCTGTGTCATCTTTGCAAGAGTGTGACAGGATGACCTAATCTTCATTGTCCATGGAATGCAGCCCTGATGCCTGCACAGCTCAGCTATTAATCGGTCCCACTAAGGAACAGAGAGAGCTTTAAAAGGCACTAGGCAAAGACAGTGATAGCTGGATCTCCTTTCTGGGCAGTCATTAATTCTACCACAGAAAATCTCAATTTTTCTGTGGCTTTGCTATCCATCTTCATAATGGGAAGAACAATCACTAGGATGAGAACTAAGACCAGAACTTTAAAACCAAGGCAATTGCTAGGCATGGGGTGCACACCTTTAATCCCAGCACTGGGAAGGTAGATCTCTGTGAGATTAAGCCACAGATCTATATAACCAGGCCAGCTGAGGCTCTAGGGAGACCCTATCAGAAAAAAAAAAAACAAAAACATAAAAACATGGTAACTAAAGAGCTTCCAGTCACAGGACAAAGTAAGGGCCTTTTGCAGCTGCAGCCACTTTGAGTTATATCCCATCTTGGGTCAGGATGCAGGGTGATAGTCTCGAGGTGTCTGAAAGGAATTTTCCCAAACTTGTCCAAATTTGACCAGTAGGTGAGATGAGTTAGTGGCTCCACCATAAACAAGTGACTTGACAATGGATTTGTTTCTTTCTGTGATGAATTAGGATCTTTTCCTTTTCAGAAAGGTCAAGGCATTATTTTCAATATCTGCTCAAGTGAATGCTTTCACTATTAGGGAACAATTTCAGCTGCGACTTCCTAGACAGAGGCTTAAAATCATCTAGGGGGCTAGGGATATAGCTCAGTCAAGAGAGTGCTTGCCTAGCATGTACAGAGCCATGGGTTAAATCCCTAGCACCACATAAATCAGTTGTGACAGCTCATACCTATAATCCTAACATGTGCAGGCAGTAGGATCAGACGTTCTAAGTCATCCTTGGGTACAGAGGCAAGTTCAGGGCAAGCCTGGATTACACGGAAAACTTGTCTCCCAAAAAAATCAGCTTGTGATTTTTCTCTACAGGAGGGGGACCAACATTTTGTGACTAGAGAGGCAAGATGAACAAGGAGACAGGCTAGCTCACAAACAAGCTTGATCCCTTGGCTGAGAAGCAGGTCCATGCTCTCTCTTGTGATCCCCAGTCTTCCAGCTTTCGGAAGAGTCTGTCTGCTGTGTGCACATAGCCTCCATCTGCTCCAAGCAGGCCTAGAACATCAGAACAAAAATTCTCACTGTTGAAGGGGCATCTCACCTCCAGCTAGCATCCCATTACACTTATCTGCAACCTGAACTAGTATAGATGAGCAATCCAGTCTCCATGTTCCCATTTTTCTTTCTAGAGCTCTGGCCAGGTTCTGAACCCACTGGTACAGACCAAAGACTCAAAAAATACCCATGGGAACAACTAGTCCTTCTGAAAAGCCCTTCATTAGCAAGCACACCAACCTGTGTCTGTGATAGTGTAGGTCAGCGGAAATATGACCCCACATGATAAAGGGCAGCTGGCTGGGTTCTGAGCCCCTGGAAAAACTGGCCCAGCTCACCCATTTCCAAGGGCAGGTTCTATACCAGGTGACCTGGGCACTCTTTGCTCTGTCCACAGACAGAGGGTCTGCTCTACCCACAAATGGAGGGACACAGGTCTCCAAATCTTATCCCACATTGCCCAAGTTCCTGAGAGAGAAGATTCTAGATTGTAAATGAAGCATCCCAGTTCCCTCAGGGTCAGCCCCAGACAGTCTGAATGTCCTTGGATGGAGTTCAGGGTTCTGTGGGCCTAGCAGGTGCTGAAAGGAAGACCCACAAACAAGCTCAATGGTAGAGCTGGAATCCTGACTCAAAGGTAAACAACCTGCCTAAGCTTTGTGGACTATTCTGAATGATTTTTGTCAAATTCAGTCCATCAGAGTGGGTGGTACATATAAATTCCAAGTTTCTAGACTTGTGATCAAAACATCAGACACCACAAAAGCACCCATGCAGGCAAGGCTTTCAGACCCCATAGGCAGGTTCTTAATACGCACACAGCCAACGGGGCAGGAGAGTATCTTGAAGGCCATGTGATACGAAGGAGCGTCAGAGGAAAAAGAGACCAATATACCCTTCCAAACACAGTGGCTGGGGAACTAAACAATCATGAAAACTAGTGGCCACTCACCTGGATTCCAGTTCCTCCAAGAAACAATACAGAATCAGAAAAAAGAACCATGCCCATCTCTAAAATGGTTTAAGTCGAGACACTTCCAATCAAGTTCTTTGGACATCCGTACGCTCGCTCCCTGAGGTCTGGCCTGGTATGCTCTATCTGTGCATGTAAGTCTTCACCACTACTGCTATAGACCACACAGTCTTCGCTGCAATTTTTCAGTAGGAAGTAACCCAGTGAAGGGTCACCAAAAATCTTTGTCTCTGTTTTTTTTGCCTTCATCTGCAAAGAAGATTATTTTCCAACCAGTAGAGAAACTCGGAGACAACTAGCCAGCACCTCCGTTCTCTACATGTTCCCTCCTCAGCCCTAGGAGCAGGTGGTGGCTTTCCATGCGAGGCAGCAGCAGAAGGCAGTCAACAGTGACACCCATGATTTTTGAAAGCCTCAGGGTGCATCACATAAAACCAAATGATTAAAGTATGAAACACAAACAACACCAGAAACCCATCAAGACAACAGCTGGGCTTTCCTTCTCCTCCAGGGTTCTTATAGAGGCTGCAAGTGCTGGATCATGAGCTGTGTACCAGGTCAGGCTGCTTCTCCAAGTCCAGCAGGGCTGATCTTATCCTCTCCTGACAGGTGTGTTACTGGGGAGCAGAGACCTTGGACACATGGAACCTGTCCTGCTCTGATGTTCAGAGGCCTGAAGTACCAGGAGGGACCTCTGGGCAATCCACATTAACAAACAGCTTCCTTCCTCCCCGTGAGACCATGCCTCAAAGGCACATGCTCTTATCCTTTCTTGTCCTTTCTCACTGAGCACTGGGCCATGAATTGAGCCCCCTGTATGAATGCTCACCTTATCATTGAAATTGAACCCAAGAGCATTTTTGGTACTTCTGGCTACAGAAAGACTGGAACCAGCCTCCTGGCCCCTGGGCACAGTCTTCCTGGCCCATATCTTCAGGCTCCAGGTGTGACCACCCCCTGGTACAGGTGACTGCTACATGGTAGCAGACTTGAGGACAAGGACCTGATGGCACTCATCATTTTGTCTTTTAATTCTTGACATCTAATGGACACTCAAGAAAGTAGCCTTGGGGCGTTGTTGTTCTTTCCTCTTTGCACATGAAAAGTTAAGGATCCTGCTGACTTCATGGACCCTTTGTTCCTGCTGTTGACACCCCATCTTGAGTGCCTGTCCTGTCCTAGGTACTGGATCACATATGTGAATTCCTATGTTGGGGTGCCCTGGTCAATGTAGCTGTCAAAACCTTCGGGAAAAAGACACATTAAGCCAAACGAAAAATAGAAACACACAAGGCAAAAAAAAAAAAAAAAAATTGTCCGGGAGGCAATGAAGCTTGTGAGTTTAGTGCCATACTTGGCAACTGTATAGAACTCATAGGTGGAAAGCCCTTTCCAGAAAGTTCCAAGAGCACTCCACTCGGAAAGGAGAGATGGACAGAAAGGTGGACAGAAAAATGCATCTGCCTCTAAAACAAAGTCTAAGACATGCCCAAGTACTTCACAGCATTGAGTTTCTGGAACTTGCTATACTTCCAAATGATGCTTTATTCCCAAACTCTGCAAATACTTGTTTTTATGAATGAAAACAAAAGCAGAAAATACTTGTTTCCATAATAATAAATGATAAGTTGTGAGAATTCATTGAAATAACACTAATGAGCTTAATGAGTCATGTTATACATATTTTGTCTACTTTTAAAGACATTGTCAGGGGACTTACAATTGACATACACATATATACACACATTTGAAATTTTTTAATAAAAAATGTTTTGGAAAAAATTATATAAGCAACCAGCACCTCACCATTACTCAGTTGTGAAATTGGCCCCAAGCTTCCTGGCAGTCAATCCAAAGAGTGAAACTTGCTACTTTCCCAAAGAACATTATAGCTCTCAAGACAGGAAAACACTTTTCTTAATGTGAAATCCTATGTTTAATTTATTAAGCAGCTATGTAACATCAAAGATACTGAATATCATCATTAGAAGTCTTTAACAATATTTTTTAGAATACAGAGAAATGCTGAGTATTTAACTCTTTCCTTTAAAATGCAATAAAAGGCCAGTTTCATTTGGTTTGGTACATTCCAAAATAGTATGTGTTATTGTAAGGGATTCTGACACTGCAAAATGCATTTAAAAAGTGATCTTTTCTAAGATAAAACTGTTTTGGATCATTAAGGCATTCTCAGTAAGTCTTTTCTTCTTGATGAGTTTAGAGAATTCAACAAGGGGAGGGGGTTGTCACTAAGCCCTTCCACCTCCCCTTCAACAGGAGGCAGCAGCCCCCCAAAGCTCCAGTGCTAATGAGTTCTGAGGAGGAGCTAGTTCCACCTATGGCCCAGCACAGCATCACTCAAAGAGTCTCCTAGGTCAAAGAGACACTCTCTGTGTGACTGCCTGGGACAAACAGAGCATGTGACCATGTCACCACTGGGCTAGTGGCCTCTGACTTGACCATGTGTGCTGTATAGCTTTGGTTGTCAATTTGACACACCTGGGTAGAGGGGGCCTCAGTTGGTGAATTGCCTCCATTGGACTGGCCTGTGGCCATGTCTGTGGGGCATCCTCTTGATTACTGAGTGATATGGGAGGGCCCAGCTCACTGTAGGTGGTGCCACCCTTGAGCAGTTGGGCCTATGTTGAACCTAAGAAAAGCCAGTAAACAGTGTTCCTCTATGGCCTGTGCGTCAGCTCCTGCCTCCAGATTCCTGCCCTGAGTTCCTACCTATTTCAGTGATGAACTGTAACCCAGGAGATGTAAGCCAAATAAACCCTTTCCTTGATATTAGTCAGAGTGTTTTGTCACAACAGTGGAGAAGCTAACTAGAACTCCATATAAAAGTATAAATGGTATACCAATACAATAGTAGCATGAAGGTCAGAGGGCTAACCAATGTTTTCTTTTTTAAAAAAATTTATTGTGTTTTAAAAAATTTTTTTCAATGGCTAAGCATGGTGGCATACACCTTTAAACTCAGCACTCTACATAATGAGTTCCAGGCTAGCTGGGACTACAGAGAGACCCTATCTCCAAAAACCAAAAAAGATTTTTTTCGATTTATTTTATTTTTAATTTTTGTATATCTGTCTATCTGTGTGTGGGTATCTGCACATGAGTGCAGGTGCCTGAGGAATCCAGAGGTGTCTGATCCCCCAGGAGCTGGAGCTGCATGTGGTTATGAGCCACCTGACATGGCTGCTAGGAATTGAACTCAGGTCCTTTGAAAGAGCAATACATACTCCTAACCACTTTCTGGCTCCCTTTATTTGTATGTTTAATCTCTCAATCATCCCCGTGTGTATGTACCACATATGTACAGGTACCCACAGATGATAGAAGAGGGCATCGGATCCTTTGGAGCTGGAGTTCCAGGTGGTTGTAAGATACCTGATATGGGTGCTGGAAACTGAACTGGAGTCCTCTGGAAAAGTATCAAGCATTCTTAACCTCTAAGCCATCTGTCCAGCAATGCCCCCTGCCCCCACAACGACTTTCTGATCTGAGGCCTGCTCCACAGGAGGAAATTCATGCCTTTTACTGAAAACCTTGTTTTCAGGACCTGTAGGGAAACCCTACTACTGTTATTTTGATAAAGGGACATGTTGTCAAACTGCCTTCTAAATATTTATGCTTATACCCATAGATTAGTGCTGCTCTCAACCTTGGCCAGAGAAGTCTCTTTCTTCAGTGGGGAGCAATGCAGAGACTCATAAGGTATGGCTAATAAGACACTGTTGAGTACTTAGCCCTAAATGGGACAGCTTATCAACCAGTCCCCCATCCCTGCCCAAGGCTTAGGGAACATCAGAGAAGATGAGATGGAAAGAATGTAAGAGCCAGAGGATAGAGAGGAGTCCTATGAAATCATGCCTTCTGGACATGACAGGATCACTGCACTCATGCAGTCATTAAGTCACTGCAGCTGTGGTTACCTGCACACAATCAGGCCAACAAGATCAGCCAACATTCCAGCAGGCCCCCTAATTAGGGTCATTGAGTTACAAAAAAGCCAACGTGAAGGCATGAAGGCAGAAAGGGGATGTACTGGGGGTGTTTGGGAGAGTGGGAGAGGGAATTGATCAAGATGCAATGTATACATGTATAAAATTGTTGACAAATAAATAAAAGATATTCAAAAATAGTTTAAATGGTAATGTTTATGCTGTGTATACTTTATAATGAAAAAGTAAAAACCTCAGTGGATATATTAACCTATAGAAAGTTTGCAGGCAGAGAGTATGGAAAAGAATACAAGTTTGTATCCAGATTTCACTAAATCTGGCCCAGTTTCAGTGGGTTTGTTCGTAAGACTTTCAAAGGGAGCACATCCTCCAGCAGTTACTCCAAGGATGCAGAAATGTGCTGTGTTTCCTTCCTAGAGAAACGAAAGCTGCTCAGGAAGAGTTGGGAAATTTGATTTTGCCTCACAGGAGATCCTGCCACAGGGCAGGGATCTCAGAGCCCATCATCTGTACCCTCAGCACCTCACTTCTAACACTGTCCCTTGGCTTACTTTTTTAATATTTTTACTTTATGTGTATGAGTGTATTGCCTGCACATGCATAAGTGCACCCATGTCATGCAATGCCTGCAGAGGTCAGAAGAAGGTGTCAGATTCCCCTGGAACAGGAGTTAAGAACAGTTGTTAGCCACCATGTCGGTGCTGGGAATAGAACCCAGGTCTTCTGCAAGAACAATGAGTGCTCTTGACCACTGAGCCATTTCTCCAGCACCTGGCTCATTTTCTTTAAAATAAAAGAAACAGGGTCTATGAGATGACTCAGTGGTTAAAGGTACTTGCTGCCAATCCTGACAACCTAAGTTTGATCCCTGGAAACCACATGGTAAAAAGAAAGAGCCAATGCCTGAAAGTTGTCCTCTGACCACGACATGTGCACCGTGTCACACTCATACCCTTCCTCACACAATTATAAATATAATAATTGAAAAGAAAGAGCAAAAATTGTATATGTACGTACAATATCAACAATTATATACACTTAACATTATATTACATTATAAATAATAAACATATGCATGTATCCAAGCCTAGTTCCTGCTCCTGACTCAAAATCCAGCTACATTCCTCTTAGAGACCATCAGGTTGGTGCAGACCCAGAATTTTACACACAGCTGGATCTGGAATATTCCAGAAACCAAACACTTCCATAAAAACAGAGTAACACCCTCAACAACTGTGGCCCTCTGTTGGTTCTGCTGTAAGTGTTCTAGGCATGGGGTGAGCAAGTTTGCCTTCAGTGCATTTTCCAACGCTACTGCTTGCAGCCCATCCCTGCTTCCTGAAGACAAGATGCTCAGCCTGAACTTCGCAAGTGTCCCAAACCTCCACAAGCGTTCTGGCCACATACTGTGTGCCTCATGCTGCGTAGGGACAAGTTCTGACAGACTGTGCTGCCTACTTTCCTGGCCATTTCCTTCCATCCCTTGCCCTTCTCTGCTATGTTTGTTGCCTTAGAGAGGAGGTCAGCTGTGGAAGAAGGATAGGGTCAGTGATTTCCTCCTAGCTATGGACTCCAATGACATCCACTCTGTGAAAGTGGGCTTGTCCTTATACCTGAGCAGGACAAACCATGGAGTCAAGCTAGCCTTGTGACCATACCAAGGCTTATAGATCCATACCCTCTAGCCTCTAATGTGATACCCATATATATGCTACTCCTGCAAACTGTGGTCAAGTCAGGAAATGAAGTGCATGTGGAGGATAGGGGGGTCACACCCGCAGAGGACCTTCAGCCTCCGTTGCTCATTTTCCTTCAAAGGGGACCTCACTGACAACCACCTCCAAATCCAGCTTATTCAACAGCCCGTCAGGATCCAGGACTCTCGGAGCCAGAAACAGTAGCCCTCTCTCTTCCGAACACATTCTCCACATCACAGCAGTGGAGAGCAAAGAGGATTACAGGGGACCAACAGCCTATCATCTCTGAGGGAGGACAGAGCTCTGAAGAAACCCCTCTGTTCATCTACATAGAAACCCTTTGGCAGTTGGACATGGTCTGCCCAGAAGTGCAGAGAACTAGAGAGTAGTCAGCAGGATGGTCCCCAAAACCCCAAAGCGTTTGGAAGGTCTGAAGATGGGACATTTGGGCTGATGGGACTGACTGTTGCTACTAGCTTCATGTTCACTTCAGCCTTCAAGAGCTCCTCTGCCTGCCCCTTTCCTTTACCTTGAATTCCCTGCAGAGCACTGACAGGCTCTGGAGACCCACCTCCCAAAAGCCCTCCATCACCAGGGGAACTGTCCTCTGGCCTGTTCCACACATTCCTCTTCTTCTCATTCTTGGGGTCAAATGACCATTCAGATTAGCCATGATCTTAACCTTGGCTTCCAGCATAATCCACCCGCTCTGCTTTCAGCTGGGTTGTTCTCAGACTGCTCTTGGGTGCTACCAAGCAGAAATCAGGCAAAGACTCCTGCTTCAACAAGACTAGCTCTGCTCCATGTCAAGGAGTGCCAAGCCTAGCCTCATGTGGCCCTCTGGCATACAAGCCTGTAATTGGAGGTGAGCACCTTCCCCTCCTGGCCTTAACGTCAGCTCTCTATGGTGCTTTCTGGAGTTCATAAGCAGAGGGATCATGAAGCTCAGAGCTCTGGAATGGAAAGGGGTCGTAGTTCTACCATTATCTCTCCTTGGGTGAATTCTCCATCTAGGTGCCCCTTCACAGCTTCTCTGCCTCAGTTTTGTCATTTGTATAATGGGTATCACAGTAAAACTCACTGTCCTCATTAGCTTCAGTTACCAACCTGACAAAGCCCAAATACCTGAGGGACTCTCATTTGAGGGATTGTCTGGATCAGACTGTTCTGTGGGCAGGTCTGGGGAGGCTCGTCTTGATTATTAATTAATGCAGGACCCAACCCACTGTAGGTGACACCATCCCTAAGCAGATGATCCAGGTCTGTACAACAAAGCTAGCTAAGCATAAGCTTGACTGAGTGAGCCAGACAACAGAATGCCTCCATGATTTCTATGTCAAATTCCTGCTTGGGTTCCTGCCCTGATTTCCCTCAGTGATGGACTGTGACCTGCAAGTGTACGCTGAAGTAAACCTTTTCCTCCCTGAGTTGGTTTATCACAGACACAGAAAGGCAACTAGCACACTCACTTTGGAAAACAAGGAGGCTGAGACAAAATGATTCCTTCCTAGTGTTGAGAATAACACCTGCTTCACGGTGAGACTGCAGTAACTAAGCACCTTACCATTGCCTAAATGTTGCTGTGCCAGCCACCCCCACCACCCCAGGAATCCCTCTGTGACAACTGAGTCACAGAAGTTTCTTCCAATAATAAATAAAATATTTTTTAAAGCGGGGTGGGGGCTGAAGAGATGGCTCAGTGGTTAAGAGCACTGACTGCTCTTGCAGAGGACCTAGGTTCAAATTTCCAGCACCCCCATGGCATCTAACAACTGTCTGTAACTCCAATTCCAGGGGATCCAATGCCTACTTCTGACCTCTGCCGGCATTGCATGATACAGGTGAACTTACACACATGCAGGCAATACGCTCATACACATAAAATAAAAATAATATATAAAATATTTTTTAAAAAGAAATTTCTTCCCTCTTGGAAACTTCCCGTATCATTCCTTCTCTGAGATTCAAACACCCACCTCAAGAGATGTCCCTTCTGTTCTTACGTCCTCTAACTTGGGGTTACATCTTCCAAACCAGAGTTCCAGAGATTTCTCTAAACTCAAAGGAACCCACCACCACGCCATGCCCGTTGCTGAACAGCTGGGGTACATACTTTGGGAACCCCCCAGAGAATCCCTGATGTGCCCCAAAATGGATTGTCAGGTGAACTATGAGTTCACCAGTTCCAAAGGCCAAAAAAATTTCACCTCCATGAAGACAAGATAGTGACAGACACATCCACTTCCTAGAGAGGTTGCTGTCCCTCAGGGAAGGGCTAAGGGACCAGGAAAAGTCCCCGGCTGCTTGATCCACCTGCAGTGCTGAGGAAGCCCAGCGGTCTGCAAGGACTTCAGGTTTGGAAGTCATCTTTAAATTCTATTATGTGTCATTTGCCTTTTCCTATCAATGAGTACTATATCATTTGCTGCTCACAACCCATCTTAACACAGAGCATGTCTGAAGATAAGAACGAGAGAAACCAAAGTGTAGGGCAGTGGTAGGTCCCAGAACTTAACCCAACCTGAGCACACAGTGCCTGGTTTGTCACAATGGAAACATGAGTCTTAAAAGAATTTCCAGGTCTCCAACGACACCAACCCCAGAATCCAGCCACGCCATGCCAGCCAGGAGCAAGGCTGGTTCTACTTATCTCCGAAGATCAAACACACAGGAACGCATGAGTCACCCACAGATTACTTTTAATGAGGAGAGTGTTGTGTGGAGACTGACAAGATGGAAGCCAGGGCTCTTTGTCCATCAAAGTTGGACAAGTACAGACAGCTCCCACTTCCCTCAACTTCAACTCTACTTGAGCAGAAACAGCTTAACAGAAAATCATGTCATGCACTAATATTTTCCATAAGGAGCCAGAAGCCATCTGCACAGCTGCAGCTCAAGTGGGAAAAAAACCACTCGCCCCTGTCGCGCCCACAGAGCGAATGCTTTCAAGACCGTTAGGGTCTGTGTGCTTGGGCAAACACCACTGTTCTGATAGAGGACAGCCATGTTGTATCCCTGGGTGTTCCTTTTGGTAGATTTTCTTGCAGACCTTCCCAAATTATCCTGCCCTTACTTAGGCTCTTAGGAAGTTGAAAGCCTTGATACTTTAGGAGAAACTCCCATCCCAACAATCAAATGACTGTCACAATAAGAGGCGAATTTTATTAAGAATTTGTTGTACTTAAGACAGAAACATCACTTTACCTTTCCACTATGCCCATACTGTCTAAGCAAAAGGATAAATTTGTGCTGTATTTTTCTGGGAGGAAAGCCTTTGATTATAGAACAAACAAAATTTTAGACACAAGAGTTCTCCTTATCCTCCCCAGATAACCAGGGCTTGTCAGGAGATCCAGCAGATCTAGAATGTTCTCAGCAGCCCTGAAATACTCAGACCTCTACAATGTCTTGCAAGAGTTCCTAAATCTGGTCTTCAGCCCGGGGACTATTGGTGTTTGAAGCTCGCTCTTCAGCAGCAGAGCATCCTGAGCCTTGTGGAGTGTTTTGGAAGATCCCAGCATTCTAATTACTAGCAGTAGGTCCCCAGGGTAACAACCAAAACTGCAGAAATTCCCAAATGTGCTCCTGTTGAGAATCTCTGCCCTAAATGAACACGAAGTTCTTGGTTTTGACATCAGATGTCAGCCAGTGCCTGTCACTTTACTCAAAGAACCAGCAAATTTTAGCTCTCTCTCATGTCAGCTCCTGGTAAAGGGGATGTAAAAGACATCCCTTGTGTTTTCCCAGAGATTTTCCATTGCGAGCTCTGCAGGAGGAACCCAGGTGGTCCCCCTGGCGTCCAGGGTTTCTCATGTTTCATGCATGGGATGTGGCCCAATGGCGCTCAGGTCCTGCTTATGAATAACTGTTCCATGCTCCACAGGGAACAAATCCTCTGGCTTTCGAAGGACACCCAGACAGGTTGCTTAATGATCATTGGGACGTTGTGGCACCGATTTTTAAAATGAAATACACATAAATATCCGAGCCTGGGGGTTATTTCTCTCCACTCCTGATGGCCTCTCTCATCTTAAAATAATTTACAGGAATTCTGCAATTATAGTGGGTTCAGGGTTGTTTTTCCTTGCATCACTTTACAGAGATACTTATCAAAAGCCCAAACCAGACCCCATAAATCGCTCGCTTCCTCGGTAGGCTCACACAGTTCTGGGTCCCATGTGGTCTAGCATAGGGTCACTTGGTGAGCGGCCAAGCTGCCAGACGTCTCCCTCATTGCTTTTTTAATTTCCTCTCTTCCTTCCTTTATTCTCAGAGACACTACATCTTTACATAAAAGGCATCGTGCAACTTTACAGGGAATTTCATTTTAAATAAAATGTTCTTGAAGTTTAAAAAAAAGAAAAGGAAGGAAGAAAGGGGGAGGAGGGAAAGAAAAAGCTTTTCTTGATGACTTGCCTGGACGCCTTGGCTCGGGGTATTGGCCGGGTTCCACCTCATTCCTCTCCATGCAATCGGTTACTCCAGACAACCAGTCAATGGCAGCAAAGCCAAACAAAAAGGAAACCGGCTCACCGGCAATTTTTCTTAAGTCCTGCTTTAGAGAAGACCATCTCGGCCCACCTTTTCCAGGCAGTCTTTCTCCTTTCTGTTTTCATGGTACTGGCCTTTGTGTGGGAAGATCCTTACTGGTAGCTGATCTCCCATCTTCCTGATGTACACCCCCATCCTCTCACCCCCTCCCACATGCCCTCTTCCCACCTGCCATCCATCCCTCCATCCCAGTCCTCTTCAAATGGTCTCTGTTCAGCATCTTCATGAAATGAATCTGGGCTGTAGAGATTGCCCCATGCCACTAAAGACTCATTTCTTTGTGTGTATGTCTGTACTTGTGTACTTTGTGTGTGTGTGTGTGTGTGTGTGTGTGTGTGTGTATGAGTTTGGGTCTGAGGAGGTGTATGTTCATGTAGGTGTGTATGTGTTCTAGTGTGTGTGGAGGACAGACGTGAACCTCAGGTGTCATTCATCAGCAGCCATCCCCATTGACTTAGAGATTTGGCCTCTCATTGGCCTGAGGCTAGCTAGTGAGGCTAGTCTGGCTGGCCTGTGAGCCTCCTGGGATCTTTTCATCTCTGCCTCCTCACTCAACTTACAACTGTGTGCTGCTGCTACACTCAGATTTTTACACGGGCACTGGATCTAGCTCAGGACCCCATGCTTTCGTAGAAAACACTTTATCAACAGAACTATCTCCCCAGCCCCTGAAGACTGGTTACTTTAGCCATCAACTCTTATAGCATCATCAGTAATGGCAGCCGGTACACCTGACTGACACACAGAGAGGTCTACATTTGGATTCCTTTTTGCCTTTCTGGTTTGTAGAAAAACAATGCCTCCTGTGACTTACTGTGAAGGCAACCTGGAAAACAATTTTTCCTCCTTTTAACCTGAAGCTCAGTGGAGTGTCTCATTTTTGGGTTCCATGATGTTCTGAGTTGGCTAGGCAAATGAATCAATGAAAAGTTGTGATGTAATTCTGTAGGAAAAAACTTTATTCCACAATAAAAGGAGAAACAACTCTTGTGTGCTTGTGCTTTGCTTTCCCTGGAGTGCCATTTCCCTGAAGACAAACGTTTGCATGGCTTCTCCACCCTTCCTTGCAACATTCAGATAGCCCCATGGTGTTTATTTCCTCTTAACTTGAGTCGTGATGGTAATGCATGTCATTCTTGGTCTGCATTAGATTCCTACAGTATGGTGGTTCCTGAGTGGGCCTCCCCTTTTGTGGGGTGGTACTAATGCTTGTTTAGAACAGGTCTTACTTGTAGGTCAGAATGGATCACCTCTGGCCCCAATGCTTCACTGTACTGTGGCATGCCTGGTGTGAGAAATGGGTTTGTATCTGAAAAGAATGTGGGAATTTTCTCATCTGCTGGACACATGCTGTTGATCAATAGAATGTACTGATTAAGCCTGTATTAAAACACTAGAGGTCATTCGGGAGGTAGAGCGGTTGTGTAAAAAGATGGGACACCAGCTCGGTCAAGAAAGAGAAGAGAGGGAAGAGCCTCCAGCCAACCCCCCACCTGCCTAACCTACTGCCTGGGGTGAATTATTGAAGTAACTCCTCTGTATCTAGGCACCCAGGAGGATGAAGCAAGTCTGAACCCCACACTTAAAAGGTTCTCCTTTACTCACAGGAAGAAAAACATGAAACAGAAGGGATCTCCTGCCCCCCATTAAAGTCAATAAGTACCTTACCTACCCCTCAATGAAGGCACTATGTACAGGGTGATAACAAAAGCTAATGTTGAACATGTAATCGACTAAGATTATCAACACAAACAGAGTGAAAGTGAGTCAACCACCCTCAAAACCAACAATAAAAACCAGCAGTTCACCTGCCAGTTCAGTTGACTCTTTCCTCCAGTCTCACACTTAGGAAATGTGCTGGGCACCAGCCTCTGCTGAACCAGGGACATCACTTGGGTAAGAAGTGCTTGTATGTTTTAGAGAGATGCAAACATTTGTAACTTGAAAAAGATGCACTTGCTGCATTCATCTCTTGTTTGTTATCTGTTCCAAATTCTTTTCAAGGGGCTAAAAATGAAGCAGAGAACCAAATAAGTTAAGTGACAGTGAGGACCAAAAAAATGTGGCCCAGGAATCAAAATGGGGACTAGGCTTCCAACCGAACGTGGGCCACAAGGAGGCCTCCTTTCCTCACTGAGCTGTGTCACGGATTTGGGGTTTTCACTATTAAACAGTAAGAACAAGGCCACTGCTCTATTATGTGAGTGAACACCATGGGGAAGCAGCACCAAGGTCAAGTGCCCCCCACAGAAAGGGAAACCAGTGCAGGCTGGGTGAAGAGTCTTGGCTCCCAGCCTCTCCACTGTAACAAGGAACCCTGACCTCCTCCCTCTGAGATCAAGGAGGAAACATTGACTTCTACTCTGTCTCCATAAGAAGTGTCAAAGGCGGTTTCCAAACTAGAGAATGCAAATATAATCCAGAACCCACAGCATGATACATAGATATCAACACTAAGATGTTAAAGATGTTAAAAATATCTGACAAAGAGTTTTAAGTAGTATTTAAAATAGTTTAATGAGGGGCTGGAGAGATGGCTCAGTGGTTAAGAATACTGGCTGTTTTTGCAGAAGACCCGGGTTCAAATCCCAGAACCCACATAGCAGCTAACAACTGTCCGTAACTCCAATTCCAGGGGATCCGACAGCCTCTTCTGTCCTCCCCAGGCATTGCGCGACATGGGTGCACATACCTACATGCAGGTATAATACTCATACACATAAAATAAAAATAATAAAATATTTTTGAATAGATTTTAATGAGCAGTTATAGGCACTTTGAAAAAAATTAAGTTCCCACAAAAAATATAGGCTATATAAGGAATAAATGAAAATTTTAATACTGATAAGAATAAATTAAAAACTGAATAGATAGACTCAATAGCAGAATAGGCAGAGGAGGAAAAAAAGTGACATAGAATATAGAGCAATGCAATTGCCCAGTGTGAACAGCAGAGAGAACGTATGCTGGAGAACAAGCAAACCTACAGTGCCTGTTGTCACAAGTAAATAACCGACATTTAAGGCATCAAAGTCTGGGCAGGACAGGCAAGAGGAGACAGGTAAGTATTCAAAGATATCATAACTAAAAATGTCCCAAATTTTGAGAGACCTACAGATTCAAGAAGAAGCTCAAACAAGGCAATTCCAAAGCAAATCATGATAAGCTATACCATAGTTAAGGTATGAAAACTAAAAGAGAACAAATACATAAATTTTAACTATCAAAATGAACTAAGCCCTGGAGAGATGATGGCTCAGTGAATAAAGGTGCTTGCTTCGAAGCCCGACAACCTAAGTTGGCTCCCCAGTGCCCATGTGGTGGAAGGAGAGAACCAACTCCCCCACAATTTATCTTCTGATTGCCATAAGCACTCACAATAAAGAAATGTAATTTAAAAAATAAAATGAAATAATGTATTTCATAAAGAAGAAAACTCATTAGAATAATAGCAGATTTCTGGTTAGAAACGTGGAATCCAGAAGTCTGAATGACCTATGGCTCAAAGAGGCTTCAATGGAACTTAAAACACACACTTAACTGAATAAAAATGTAACACATTAAAATTGTTAGATTACGGCTAAAGTAATAAAATAAGAAAAATGTATAGCACCACACACTTGCATTAGAAAAGAAGAAAGTTCCCAGATCAATCATCTAAGGGCCTGTGTAAGAAAGTAAAAAGACAAAAATCAGAATAACCTAAATAGAGGAGATGGTAAGAAATATGAATAGAAAAATAAGTGGAATTTAAAACAGAAAATCACAGAAACAATGAAGTCGTTCTTTGGGATGTGTGTGTGTGCGTGCATGCGTGCGTGCGTGCGTGCGTGCGTGCGTGTGTGTGTGTGTGTGTGTGTGTGTGTGTGTGTGTTGAGAGAGGGTCTTCCTGCAGGGACAGCTGACCTGGAACACACCCCTGTAGATGAGGCTAGCCTCAGTCTCATAGAGATCTGCCTGCCTCTGCTTCTCCATTGCTGGGATTAAAGGTGTGTACCACCATACCCCACTGAATAAGTGGTTCTTTGAAAAGAGTTTTTTAAAAATAGCACACTTCTAGCGCATGAAATAAAATGAGAAATCATTTGCATTGCATTATTGATATTGAGACCATGGCAATGCATATAGCTACATATCCTGCAGGCGTGAAAGAATGGTAAGGAGTGCCACACACAACTCCGTAACACAAATTTGAGAACGCAGATGAAATGATGCAATTGAAAAAACACAAACGATCACAGCCATGCACTACAATATAAAGAGTGGCCCCACGACTTTAAAGTCATGTAATTTCTCATTTGAACACTCCTTTAAAAGTGATCTCCAGGCCCGTATTATTTCACTACAGAATGCTAGCAAACACAAAGAATTAACAATACGACATAATTTCTTCTGGAAAAGAGAGAAACTTCTCACTTTGTTTAATGGTCAGTAGTATCTTGATGTCTGAGCCAAACAGATCACACAAAAGAAAACTACAGAAAAAAACTACTTATGAACTGCGAAAGAAAGTTCCCAGAAAGAGCTCTTACATTCTGAGCTGAATTTTGCAAGTCTAACCAACTGATAAACACTTCAATGACTGTGGAGGGTTTAGAATGTTGCAGATCCACAGCCTATTCACAAATTATCTAGGGACATCTTTAACCCCATAAATAGCCACCCTGCCTACCTCTGTTTCTGAATTAACATTCTTGTGACTAATAAAATGTGTTAACTTAGCAGACTACCAGGTTCCACACCAATCAAAAAGGTAAGAACATCATCAGATAGCATCAGATAGTATTTCTATAATAGAAAACCCCCTCTCTTTGCTATGACCTGCCTAATGGATGTATTCACCAATGTATTTGAAAAGTGTCTTGATTTATGATTTCCTTTCTTCTATTACTATAAAACTGTAATGTTACTGTTCCCACACTGGAACGTGGAATTTGGGGTAACCTCAATCTGTGTTCCTGGGCCATGGTCACTCATATTTGGCTCCAGAATAAACTATCTCTTATCCCCTTTCAGGTGAGAGTTAAGCTTTTGTGTCTACAGAATATAGGCATAAACATCTTTAACAGAATGCTGTAAATAGTACAATATAAATTCACATATTTATATATGTGGTGATTTGAATTAGAATGTCCCCCATAGGCTCCAACTATTTGAAGATTTTGTCCCCAGTTGGTGGCACTGTTTTGGCAGGTCTTAGAAGGTGTGGCCATGATGGAGGCAGCATGTCACTGGGGGCCAGCTTAGAGAATTCTTAAGCCTTGCCAGGTCTCCAGTCTCTCTGCTTCTTGTGCTTGCTTGAAGACGTGAGTGCTTGGCTTCTGCTCCTACTCCAGTTACCTCTGCCACCATGGCTCCCTGCCATGATGGACTCTTGCCTTTTTGGAACCATAAGCTAAATAAACTCTTCCTTTTATAAGTTCCCTTGTTATGGTGTTTTATCACACCAACAGAAAAGTAACCAATATAATATATATTTTGCATACATATTCCTGAATATTATGAACATATATTCAGGTAAGATTTATTCCAGAGATGTAAGATTGGTTTAATATTCTAAAATCACATAGATGAGGGGGTAGCTCTTGCGACCCCACCCCTCTTGAAGGAGCTATGGGCAACTAAGAGTTGCTGGGGGCAGAGAGTCACATTACTCGGTGATTTGGACCTCACTAACCATGTTCATTTGGGCAACCCTAATTAAATTTTGCAGATCACAAAACAATAGATATGAAAGTAAGAGGGCTTTGGAAAAAAAAGGGGGGTTTGGGAGAGGGGGAAGGGGATAAAGGCAGATGATGAGGGATCTTTTTAATTTTTATTTTTATTTATTCTTTGAAAATTAACTCAAAGTGCAGACTCAAATGTCAGTGTAAAACAAAGCTTTTAGGAAAAAAAAGAGAAAATTCTTTGAAACGGGGGTTTCTTAAGGAATTCTTAGACATGGCACAGACACCATCAAAGAAAATTTTCAGTAAATAAAACTTGAACAAAATTACAAGTATCTGCAAAGGCTGCACAGGTAAGGAGAAAGAGAGCATTCAAAACGGCAGTGACTGAGTTGGAGAGCTGCTTCAATGGTAATAAATGATCTGAGCTATTAACATTGTACTGTAAATAGGCTGCGTTAGATTATATCACCCAACTGTGGGCTTTTACAGGTGTCTGAACATGTTTAAGATGGGTGAGGCCAAGGTATGCTATGATGCTCTGAAGGCTCTTGCAGAGGACCCAGGTCAAATTCCGAGCACCCACACGGCAGCTAACAAGAGTCTGTAACTCCAGTTCCAGGGGATCCAGTGCCCTCTTCTGACCGCCTCAGACATTGCATGACACAGGTGCACTTACATACACACAGTCAGTACACTCATACACATGAAAACATAAAAATAATAGATAAGCCGAGCATGGTGGCGCACGCCTTTAATCCCAGCACTCGGGAGGCAGGGGCAGGCATATCTCTGTGAGTTCAAGGCCAGCCTGGTCTACATAGTGAGTTCCAGGCCAGTTTGGACTACAGGGAGACCCTGTCTCAAAAAAGACCAAAAATAATAGTAATAATAATAAATAAAATATTAAAAAACAAAATGGCAGTGACCAACAAAGGATCAAATCTAGAGCCTGAAAATAACCCTCAGCTTATGAAAGGGTTGCATCCTGACTGATCACACCATTAGCTGAAACTATCGTAAGCTGGAAATGTATTTAATGCACTTGGCTTACAGAGCATCATAGCATGGCCTGGCCTAGCCCACCTTAAACATGTTCAGAACACCTGCACAAGTCCACAGTTGGGTGACATCATCTAACAGAGCCTATTTACAGTACAGTGTTAATACAGATCATTTATTGTGATAGGGACACTGAAGAGCACAGGATAGCTTTGCAGTCAACTAAAAGGGTCACATAGCATGTGGCTAGCCCAGGCAAAAAATCAAAACTCAAAGTACAATTTCTATTAAATGCATGTCCTTTTGCATCATTATAGTCAATGATAAAGTTTAAGTCAAGCCATTCCAAAATGAAAAACCGTCTATGAACTATCAAAACTCAACAATAAGAAAAACACAATAACTCAAGCAGAAAACAGGCAAAGGACATTGTGAGATGTCATCAAAGAGGATATGTGAGTGTCATAAGCACTTCGAGATGTTCCAAGTCACTAGCTAATAAGATATGCAAATTAAGACCAGTATGAGACATTAATAGGACAACAGCCAAAAGAGTAGTGATAATATTAATATCAAATGCTGGTAAAAATGAAGAGAAAGTGGATCTCTCATATGTTATAAAATGGTACCATTACTTTTTTTCTGATGGTTTTGGAATTTTGAGACAGGATCTTCCTATGTAGTCCTGGATGGCCTAGCTCTTGCTATGTAGCCCAAGCAACAGTCCACCTCATGGAATTCCTCCAGCCTTTGCCTCCCAACTGCTGTGATTACAGGTATGTGCTGCCATGTCCAGCTGGTCGTTACTCTTGAAAATAGTAAAACACAGAGGCATTGTAAGATCCAGATATTGGCAAGGATCCTAGCAGAGCATTGTCTTCCAGACATGACAAGACCACAGCAGCTGTGGTTACCTGCACAAGACCTGGACAAGATCAGGCCGGTTAACATTCCAGCACAAGCCCCACTCCTAAGTGAGAAACAGTGACAGTTGAATGGCTTCTGGGGAAAGAAGAGTCAGTTTTCTTCAAGGGTGTGGCCTCTGGTAGACTGAGAATCCAATGGATGGCCCCACACCCAATAAGTATATGGCCAGCACAAATTGCACTCAGTGGATTATAAACAAAACAAAGTGGACAGGAAGTTGGGAGGGAGTGGGAGTTGGGGGTAGATCTGGGAGGAGTTAGGAGGAAGAACTGAGGGTGAATATGATAAAAATATATTGTAGCCATTCATGAAATTCTCAAAAAATAACAAAATATTATATTACACAATTAATCTGCCAAGTATGGTGTTGCCTGCCTTTAATCCCAGCACTTGGAAAGTGGAAGCAGGTAGATCTCTATGAGACTGAGGCCAGCCCAGTCTACATAGTGAGTTTCAGACCAGCTAGGGCTTTAGGGAGACCATGTCTCAAAAACAAAACAAAAAACAACACAAAAAATTAAACACACACTTACAGGAGGCTCCATCAAAGGCATGCAGGATATTTATCCCAGAGACGTGAAAACACAAATCCATGCAAAATTTTGTATCTAATTATTCATAGCAATTATTTTCACTATTCAAGAACTAAACATATCCAAACTGAACTCTGGCAGGTGAACCACAGCACACCATGGAATAGTACTCTGTAATAAAAAAGCACAAACTTAGATGGATACATGCACTTGAGCAGATCTCAAGGGCATTATACCAAGTGAAAAGAGCCTGTTTCCAGAGGCCACATATAAAGGGATGATGGCCATTATTGTAATATGCAAAATTGTAGAGATGGAAAAGAAATGCGTGATTGCAAAGTTAGGATAGGGAAGGGTATGAATGACTGTGTAAAAGGTCATCCTCGGAGTCTTAGAGGTGACTGGACAGTTCTGTAGTTTAGTTGTCGTGGTATATAATTCAACTTACAAGATGACATCGAGCCAAACACACATAGTACACCAGCATCACTTTCCTGGCTTGAGGTTCTGACTCAGGAAGGTAGGTGGAGGATTCCTCCACATGGAACCAGGACCACTTTGCTATCTTTGCAGCTTCCTGTGGACTTATGATTATTTCAAAGTAAGACTTAAAATTTATTTTAGTTTTTAATGATCAAAGCAGTAAATCAATGTGGTGAAAAACTAAATCACAAGAAAAAATGCAAAATGAAAAATTCTTTGCCACCACAGTTATGCCCAGACCTACTCCCAGATGACAAAGGAAATGGCCCTTTCTCTTCCGGAAGTTCTTTATGCACATGAGATGTGCATCATTGTTTGCATAAGTGTTTTTTATATAACGGAGACATGCTCTACAGATGGCTTTACACCTTGCTTCTGTTTTCTTGGGCATCTTTCTTGGGATTCTTTCCTTTTAATTAAAGGCTATGTCTTACTTACGTGAGAGAGTCAGAACTTACGGCACCAGCTCCTCCTCGTGGTTGTCAGGACTGCGTCTCTGAAATTGCTGTTTTGCTTTGTTCTAGTTTGCTGTTGTCATTGGAGAGGTGCCCTACATGTACAGCCATGTACCTCACAGGGTAACAAGGCAGGAACTCAAGGCAAGTACCTGGAGGTAGGAAGCATAGACCGCAGAAGAATGCTGCTTACTGGCTTGCTCCTCTGGCCTGTACACAGCCTGCTTTCTTTAAACACCTAGGACCACATGCCCGGGGTGGCACTACCCACAGTGAACTTGGCCCTCCCACATCACTCAACAATCAAGAAAATACCTCACAGATATGCCCAAAGGCCAATATAATAGAGGAAATTCCCCAATTGAGGCTCCCTCTTCCCAGGTGTGTCAAGTTGACAACTGAAGTTGTCCAGCACAGGCACCTAACTGTTTCTTCCTGGCTTACATGAGGCAGAATATCTTGGCAGGGGTGGAGCAAAGCTGCCTACCTCATGGTGGTTAGGAAGCAGAGAGAGGAAGGGACTGGGGACCCACACCCCCCCAGTAACTTAATTTCCTCCAACATTTAAAGTATATATACAGATAGATAGAGAGATAGATAGATAGATGATAGATAGATAGATAGATAGATAGATAGATAGATAGATGATAGATAGATAGATAAATGAGATAGATAGATAGATAGATAGATAGATAGATAGATAGATAGATAGATAGATAGATAGATAGATAGATAGATAGATAGATAGATAGATAGATAGATAGATAGATAGATAGATAGATAGATAGATAGATAGATAGATAGATAGATAGATAGATAGATAGATAGATAGATAGATAGATAGATAGATAGATAGATAGATAGATAGATAGATGATAGATAGATAGATAAATGATAGATAGATAGATAGATAGATAGATAGATAGATAGATAGATAGATAATGCACTAATGCACTGACTCCATTTAGTGGTGCTCGTGTGTACCTATCTATGTTTAGGGCTGACCACTTGAAGTTAGACAGCCTTTCAGAGAACTAGTCCCTGGAGAAAATAGATTCTCCCTCCCTCAGCATCCATTGATTACCTGTAGCTCTTCATCTTGACATAGGATCCTGTAACATTTTCCCCATCTATATTGTCATGTCAACTGGTTTGTCCCTATGTAGATCTCGTTAGACTACCATACTGTGGAGGTCTCCTTGGTGCAACTTCCCTGTTATGTCTAGAATGCCTTAACTAGCAGCAGGTATCATATCCCTCTGGCTCGTACATTCTTTTCACCCCCTAGTCTGCAATGTTCCCTGAGTCTTAGGTATAGGTTACATTGTTGATGTGTCACTTAGGGTTGGGCACCTCACAGTCACTTATTCTCCATGTTTGACCAGTTGTGGAACTTTGTAATAGCCTCCATCTGTTGCAAAAAGAAGCTTCTTTGAAAAGTGGTGAGCAGTACGCTTGTCTGTAAATATAAGAACACATATTTAGCATATAGTAAGAAATTATGTTAGTCTAGGGAAGCGACAGAAGTAGGTTTTTCTTTGGGGTCTATGGTCTCTCCAGCCATGTGTACTTGACTATGTTTACAGTACCAGGCATGATTTCCCTCCCATTGAGCAGGACTTAAGTCTAATTAAACAACAACTGATTACCTCCAAGGTAAAAGTACCACTAATGCACCAATAGAGATACTTTGCTGGGCTGGTCATTGTTGTGGTTCATAGACTTTACAGCTGGATGGGACCGTTAATTGGTTTCTCTCTTAGCAGCTTGCATAGTACTTTCTGATAGTATGAGAGCTTGTCTCCAAGGAGGAAGTTTCCAGGTCAGTTCCAGAATCAATTGTTCCAAATCTTGTGTCTGAAGTATGTTCTGTCTGCAGCAGTAGGGTCTTACCTTTAAGTTCTGGGAGGCAATCAAGGGCTGTGACAGTAGCTTGTATTATTTTTGGAGTCTCTTGGACTACCCTGACCAAGAATTCAAAGGGAGATTTCCCTGACCTGGCACTGTGATTTCTGTTATATAGCCTTATGCTATACACATGCACTCACATTTATATTACATATATTTTTCAATAGGCTTATTAAATACATTTCCTCTGGGCTTTTTTCATACCACTTAAGCAAGATTTAATTCTCTTTCCTCTCTCTGCCCCTGTATAGCCCTTCCTCTATTCCCCCAGTTAAAGCACCCCCACTTCCCCATTTCCCCCAATAATACCTGTCTCCTACTCCCCCTTCTCTCAAGCTCCTCCTTCCCCTATCCCTACATGATTTCTTTCCATTTTCCTTGCTCCTGTGGTTACAATAGGATATAGATTCACATCTAAGGATTTGGAGCTAGGATCCACAAATGAGAAAGAAAGTAATTCATTTTTCTGACTCTGGATTAGTTTATTTAGTATAATAGTTTCTAGTTCCATCCATTTACCTTCAAATTTCATGATTTCATTTTTCTTGACTGCTGAATAGAACTCCACTGTACAAATGTACCATGTTTTCATTATCCATTCATCAGTTGAGGGTCATTTATGTTGTTTCCATTTCTTGGCTATTCTGAAAAGAACTACAACAGGACTGGAGAGGTAGCGCAGCAATTAAGAGCTCTTGTAGAGGATCTGGGTTCAGTTCCCATCACCAACCTGGCAACTAATAATCATTCACAAACTCCAGTTCTGGGGGATCAAATGCCCTCTTCTGGTCACCATGGGCATTACATACATGAGTATTCTTACATCTGTGCATACAAAACAGTCATACACATAAAATAAATAATTTTTTAAGAGCAGCAACAAACATGACTATCAGTATCTGTAGTAGGATACTGAGTCCTTTGGGTATATGCCAAGAAGTGGTATACCTGGATCATATGATAGATCTAGCTCTCGTTTTTTAAGACTTCACCATACTGATTTCCATAGTGGTTGCCCCAGTTTGCAATCCCACCAGCAGTGAATGGGGGTTCCCATTTCCCTGCATCCTTACCAGCATTTGTTGTCTTTTGTTTTCTTGATCTTAGCCATTTCAACTGTGGTAAGATGAACTCTTACTTTTAGTTTATATTTCCCTAATTTCTAAAGATCTTGAGCATTTTTTCGCAATGTATATTTTTATCAAATTTTTGCACATTTCATACAATAGGTCTTAATCATATTTAAATCCCCTCCCCTGTCTGCACCTCCTAGAGCCCCTCCCCACTGAATTTCATACAAGTTTGTGCACCCAGATGTCCCTCTGTGTGAGTTCATCCACTGGTATCTACTCAGCCTATCTACAATCATTCCCTTAAAGGAGATCAACTCTCCATCACCCAGCAACTGCCAATAGTTCCTCAGCTAAGGTTGGGGCTTACTGCCCATTTCCCTGGTTCTATGCTGGGATTTTGTCTGATTTAGTTTGCATGGATCTTTTGCATGTTGTCACCATTGCTGTAAGTTTATATGAGCAAGCTCCCAGAGGCCTGGAAGACTCTGTATCCTAATGATCATGCACGAACCCCGGCTCTTACAATCTTTTCATCCTCTCTTCCACAATGGTCCCTGAGCCACGGTGGGTGAGGTTTAGTATAGGAGTCCTATCCAGGGACATATACTCTGCAGTCTCTTATTCTCTACATGTTGGCCAGTTGTGGCCTTCTTTGTGCATCATCCTCTGTTGTATGAGGAAGCTTTGCTGATGAGAGTTGAGAGATGCATTAGGATTCTCTCTACTCCCTATTCCACAATGTTCCATGAGCCTTAAGTATAGAGGTTCCATTGTAGATGCATCACTTAGGAGCTAGACACTTCACAGTCCTTTATTCTGTATGTTTGACCAGCTGTGGAACTCTCCATTTGTTGTGAAAAGAAGTTTCTGTGATGAGTGGTGACTGGCATGCTTTCCTGTAAATAGTAAGGATCCATATTTAGCATACAGTAAGATATGACATTTGTTTAGGCATTTGACAGAGGTAGGGTTTTCTCTGGGATCTATGACCTCTCCAGCCATGTGTGTTTGGCCATGTTTACAGTGCCACATGAGTTCCCTCCGCTGAAAGGGCTTTAAGTCCAATTAGATAGCTGTGATTAACTCCAAGATAAAAATGCCACCACTACACTGTTATAGTTTGTTATAGCTATTAGGCTTTAAAGCTGGGGTTGGACCATTGATTTATGTTCTCCCTAAGCAGCTTGCTTAATATCCTCTAGAACTATGATAGTTTGTCTTCTGGGAGGAGGCTTCCAGGTCAGTTCCAATTCTGTTGCTCCGTCCTGTGGCCAAAGTATACCCTGTCTTCAGAAATAGGATCTTACCTTCAAGTTCTGGGAGGCAATCAATGGCCGTGGCAATAGCCTGTGTTACTTTAGGAGTCTTTTGGACTACCCTGGCCAACAATTCAAAGGGAAGTTTCTCCTGCCTGGCAATGTGTTTCTTTCTATATAGCTCCCAGGTATACACATGTACTAATGTTCAGATATTGTATGTGTATTTTTAGTAGGTTTTCGAACTAATACATTTCCCTCTGATTTTTCACACCAACTAAGGTTTATCTCTCTCTCATCTCTCTCCCTGTCTAGCCTCCCTCCTCTCTTCCCAGTTAAAGTAACCCCATTTTCCCCTTGATAACACATGTCTTCTATTAATCCTCTTCTCTTGAGCCCCTTCTTCCCCTTTACCCTCATGGTTCCTTGTATGTCCTTCCCTCCTCCCTACCCAGTTAAATACTCCCATTTTCCCCATTTCCCCCTTGGTAATATCTATTTCTTACTATCCCCCTATCTCGAGTTTTTCTTTCCCTTTCCCGCCATGGATCCTTTCCATTTTCTTGGCTCCTCTGGTTACATCAGGATATATATTTGCATAGAAGGATTTGGTGCTAAGATCCACAAATGAAAGAGGATCATTGTTTGTTTGTTTGTTTGTTTGTTTGTTTGTTTTTCTGAGACAAAATCTCCATGTAGCCCCAGCTGGCCTGAAACTCCCATGTAGACCAAACTGGCCTCAATCTCACAGAGATCTACCTGCCTCTGCCTCACATCACTCAGTTTTTTGAGTCTGTGCTACTTCACTTAGTATAATAATTTCTAGTTCTATCCTTACTTGTGAATTTCATGATTTTGTTTTTCTTTACCACTGAGTAGAACTCCATTATGTAAATGTACCACATTTTCATTATCCATTTGTAAGCAATTTTTAAGGTATTCCTTAGCCATTTTTATTTATTCTTTTGAGAACTCTCTATTCAGCTCTGTAGCCCATTTTTTAATAGCTCATATGTTTTCTTGATTCTTTTTTTTTATTTCTTTGTGTATCCTGGAAATTAATCCTCTATCACATACATAACTGGCTAAAATTCTCTCTTACTCTGGAGGCCTCCTCTTTACTTGATTAGTTGTTTCCTTTGCTGTACAGACTTTTTTAGTGTAATGAGGTCCCATATATCAATTGTTGAGTTTAATTCCTGAACAAGTGAAGTCTGACTTAGAAAGTCCTTTTCCTACACACCTATATCTTGTAGTGTGGTGCGTATGGTTTCTTCTAACAGTTTCAGCTTTTCATGTTTCACACTGATCCATTTGGAGTTGATCTTTTGTACATGGTGGTAGATACGGGTCTCTTTTCATTCTTCTACACATGGAGATCTAGTTTTCCTAGTCCCATTTGTTAAAGATGCTGTCTTTCCTCCAGCATGTATTTTTGGCATCTTTGTTAACTATCAGGTGGCTATAATTACATGCATTCATGTTTGGGTCTTCTGTTTTGCTCCACTGAGCTACATGTCAGCCAATACCATGCTGTTTTTATTACTGCAGCTCTGTAATACAGCTTGAAATCTGGTATAATAATCCTGGTGGCATTATTCTTTGTGCCTAGGATTTCTTTGGCTATCCAAGGTCTTTCATAGTTCCATATGCATTTTAGGATATTTTTCTGTTTCTGTGAAGAACGTTATGGGGATTTTTATTGGGAATGTACTGAATCTGTAAAATTTTTTTGATAGGATGGTCATGTTCACAATATTAATTCTTCCAATCCGTGAGCACGGCAGTCCTTCCGTCTCCTTGTGTCTTCCTCACTCTCTTCCTTCAGATATTTAAAGTTTTCGTTATAGAGGTCTTTAATGCCTTTGGTTGAGATTATTCTTAGATATTTTTATTTTCTTTTGAGGCTATTAGGATCTCTTTCTCTGACTACTTGTTATTGATATATTTTTTAAAACTAGTGATTTTTGAAAACTGCTTTTGTATCTTGGCACGTTACTGAAAATGTTTTTCATTTCTAGAAGATTTTGGTGGAATTTTTTGGATGTCTTGTGTGTAATATGATATCATCTGCAAATAGGGATAATTCGACTTCTTTTCCAATTAGGTAGGGTTTAAAGCACTAAAAATGAGGGGCTGGAGAGATGGCTCCACAGTTAAGAGCATTGACTGCTCTTACAGAGAACCCAGGTTTGATTCCCAGCACCCACATGGCAGCTACAAACCATTCTTAACTCCAGTTGCAGGGGAATCTGAAGTCCTCTTCTGACCTCTGTGGCAATACACAACATGGGTGCACTCACATACATGCAGGCAATACACTCATACAAAAATAATAAAATAAAATATTTAAAAAATAATAATGAATAAAATGTTTTTTGAAAAGCACTAAAAATGAATGGGCATAGTGGACAGCCTTTTCTCATTCCTGGTTCTAATAGGAATGCTTCAAGCTTTTCCCCATTTAGAAATAGGTTGGCTGTGAATTTGTCATATAAAGCCTTAATTATATTGAGATTTGCTCCCTCCAGTCCAATTTCCTCTAGGACTTTTACGTGAAGGCATGTTGGATTTTGTCAAAGGCCTTTTCTGCATCTATTGAGAAAATCATTTGATTTTAATCTTTAAACCCATTTATATAATTTATTGCATTTATCAACTTATGTATATTGAACCATCCCTGTATCTCTTTGATATGTTGCCTATATGCAAACTTTCAACTATTTTATTGAGAGTTTTTGTATCTACGTTTATTAGGAATATTAGCCTGTAGTTTTCTTTTTACGTTGTATCTTTACCTAGTTTTGGCATTAGAGTGATACTGGCTTCATAGAAGGAGTTTAGGAGTTCTCCCTCTGTTTCTATCTTTCTATAGTACTTCTTTGAAGGTCTGGTAAAATTCTGTTGTGAATTCATCTGGACCTAGGGTTTTTGTTGTTGTTGTTTTTAGTTGGGAGGCTTTGTATTACTGCTTCAATCTACTTATTTGTTATGGGTCTGTTTAAGTTATTGATCTCATCTTGGTTTAACATCTTGGTGATTTGATTGACTCTAGAAATTCAACCATTTCTTTTAGATTTTCTAATTCAGTAGAGTATAGGTTTTTCAAATAATTCCTTATAATGTTCTGGATGGCTTTGGTGTCTGTTGTGATGTTTCCCTTTTCATCTCTGATTTTATGGATTTGGGCTTGCTCTTTCTTTCTTTTGGTTAGCTGGGCTGTGAGTCTGTCTATCTTGTTTATCTTTTCAAAGAACCAGCTCTTAGAGTCATTAATTCTTTGCATTGTTTTCTTTGTTTCGATTTCATTGATTTCTACTCTGATTTTTATTTCTTCTCATCTACTGTGTTTGTGTTTGTTTTACTTTCGTTTTCCCAGATTTTTTAGTTGTTTCTTTGAGTCATTTATTTGTGTTCTTTCTGATTTTTTTAATGTAGACACTTGGAGCTACAAAAATCCCCTTAGGACTGCTTTTAATGTATCCCAGAAGTTTTGGTGTTATGTTTTCATTTTCATTTCCTTCCTGGAATATTTTCATTTCCTTCTTGATTTCTTCATTGACCCATTCATTTATCATTCAGTAATGTGTTGCTTAATGCTCCATGAGTTCCTCATGTAGTTACTAGAGCTTCTTTTGTTATTGATTTTAAGCTCTATTGCATTATGTCCTGACAGAACACACAGAATTATTTCAATTTTTGTGTTTGTTGAGGTTTGTTTTGTGTGTGGTCAATCTTAGAGAAACTTCCATGGGGGCTGCTGAGTAGAATGTGTATTCTTTGGTGCTTGAGTACAATATTCTGTAGATGTCTATTAGGTCCATATGATGTATAATATCATTTAACTCAGACGCTTCTTGTTTATTTGTCCAGATGACCTGTCTATTGGAGAAAGTGGAGTACTGAAGTCCTCTACTATTACTGAGTTTGGATTACTCTGTGTCTAACAGTCCTGTAGTACTCTTTTTATGAAATTGGGTACACCAGAGTTTGGTGCATATATGTTTGTGATTGTAATGTCTTCTTAGTCGATTGTTCCCTTGATCAGAATTAAGTGACCTTCTTTATCTTTTCTGATTAATTTTTGTTTCAAGTTATTTTGTCATATATTAAAAGAGCAATGCCTGCTTGTTTATTGGTGTCATTTGCTTGGAATATTTTTTTCCTTCCTTTCATTCTAAGGTAGTGCCTGCCATTGAAGGTAAAATGAGTTTCTTGAAAAGAACAAAAAGAAGGATTTGTTTCTTAATCCTTTCAACTAGCCTGTGTCTTCTTACTGGAGAATTCAAGGCCATTGGTGTTTAAAATGGCCAAGCCTTTGGCATGTGATTTTAGGGAACATTTAAAACCCAATCTGTAACCCTCATTTCATGGCAGTCCAACCAACACTGGATTTTATTTGACATCTTTAACAACTTGCTTTCTGTAAGTTCTGCCTTGGCACTTCAAGTCAGCCTCTTCCTTGACCGCAGCACCATGCTGCCCTTCCTGAGTTCCTCTGCACCATGGGCCCCTCCTCATTTCTGAGCCCTCTGAATCCTCCCACTCACCCAGACTAGCAATTGTGATCCGAAGGGCTCAGCGACAGAATTCCTGAGAACTGTCGCATCCATTTCCAAGAACTTTCAATGCATTGTAATGTGGGTAAGTTCCAAATTTCATTTAAAGTCCATAGCCTTCTTTCATTTCTAGATTTGTGTCTAGCACTACCCATTTGACACATTTAACTACAGAGCTCAAGAATGTGTCCAAGCAGAAGATAGTCTTGCTTTGCTCCCTTGACCTTACCTGATAATACTTGTTCCTGTGTAGTCTTACAGGAGTGTTCAACCAGCAGCCTGCAGGTAAGTCACATTTACTTCTGAATTGCTATAAATGCAGCCCAACACAAAATTGTAAACTTGCTTCAAATATTATGAGATTCTCTTTGGTGACTTTTTAACTTGGTTGTACAGTTTTCCATGAAGGTTATAGATGACGGTGTCATGTCACAATGTCAAAACTCTGGACATGCCTGTAAGCCTTCTGTCCAATTAACTGAGGCAAGCATAGCTGCCTCCTGCTGCAGACACTGGCTGAGTCTCAACTTTAACAAAGCTCACTGCCTGTCTCAGTCCACTCCCCTCCTGGATGCAAACATTGCCTCTTTAAAAACACAAGCTCATACCTGGATCAATTCCATCTTTGTGAAGACACCTCCCCTGTGTCCTCACTATGCCTTGATCCTCTGATCCCTTTAACTTCTCTAGTCCTTGGCTAGATTCTGGGGCTGCCAGAACACCCACCACTAACTGGGCAGCATAAAACAAGAGAAATACATTCTTTCTGGTCATTGTAAAGACCGAAAGTTCAAAATCAAGGTGACAGCAGGGTCACTCCATCTGTAGGAAGGATCCTGCCTGCCACTCCCGCCTTCTAGGGCTGCTGGAGATTCTTGGTGCCTTTGGCTCCTAGCTCTATTCCTCCCATCTTTGCCTCCTCATCATATGGTGTTCTCCACGACTTCTCTGTGGCTGTGTTCAAATCAGGACATTGGACATTCAACTTGTTCTCTGCACTCCAACAAGGCCTTGTATTTAACAAGAGCACATCTACAGAGGCCCTATTTCCAATACTTGTAGGGACTGGAGGTTAGGACTGATGTATTTCTTTTGCAAGGGACACAATTCAACCCATGATGCCAGCCTTCCCTCTCTTCTTCATATCCCAGCTTCAGCATACTGGTTCTCTGAAATCCTTAAAGACACCTACTCCACCCAACCACAGGCCCTTTATAGGTCTTCCCCTTCTATAGGGATCTCAGCATAAACACCATCTCTTTAACCACTTTAGCAAGATAACTAGCTACATACATACACATACACACACACACACACACACACACACACACACACACACACACACACACACACACATACTTTCTGCTTTGACTCTTTCTGGACAACTGTGGGGTTCAGTATATCTTGAGGTGACTTGCATTTCCTTGCTGTTGGCTCAAACTTTCCTGTCTGAAAAGGCCCTGAGCAACACCCTGGGGTCACAGAGAGGCTCCACCATCTCCCTGCCCAGCACTATAGCCAACAGGGATATGTAGCTACTGAGTAGTTGGAAGTATAGTTAGCGTAACTCAGGAAATAAAGTTTTACAGTTTTGAAGGTCTGCACTGAAATCCTACTGTAGTCAGTGGTTCTCCCATGGTGGCCACAGCTCTCAGATCCCTCAGCTAGCTTTGGACTAGGGAACACAGGATCTGTCATACTGATGTCTGTAAACAACCTTGACAATGAGCCTAGGACAGGACACAAAGTTACTGTTCAATTAATACTTTAAATAGATTTTGTATTTGGATTTGTTCAATTATTGGTAAGTTGAACATCTATTCACACATTCATCAACCACAGTGGGTATTTCTTTTATTCATGGGCATTTCTGTTGAACTTTTCACTATATTAAGCAATTTTCTAAAAAGGAAACTCAGCCTTTGACAATAACATATTGTCCTAGTCAGCTTTGTCAGCTTGACACGGCCTAGAGTTATCTGAAAGGAAAGCTTCACTTAAGGAAGTTCCTAGATCAGACTGTCTTGTGGGCATGCTGCAAGGGATTGTCTTGTTTATTAATAGATGCAGGGGAGCCCAGCCCACTGTGGGCAGAACCATCCCTAGGCAGGTCATCCTGGGCTACATAAAAAAGTTAACTAAGCATGAGCCTGTGAGTGAGCAGGCCAGGGGGCAGTATTTATGGTTTATGCTTCGAGTTCTTGCTTGAGTTTCTCCCCTGACTTCCCTCAACGGTGTGTAACCTGGAAGTATAAGCCAAATAAATCTTTTCCTTCCCTAAGATGCTTTTGGTCAGTGTTTTATCACAGAAACCTAATGAAACTAGAACACATATGTTGCAAATAATTTTTCAGATTTTAGTTATTTTGACCTTTGTCAAATGGAAATTTTAATTTTACATGTACCCATTGTTATCAATCTAGTCCTTTATGATGCCTGAATGTAAACTCTTTATAAAATATATTTATATCACATGCAAGTTAACTGAACAATGAAAAATCTTTGTAATCCTTATCCCAATATCTTTCAGAAGCAAAGAAAAGCCCAACCTTTGCTTAATGGTTCTAGAAGTGTAGTCCTATTTCTTTCAGAAGAGTAATCAATTTCTACAAACCAAATAAGTGATAACAACTACAAGAAGAAACAGTAAAAAAGTAATACCCGGAGGGTTTTCAGAAAGAAAGCTTCTTACTTGCTGAATAAAAAATCTCATTACCCTGATTGATCTGTAGTTAGAAAGGGAACTATCTCTTCAGAAACCCCTCATGCTCATACAGCTGTTCACAGGGATGGCCCAAAGTAGGGTGTGAACGGACAGGACATTTGTGTAAGGATGTTCTTCTCCCTGGAGGACAAGCAGAAACACAGGCAACTTAAGCTTTAAACAAAGGCCTTACATCAAAGCTTCCTTGCAGGTGTGTGCCTCTATGTCACACTCCTGTCCCATTTTCTCATGCAAAGGGATGGTGAGCCATTTCTAGTAGCACCAGAAAGTATGCCTAAAAGCATGTTAAAGGCCCACTAGAAAACCCTGTAAGTAATACCAATACCAGGAGAAAAAGAGGTTGGCCATGGAGAAACACTGGGTTCCCTGTCCCCGAGGTTCCCAGGTACTGCTGCAGATGGGGAGAATGGTGGAGCCCTGGTGGTGAGAGACTGACTTTATCCACAAATATGGGTGCCACTCCCCTCAAACCCACTGGGCTCCAAATGATTGCATTTCTCCTCAAAGCTTGCTAAGTTTTCCTGCTGTTGTAACACCTGCCACACACTACCTGTGCTGTGGATGATCTAAAACCTGTACAACTCATTGCTGACTGTTAACAAATACCTGTCAATTTTAGGCTGACAATTTCTACTTATGGTATATTTCTGGTGGGTGGGGGAGATAAGACACCCTCTCTTCTGGTATTATGAAAAGGAAATATTTGATATGTTCATTTGCAGATTTGAACAAAACCTAAAGCTGTAGCTTTCATATGGAAAAAGGAAAGAAAAGAAAAAGGAAGACCAGAGCTGCCATTAAAGAATTATTAAATCCATGGCTATGTCACAAGTTTTCTCCTTATGGAGATGCACATATGGCCACAAACACCTCTGCAGAATGGAAAAAAAAAAAAAGGAAAGGCTTGCTACCAATGCAGTGAATTAGGAAAGTGTTTCTGGCTCCAGAAGTCTCTACTTCTTAAAAGGAACATAATTATTAGGGCTATAAACATTTTAATCATTTCCTTGAACATAGTCAAGTTTGGACCTGGTGAATCTCTTCCCTAGCAAACTCCGGACCTTTCCCTAATGGCACATTTTCTTAATGGCTTTGCTGTTCCTGAGTTCATTTCATTGCACCGTTACTTGTTATATCCGACATGAGTTAATATTGCACTAAAAAATACTGAAAGTCATTTCTCCACCACGTCAGCTCTCTCCACCTGCAGAGGAAGAAAGAGAAAATGAGACCAATAAGAAGGGAGTCCATTGGACCCCAAACTCTTGGGAGCACATTTAAAACTGAGACTGGAGGATGGAGATGAGATGCGGCAGGATGCTAGAAATAATACCTGTCAAAACATGGATGCAAAATGAGCTCAGAAAATATACCCTAACAGTAAACAGAGATATCCGATACCCACAGTGCTGAACTAAAGACAAACGCTGGGACTGGGGAGATCATTCAGTTGGTAGATTGCTTGCTGCACAAGCATGGGGAGCTAAGTTTGATCCCCCAGAACCCGCATAGAAAAAGTCAGGTGTAGTAACATGCACGTGTAATCCCAGTGCTAGCAAGAAAGGAAGAGACAGACTGGTTGGCCAGCCAGCCTAGCTAGCCTGCTTGGCAAGTTCCAGGCCAGTGAGAAATCCTGCATCAGAAATCCAAAGTGGACAAGCACCTAAAGAATGATGGCCAATTCTCTGACCTCCATGAGTATCTACATGCACCATACACACACACACACAAGCTACAGCCTCTATGTGAAGCTCCGAGGCAGCCTTCTAAGCACACATGCAGAGATGCAGTCCTTGGTTTACCCAAGGACCATCTCTCTGGGAATGAGAACCAATGCTGAGAGCTGTACAGTAAATCATTTCAATTGATTTTGTGTTTGGATTTGTTCAGTTATTGGGGAGTTGATATTTTTTTCACATACTCATCAACCACAGTGGGTGTTTCTTTTTTCTGTGCCTATTTCTGTTGAGCTCCTCACTATGTTAAGCAATTTTATATAAGAAAATTCAACCTTTGACTAACACACGTTGCAAATATTTTGGCCACTGGGTCCAAAAGCATAGCCATCGGGGCAAGCCAAGGAGGGGACGACTAGCGCACAGACACACAGCTCCTTTGCATTAGCAGCCCAGCCTATGTTGCCTGTCATTGATTCATGCCTCTTTGCTTAAATGCTATCAGTGTATGTCTGACCTTATGAAAGTCCCCAAATCAGAGGTTTTGTGGGCAGCCTCCACAAACTTACATAGTCCAAACTTCCAGTCTGTCCCAAACCTACAGATAAAAACCTAAGGTCCAGGGGCTAGGGAGATGGCCAGTAGGTAAAATGCTGTGCAGGCATGGGAACCAGAGTTCAACCATCAAAATGTTAAAAAAATAAAATAATAAAGTGAAAAGACAGGTATGGTTGTGCATGCTTGTAATCTCAGCACTGGGAAGACAGAGACAGAAAGATTTTTAGGGCAAGGGCCAGCTAGTCCAGCTAAAACAGAAAACTCCAGGTCCCAAATGAGAGACCCTATCTCAAAAAATAAGGTCGATACCTCCTGAGGAATAATGCCCCCCAACATTGTCTTCTGACCTCCACACACACTTGTGCACACGTGCACTCACACACACTCACACGCACACATAAACATACAAACAAGGTCCAGAGCAGTCACGTCCCAAGGTCACACAAGATCAGTCCTATCAAAGCCTGCACTAAAACTTCCAGCACTAGAACACTGCTGTTCCTTTACAGCATCTGGTAATTCTTGTTAGATGGAAAACAGAGATATTTAGGAGGTCCTAGGAGGGTCTTATTTCTTGCATGGAAAGTGAGGACTTGACATTCTTCAAGACTGCTGGTCAACCCCAGACAAGCCGTATTAAATAATGAAGTGAGAACAGGGACTGTGAAAAATAGAAGGGTGAAAAAAAAAAAGGAGTTTTTTGTTTTTTTTTTTTTTAATTGCTGTAGATTTCAAAGCTCTTAGGATTATTTTCCTTTCATATCTTTGGCTCTTTCTTAGATTTTGGGTCCTGTTCAAATGTTAGTTTTACTAGAGTGTTTTATCGGGGCCAAATTAACACTCAAACTGGAATTAATGCCCACCTTTGTTCTGCAAATTCAGATTCCCAGATGTCAGGTAGGTGTTGAACACATTTTAGCACTCAAGGACAGTTCACACCAGAAAAATACATAAATTTACCAAGAGGCACAAACCTCAGATGTATAAACCTTATCCACACTGGCTTTGGGTTCTGACCCCAGCTCTCCCCTCCCTTCCCCATTCCCCTCTCTCCTCTCCTTCTCTCCATTCTCCTCCCCTCCTCCAACCTTGCTTTTCCCAGTGTCTTATACCTGGCTTATGCATCCTGCTGCTCTGCAGGGCTGTTGAAGGACTGGAATCTTTGGTACAAAGCTCAAATCCCTCAAATGTGTTAAGGAGGGAAGAAGGAACTAAATCTTGTTCCCTGTGGGTTGTCACTCCGAGGCGTTCTGGGGCCTTCCAGTGGGGGTCTCTTAGCTCTTCAGTGCCAAGGTGCAACATGGCTGAATGGGGGTTCTATTTCTTCTTGGCAGAGGCCCTCAGTTTCCACACACAAATTAACATTGTTTTGTAGCATTCTGACACTGTAATGTCTTTTCCATATACCTGCGCTGACAATTTCATGAGATCTTGCATCCCAATCAACTGAGAAGAGAATCCTCATCCTCATGCTAACACATAGTATGAGTCTCTTTTCTCCATCTGGACATCTCACCCTATGGGCTGTCTTGGAAAGACAAGTCTAACACTTTGCAGATTTAAAGGTCTATAATATATGTATTGCAATCTATTTGCCACACATAGAGAATGGTATTCATACTTGCATAAATGGATAATTTTGCAAGGAAGTAAAATGTAGAACTTTCATAGAAAATGACCCCCATTTTTTTCATGTTTTAGCATTTTTAAATTAAGAAATTCCTCTGGGTGGTCATTTCTGAAATTTCAAACAGAACCTATTATTGTGTGACTGTTAATGATAATATTCTTTGCTTTGGAAATATCTTTGCATATCACCTATCATTTAAGGCAAACAGGTTTGGTTGGTCTGTTACTGACTTAAATTTACAGACAGGAAACTGAGCATTCTATGCACTGCATGTAAGACGCTAGCTCCAGTTAAGGAGGGGAAGGAGGATGAAAGCTCAGTCTTGACTTTCAAACACCATGGTCTCATGAAGCACGGCTGCCAGAGGTTTCACATCCACTCTTCTCAATCATTACCAAAAATAAACTTCTAGCTCCTCCAATTTTTATTTTAGTTTTTAATTAGTTTCACTGAAGACCTAGCCTAAACCATCCTTGCAAAGGCTGCCTGCAGTTAACTGGGTGTTTAGAAGGGCTATCCTGGGTAGTTTTTTATCAAATGATGAGGCCAAAACGTTGGAAGCATAACAAGGCTTTTTGCTTAAGTCTCAAACTGCAGTGCCCTCTAGGTGTGTCCTACAGGAAAGAAAAATAGGAAGCAAGTAGAAATTATTCTGTGTAAAATAGCTCGAATGCTTGAACTGCCAGTGCTAAAACATGCATTTAATGAATTTAAAATTGATACTCCTGTATCTAAAAGGCCTAGATGGAGATTACGCCCCCCACCACTTTCACCAGGCTTAAATACTTCTCCCTTAAAGATTAGCCAAATGCCTTTTTTTCCATTAATTCTTTGAGGCAAAACTGACAGTTAAGAACTTTTTATGCATCTATCTTCACTACATTAAACTATTACATTGTATATTATAATTCACTGATTTTTGTGTTCAAGTCAATTTCCCACCTTCTCTACTCCCAAACCTCAGCCTATAAAATCTTCAAGGGCAGAGATAGCATGTCATAATTTTTAATTCTCCAATGATTAGCACATGGAAGGCTTGTTAAATGAACAAATTTTCTAGTGTCGCCAAAACAAAGCATCCCCCCTTCACTTCCAAAGGATCTTCCTAGATACAAAACACGCAGGTGGGAAAGTTATTAAACCAGTCCGTGTTCCAGCCCGTTCAACAGGACTGACTCCCACACCCAAGGTGGAGACTCAGCTCTACTGGCTAACCTTCATGGACACCGTTTTCCTAGTGGAGTGACTGACACGATCCGTGCATTTTAGGGATGATTACAAGGCCATTTCTGAAAACAGGTTCACATGGTCATCTGAAACTCAAAAGGAAGTAATCCTGCAAAGAACCCAGACATGAGAGGTGGGCTCATTCTTCCAGCATCATTCCAACCCTAGCTCCTCTTCAAGCCCTTGAGTGGCAGGTTGTGGAGCTTCTGACACTGGCACTGGAAAGGGTAGAGTGCACAGGATGCTTCGTTTTACACTTGACTCATAAGAGCCCATTGACTCTGCTACAGTGTGAACTCCTCCGGACCACTAATAACTCTCATAAGCATGCCTTTTGATAGAACTGATGGTATTTTTGTGATAACAGATGGTTAAACTTTCTTCTGTTTGTCATGAATTGCCAAGTGCTGAAGAGAAGAATGTTTTCCCTTTAGGTGTCAGATGTTTTGTAAGTTGAGGATATCAACAACAGAGTGTTTGAATCACTTTTCGCTGGTCACTAGCCTAGTTCTAGTGAGGTCATTTCCAGGTTCAAGTGTTGACCATGTGTTTGGGGTTGGGGAACCCTCTGCATGACCTGAGTTTTCACAGAAAGGGAACCGAAGTAGGATCTAGAGCTGATTGGTCTACCCTAGTGTATCCTGTGGCCAGTTTCTTGCCAATGCCACCACTGTCTCCAGGTCCAGGGGTCCCAACCGTGCTCTAAGGCATGAGCAGGGAATCGGGACCACAAAACAGAAGACCATCAGGATCCTATGTGAGAAACATTTGTGGCCCCCATGACCATCTCACCAGAGAAAATTTTCTAGACCAGTTTTGTTTCCCAAACCCCTAACCACATGCTCTGAGGGGGGCCTGTGAAGCTCTGGCAGAGTGCCAAGCCCCAGTAAAAAATAGCGGAGCTAGTTTCCAAAGAACACAGATATCCAACACAACTCAGCCTGCTTCCAGCTCCCCAACTGAGCAGTTGCTGCTGGGCCTTTGTCTCCCTCCGGTTTCTGTTTTCACATGCCGAAAAAGTAATTTGGGTTTTTGAATTCCAGTGGGTTGGCAGAGATGACATGGCACTGTAGCAGTGTAAACGTCTCTGCTTATGTACCTGTAAACATTAAGAAAGAAAGACTCATGGCCAGAAAGTCCAAGTGACAGGCTGAAAGCTAATACAAATAATGCAGGTATTCCAATGCTTTCTGAGGAAATCATGGGGTTAAGCTGTACCAGAACTCTCTTTGGGGGGCAGAAGAGACATCTCAGTGGTTAAATCACTGGCTGCTCTTACAGAGGACCTGGGTTCAATTTCCAATAGCCACATGGCAGCTAACAACCATTTGTAACTCCAGTTCCAGGGGATCTAATGCCTCTTCTGGCCTCTGTGGCATTGCATGCACTAGTATATGTCCATACATTCCAGCAAAAACACTCACACATACAATAAAATAAATCAAAAAAAAAAAAAAAAAAAGAGAAAAACGGAACTCCCCTCTAGGGGCTGGAAAGATGGCTCAGTGGTTAAGGGCATTTTTTATCTTCCTGGGGACCTAGTAATAGCTCTAGTTCCGGGGAACCCAGCACCCTCTGGCTTTAGGGATCATCTGCAAGCAGGTTGTACACATAAACTCAGGCACGTGGTGTACGTAAGCCACACACATATATACATAAATAAAAATACTGAATGTCTTTTTGAAAAAAAAACCCTTCTACCTCAGCACACATCCCAAACAAATCCATTCCCCTCTATCCACTTCACAAGGCTCACCTCCATTTGTCTCTGTTTAATGAAGAGATATAGTAAAAGGGGATGGTTAGTTTTCATTGTCAACCTGACACAACCTAGAATCACCTGGGAAGAGAGCCTCAATAAGAAATTATCTAGATCAGATTGGCCAGAGGACATGTCTATGGGAGATTGTCTTGATTCTTAATTGATGCAGGAATAAGAAGCCCACTGTGGGTGGCACCATACCTAGGCTGAAGGTCCTGAACAGTATAAGACAGGAGAAAGCCAGTTGAGAGCAAGCGAACAAGCAAAGATCATGCATTTATTCTCTTTCTGCTCTTGTTTTAAGTTCCTGCCTTGAGTGCCCCATAATAATGAACTGTAACCTGGAATTGTAAGCCACATAAACCTTTCTTCCCTAAGCTGCTTTTTGTCAGGGAATTTGTCACAACAAAGGGTAAAAGTCTATTAACAGCTGTCATTGTGCCTATACCGAGCAGGAAGTGTCTGACCAGCCCCATGTGGCCACACTTCTGCCTGATTTGGGGCATCCTGGAGAGATCAAACCTCTTCTCCTGGCTTCCAACCTCTAAGTTCTCATTAGTCTACCTGAGAATTCCAAGCATCAAGCAGACATGATGGCAGATAAATGCTGGCTTGGTACAGTGTGTTTGTACTGAATTCCTCATCAGTGGAGTGTGTTTTCTTAGGTTTCCTCCCAGAATCCAGCTTCTTCGATGGGAAGAACAGACAGGAAGTACACAGAGCTGATGTTTCCTTCCTGTTCTGGCTGATTCTAGAGCTGAAAGCCTGGGGTGATGTGGACCTTTTGAAGATTATTAACGAGAAAGACATCCGTCATTAGGGTTCTTTTATCTTGAAAACTAACAGCACAAGGTTGCTTTATAGTAACGAGTCCCTTGAAATTGGTGCTTGTCAGTTATTCTGTGCAGGTTGCTATCAGGGTAAGAGCCTGGCTATGTAGGAACCAGAAGGATGGAGAAAAAGAAGGACAGGCTTGGGACTCGTCTCACACCCTAAATATGGCCACATTTTCAGAGTGATATCATGGAACTATATGAGTAAACATGGTCTAAATCCTCTGCTGTGGGAAGATAAGTACGCTGAGTTCTGTAAGCTAAATGCACACTGCTGAAATTTGATTGAAAACTTCGTGATGTGAAGACTGAAAATCACAAGAAGGAGGCAGTGTTTAATCTCCTGTTGGATGACAATTCAAGATAGACTGATAGTGATACCAGCTGTCTGATAAACCAGTCAATAGTGCAGATGCGCGATACCCACAGGGAGGTGAGGGGGAAGGGCTGGCATTTCCTTCTTGTCATGCCGCCCTCGGCTCCTTGCAAAGACAGGTGAGGCCTGCATCTCTATCCATGGTCTCACACTGTAGATTCCAAGGCATCCCCCTCCTTCCGGGTTCTGAATAAATACACAATCCTTCACGCATCTCATTTGTGCATTAGAAAAGACATGTGTCGATTTGTCCTAGAAATGGAGGTGGAAGTTGGTCTTTGAAAGAAATCTCTGTACTGAAACAAGAGCCAATATTCGGGCAGAGATTTTCCTATTAATCAATCTGTTCTCAGAGTTCTTAGGGTTCTTTTTTTTCCACAGTGGGAGGAGTATGCATTCAGACAAAAAAGGAACCAGAGAAATCAGTGTTTCTGGCCAAATGAGTAAAACACATGCTCACAAAGTGAATTAAAAGAGATGTGAGTATGCCTAGAGTTTTTCATTTTGTGTGTGTGCGCGTGTATATGCACACATATGTGTACCTACACGTATACATCGGCTCCTGGAAGAGCATTTATTGCTATACTTATTTGGAGGAATTTTGAGAAGCTGTCTTTTAACATGGTCGTCTTAACAGATTTTATTTATTAAATAATTCACCAGCCTTTTCTTCTGGAAGAATTTCCAGCTGTAACAGAAAGAAAGCCAAGAGAGGAGAATGTTCATAGAAAGGCGCATCCATGAAATATCTTCGCTCTGGATTCTTTATTAGGTAAAACTGTGTCATCCTACCATCCCTGTTGCAAACTCTTCATTTAATTTCCCTCTTTTGTGGATATTTTGTTTTCCCCTAAATGTCAGTGTTTGCTGGGGGAAAATAAAATAGTTTTGGTTTTTTTCTGGAAGCTTCTTGCAGTATGCCTCCACCTGCTGGAGAAAATCAGACATTTTGCAAGGTAGAGTCATAGCACTGTGTATTCAAGAATTTCTCTTTTCACATCACAGGGGAAAATAGAAATTGTGAGTATATAGAAGGGGCTAACTTAAAGATATAGGGTGTCAATTAAATATTACTCATCAACATATTGCAAAATAGTGCAATCAAGGTGTTTTCAATACAATTTGGGATGAAAATAACTTCATTTTAGGGAAAACAAAGTTTATGTTGATACAAGTAATCTAGACTATTTATCAAAATATAATCAATTAAAGGTGAAATGTAAATCATGACATTAAACTTCTGAATATTAACCAATATTTCCGCTTCCCAGCCACAGCACATCATTTTTATCAGCCATCTGGAAGGAAGCTGCCGTTAGCCTGGGGAACGCCTGCTTTACACAACAGTACATCCTGGTGGTGTCCCTTTTCCATGGAACACAGGTAAATTCCAAGAACCCATGTAATTTATCTGACAGATCAGGAGTCATTATGGTCTGCTATATAAATTCATATTTTGGCACTCTTTAAAAAGTGGATTATTATTGACCCAGTATGCCATCATAGTTCCAAAGAAGCTGTTGCTGTCTGCTATGTAAATCCTTCATGGTGTGTGTTTTATTGAACCTTTGGAAGCATCAGGGTCTGGCTTGTCAATCTAGCTGCCAGATACACGAACCAAATTCGTGTGCCAGGAATGCCCTGGACGTGCAGTCAAACCACCTTTGTTCCTATCCAACAAGCCACAGCAGAACACCGGCTGTTTTCAGGGTAGCTTCTTCCACTTCCCTGTATTTATAAAAAGCTGAAACATGGGTAATGTAGTGGCAGTTTGATTTCAAGTTCCAGAAAGGGGGGGGCGGTGAGGAAGGGGGCAGGGAGAGAGAGAGAGAAACCAAACGAGACTTTCCTTAGTTACCGCCTATTTATTTTGCTAGCCATCTCCTTACATTAAAAAAAAAAAAAATAGACACTGGAAAATTCGCCAGAACAATAACTTAGTGATTTGTATTTCTTCAAAAATAAAAAAATGAGCCCCTTGGAGATCACAGCTGTGGGGACTTAGGCTGGTGAGAGGTCTCTGTTAGTCATCCTTACCCACGTGGCCTAGACCAGAGCACCAAACTGGTGACCACCAAGTTGGTGACTAAGCTGTCATCTCTCCCTGATTATAGCGTAAATTGTCCGAAGCAGAGTGAACACCCAATCTTCAGAGCCAGGACATGCTCTAGAAAGAAAGAACAAACAAGTTTCACCCAAAGGAGATGGAGGCTTGAGGTCATGGGGTTATATCTTTGTTCATAGGCTTGTAGAAAAATGGATTCTTAGTTTTTGAGACTAGGAAGAAAAAGCTTACAGGATAGCTTCAAAACACTGAGTCAACAGCACACATCTGTTTAATGAGACAGTCCTTCAAGTTAGAGAAGAAAAGAATAGAAAAGGTGAAATTAAGTGTCATACAACTTCATTCTTTCCCCAAGAAATAACAAAAACACCCAGCACTTATGCTAACCTAAAGGAAAATAGATTCTTAAAAAAAAAATCAATGCTTAGAAAAATAAATAGAAAAACACGTATTTTTATTCTTTATTGTTTTGGTCTATAATTGTTTAAATTAATAGCTTAAAATCTAAATGTTCAATGGTGATGGGGAAAATGGAAGTAAACGGGCTGAGTTGAAGTTTTTATTTCTTTAGCAAGTCAGGTGTTGGAGACAGTGGATTAGGAACTGAAAATTCATAAAGAATCTCAAGTGTAATTCTTTTGGGAGAATAGCATTTATTTTCATTTGGTAAGTATTTGCATTGAACCTCACCAAGCTCCAGAGAAAGGATCAAAGTGTGTCTCCCTAGCTTTGGGGAGTAAGGCACGAGAAAATCTTCCCAGAGCCACCGAGAAACAAAGCTGAAATGGTCGTCCCCCAGCCTCTGGGGAGAATTCATTGGAACTCTGCCCAAATTGCTCGCTTTCTACCCTAGAGGCCTCCCATGGCTATCTCAAGAAGATAACTTGTCACAAAGCAGTGACACAGACTGGCAGCCCCTGCAGAGAAACTGCATGCTGATGATCCTGCTCTGGGAGAGGAATCCCAAAGCCGCTGGCACCCACCAGCCTTCCCTTACTCTTGTGAGCAGGAGAGGGTTAAGCTGCTGGGGAGGACCAGCTAAAACAGATCTACAGGAGACCCTTTCAGCTGCAGCACATTTGTTCAAGGACACCACACACACATACACACACACACACACAGAGAGAGAGAGAGAGAGAGAGAGACG
>NW_008353490.1:6541055-6546667 GCF_000622305.1 Nannospalax galili
GGAGGGGAGGGGAGGGAGGGGAGGAGAGGGACAGGGAGGAGAGGGACAGGGAGGAGAGGGACAGGGAGAGGAGGAGAGGGAGAGGGAGGAGAGGGAGGAGGGGAGAGGGAGGGGGGGGGAGGGAGAGGGGGGGGGGGGGGGAGGGGGAGAGGGAGAGAGAGAGAGAGAGAGAGAGAGAGAGAGAGGCTCACTTCACCTCCTGGCCCCTTTTGCTTGTTGCCCTGCTTTTAACATGAAGCTCTATGGCCACGAAACATAGCATTTTCTCATGGAGATATTTTTTGGAGCATATTATCCCAAGTTGTCTTTAAAAAAAATTACATGTGCACACACACACACGCATGCACGCACAAAAACACTACAGAGACTACACAAACCAATGCTCCCACTCCTTGCCAAAGGAATCCCTGGACAGTTGCTGCTCTGAGAAAGGAAGTGCCCTCTGGTTCTGAAAGCCTGGCTGGCCAGGACAGGCTGAGGTCATACAGGGGCCAGCAGGATGCAACCCTTGCAGTGGTCCAACAGGCAGTCTCTGGGCTCCCAGCTACAACATCCAATGAATACCTCCCACTCGTGAGGATGAGCACTGACCACCCCACTTACCATCAGAAAAAAAAAATCCCTCACTCTTCATATTAAAAGAGAGAGGGGAGGGGTTAGACATCATTATTTGAAATAAAGTAGAGAAAAATTTAAGGTCTCTTTTATTTTTCTTTTGAAGCCTGGTCTAGCCCGCATACAAGGAAATGCAATCTGTCACCAGCTGGCACTACCTTGAAAGTTATAATTTTATTTGCACATGTGACAGCCCTTAAAAGCAGATTCCGGAGGCCATTCCCATCCACAGAATCAACATTAGGAGGGACTCTGCACCCTGCTTGTTCTGCGTAGCATGCACCCACCCTCTCAGCCCATCACCAATGTATTTGCACTGTCAATAAATCATATTGCTAACACTGTACTAACCACAGGGGCGATGGTGCATATAATAAAACGTTTATGCCATCCTCTCTCAGCACACACCCCTTCATGTTGTCTGTTCAAGAATACATCTGCCCCAAGCATGCCTTTAATTTTGGCCAACACGAAAACAAATCTTCCAGGGTTTGGAGAGGCGGCTTCCCCTCTGAGCAACCCTGGCTTTAGAATCCATGTTCAATGTTTATTAGACACTCTGGTTCATACATAAAGGGCAAATTTGATGTCCAGAGACTAGAACCCATAGAAGAGCATTCTGATGTCCTACCATGGAAAGGAAATCAAGCCTGTGTCGGTGCTGCCTGTGTGAGGCGACCTGCCTCTAGTGTGCTTGGTCTTTTGTGGAGCAGAAATATAGGCTGGGAGATGCCTGATGGGCACTCAGTGCAAATTTAGCCAACACACAGCCTGCCTGCTGGGAGCACCTGGGAAATTAAATGGAGGGAACAGACGTGTCCTCAAGTCCCTCCACCCCTCTATGGCATGTGCACAACAGAAGATCCCAATCTGACCTGGGCCTTTGCTGTCCTAGAAGCTGGCTTGGGAGGATTAATAAGGAGGTCAGGGCCTATATTTAAGGGATTGTGTTAGGAAGAACCCATTGGGCCTTTACTATAAGAATCTTGACTTTTCTCTAGTAGACCTCTGGAGGTCAGTGAATGACAGCTTTCTAAATCTTCTAAGTTAGTCCTCCTAGAGAACTGAGACTTAAAATCCACAAAGCCTGCCCTTCCCTTCCTTAGTGCTTATGGGAGGCCCAGCAAATGACTGGCTTTCTGGGGAGTGCTGCAGCTGCTTTTAGCCTCTGTTTCATAAGTCAAAAGGAGGAGAAGGAGCTCTGAGAAGATGAAGACCCCCGTTTGCAGCTCAGAGGCATCCTTCCACAGGGCTACGCAAGCTCTGCTACATTCTGTGCAATATGTTAGGCTGTCTAGAGACACGGGAGGAAGGAAAGGAGGGGGACATCAGGGAGGGCCGGCCAGCCAGGTTTTGAGAAACACTAGGAAGCTTCATTCTCACACTGTACACACCCATATATGCAGAAGCCCTCTCTGTGGTAGGGGAGTCCTCTAATCTGGTCAGGTGGAGAAGGAGCAGAGCCCACCTCCATGCTGGCAAACAGGGTGGCAGGAAGGGGTTTGCTCCATGGCCTTGACTATCTATACTACCTTAATAGTCTAAAAAAACAAAAGGATGGAGTCACAGGTGCCCATATTTTCAGTTTATTTTGAGAGGGGGTTATATTTTTTTGTTTCTCTGTTTTAAAACAAGCTGGCCTGGAACACCCTCTGTAGACCATCCCAGGCTTGCCTTGATCTCACAGAGATCTTCCTGCCTCTGCCTCTTAAATCCTGGGATTAAAGGTGTCTACTACCACACCCAGTTGGATGATTGAACTTTTAAGAACCTACAGGAGACAGATAACTTCCACTTGGCCCAGGCTCAGAGGGCAATGGTCGGAGGATGTCTCCAGAGATGTAGCAACTGGAAGCCAACCAGAAAGTGGTTGCTGTGCCTGCAGAATCACTGTGTAAGCAAGCAAATGTGCAAGTTTCTGCCACCCCAGAACAGGCAGCACCATTTACCATTTGCTGCCCAGTCTATAATGACACGCAACTCTGGAGGACAGAGGTAGTCCCAGGGGCCAGGCAGAGTACTTCTTACTAGTCTCTGTTCCCTGCTTTCCCCAGCTGCATGAATTGGGCACCTGTGTCCAAGGAAGACAGGGAGTAGACAGGGTGTAAGGAGATGGGGAGCATAAGTCATTCCTGGACCCCTGAGAAGACCTGCCCAGCCAGGGCATAGTGACCAGACTTGAGGGAAAAACACTGGCTGATCTCCGCAGAACGTTCCAGTGCGATCATCCACTTCATGGCTTCCTCACACAAGGACTGCAAAAGCAAGCCCGGTGCCCTGCACACACAAAGGCACCACAGTCAAAAGACACCGTTGAGCGGGTCTCCTCCTTGCAATGTCTCTGCCCCTGTTCTGTGTGACCTCCCCCTTGCCTGAATCTCTAACCTATTTTAAACACGCCACCCACTCCCCAGCATTAAGAGAAGGATCCTTTTTTCTCTTTCTGTCTTTTTCCTCTCAGCAGATGAACTTTAAATGCAGTAGTGCGCTCCTCCTGGCTGACCCGCCTGCTGTGAGTAATTGTCTAGAGAGAATAGGAAAATCTAACAGCTTTTGTGAAAGGGAAAAGAGAAGACAGACATTATTATGATCTCGAATCCAAAGCTCTCTTCTTTTCTTTCTTCCCTTTTATATTTTTTTTCCTGGATCTAACAGCTGTTTCCCATCACAACTTGGGTTTGAAAGACATTGCAAAAATGAGTGTATCAGTACCCCAATTAGTTTCACAGGCACTAATAACTTACTTGCCATCCAGGCCTTGATTTAATCAGGACAGCCCTGATTTATGGTTGTTTGCCCGGTGTCCAACTCTCCTGCCAGCTTCTTGGGAGGGGTGCTCTTTGGGGTGCTGGGGGAGGGACATCCTCCATCATGTCCTGCTTGAAGGGACCCAGAGCTTCTCCAGGAGCAGACAGGAGTACTGATCTCCAGAGACCCAGCACCCACAAGCCCTTCTCACCTCCCCCTCCTCAGCACCAAACCCCCCACACCTTAAGGTCAAAGACAGTTCCAAGCTTCGTGTCAGTTCAGACATAAAAGCCCAGAGCCTTTGGTGGTGAGGCCACTGCGGATGGTGCCAAATTACGCATGTCTAGTTTTTGTGATGTGATCTACGGCTGTTCATTAGGGACAGGGCTGAGACCATGCACTCATTTTTCTCAGGGCTTCGTGCTGGTCTGCAGGGAATCCTGGAGCAGAGAGGCCCATCCGTCCTTTGCTCACTCAGCAACTTTGCTCTTTGGATTTTTTTTTAATGAAAAATTTTCATGCAAAATAGACATAGAAGTGGCTGGATCAGATCTTGCACACATCAAGCGTGGGAAGCCAGTGGCAGCAGTTAACAACTTTGAAGCGTTTGAAAATCTGTGTCTGGCAAGGCAGCTGTGTCTCCCATTTCATGATGCAACTGCTGGGCCTTAATGACACCCATAAAAAGCAGGCAAGGGGGCGTACACCTTGGAATCGTGGAAACACACATTACATGGTACACGTTACCTCAAAAGGCTATGCAGCCTGCAAGGATGTGCCAGAACTTCTATTGTCCCTGGAAAACAAGCAGAAGATGCTATGCAAAGGTTACAGAAGGAAACCACCAGGCTCAAAGCAATGCTTTCCTGTTTCTAAGTGACCAGAACTGGCCTGGGCATACTCAAGTGATCAGTTTGACAATGCTGCATTGAAGGAAAAGGGGAATGTATTCCTCGGCAGCTGCCTGGCACACCATCTTGGCAATCCCTGGTAGCAGGGGGCCCTGTACAATGCTGGGCCTCCCCTGGACCCTGTAGCCCTCCAACTCCCCTGCCAGTGCAGAGAGCCCTTCCCAAAGCTGCCAACTGGGAAGGACCAAAACCAACAGGGATTCCTAAGCACCAGAAGTGTAGAAAACCAGGTAAGGCCAGACCAGAGCCAACCCCACAATCTTCTCATCACATTCTCCTACCCCACTCCACCCAAGAGTTCTAAGAAAAAAACCTAATGAAAACCAGCAACGGCCCAGCATACCATGTGCACCAGAAACAGCCAAGTCCTCTGAACCCAAGGAAGCTGCTTGCTCACATACAAAAGTACAAAGAAAAGCAAATAATGAAACACTTGAAAATCTTCAGCAAGGTGGCAACCAGTGGACACAGTGAAACACGCACAGAGGACTCTCTGCAGGGAATACTTTAGGACACCAGGGTCACAGATGCCCAGGAAGTAGACGCCCTGTTACTGTGGGTTACCAAAGTCTGTCTGCAACTCCTCATCTGTGAGATGTCTTCCTAGTGCTCTTGGCTCTGCATCTGCATGACTGGTTATGCCATAATTTTACAAAGGCTACAGCCGAAAGCAGCAAAGCAGCCTCCAGTTTTGTGCTGTTGCTTATTGAGTGATTTCTTTTGCAGAGAGAATGAGGTAATCAGGGTCACTGTTTGCTGGTTTGTTAAGACGGCCGTGGAGCAGAAAGACATTTCTTACAGATGTTACTCTGAAAAAATTAAAGAGGGAGCCAATAAGATGGTACAGAAGGTAGAGGTATTTGCCACCAAACCTGACAACCTGAATTCAGTTCCTGGGATCCACATGGTAAAAAGAGAGAACTGACTCCCACTAGCTGTCCTCTGACCACCACAAGTGTTGTGTAAAACACACGTGAGTGCACACACACATATATGTACACATACATACATACATATATAAAAACAAATGTAATTTTAAACACTAAAAAGAAAAGGGACTAGGGAGATGGCTCAGAGGTTAAGAGCACTGGTTGCTTTTGCAGAGGATCCGGGTTCAATTCCCAACACCCACAAGGAGGTTAACAACTGCCTGTAACTCCAGTTCCAGGGGTTCCGATGTCCTCTTCTGACCTCCACGGGCATTGTACAACACGGGTGCCCCTACCTACATGCAGACAATACACAGAAAATAAAAATAATAAATAAAAAATAGTGAGTTCCAGGACAGCTGGGGCTACAGGGAGACCCTGTCTCAAAAAGACCAAAAAAATAAATAAA
>NW_008353490.1:6547008-6560847 GCF_000622305.1 Nannospalax galili
AAAGGAAACGCAAGGTGGCCATAGCATGGCAAAGGGGACAGGTATGAGGAGGCTGCCAGCTGGAAAAGTTCTCTGCTTTTCTTCTGTGTGTGCTGAGGCAGGCAAGGCTTGGGGGCAGAGATGTGGTTGGGCTCCTCACAGTGACGGCAAAGAGGAGAAAATTAAAGAGGAAAGAGCCATCCATCCATCTCACTTGGCATGTTTATATGTTCTTTTAACCAAAAAGGAAAAAAACTGTTTACCAGATGGAGTGTCAGGAACATTGTGTAAAAGAACACTTATCTGAGACACTTTGATCTTTCTCTGAAGCGCCATTAGTGAAGGCAGAAGGGACCAGGGCTCTAGGGCCGGGGAGGAGGGAGGAGTTTGCTTCCAGCAGCAACTGTGCTTCTCAGGACTGCATAAATCCTGGCCTGATCACTTTCCCACAGCTCCTACAGAACTGCAAAGGAGGCCCAGGACCATTGCTGTCTTCACTAGAGGCTGTGGCCAGCCACTCCAGCCCAGTCCTGCCCCAGGCTGAGTGTGCCACCCTTGCTGCTCAGACAGCCTGTGAAAAACTCCAATTCTCTGTTTCATTTGGTCTGACTAAATAAGCAGAAAACAGAGAGGAGAAAAAAAAATTAAAAGAGAGAGTTGACCACTCGGCTTATTATGATTTCCAATATATACAATTTTACTTTTTAATTTTCTTACCTTTTTTGTGTTTTGTTTTGTTCCATTTGTCTTTTGTTTTCTGGTCAGGGTCTCGCTCTGTAGCCCAGGGTGGTCTCAAACTCACGGCATGCCACCTGCCTCAGCCTCACAAATGTTGGCATTATAGATGTGACCCACTGTGCCCAATTTGTGGTTTTATAAATTTTCATCTCTAAAAGAACAAATGAAATTTTTACCTAGCAGATATATTTTTTTTATTGTTGGGATTATTATGTTCAAGCTGAAAAATTCAAGGAGGGGCACCTGAAACCATGGGGCACTAGAAAAGGAAAACACAGAGAACCAGGGGCCAGTTCCCTTGACCCTGAGCTCACAACATTGTCCATGTTTCTCCAATAAATAGTAAGACTACCTAGTCAATTGTTTCGAGAATATAGCATAAGCCACTGAAAACAGGAGCCTATGGGTGACATAAGGAAATACCCACCATAAGAGTGACATTGATGGGAGAGAGGACTCCTTAGGGGAAGAGCACAGGAGGGCCTTCAGAATGGCAGGGATAAGCTAATACAGTGCCCTGCCCCTGGACACTGGATGACCACTGCTCATCTACATTTGGATATCAAAAGGCATGGAGCACCATGAATCCAGGAAAGTCCAGAGGGCAGTGGAGAAGAAACTTCAGGAAACTCTTTGGCATGCTCAATAGGTAGAGACTCCTAACCGTAGGTGTTTGAAAGTGGATAGATCTCCCTAGGTCTCAGCAGTGTAATGGTAAAGAGGTTTCCCCACGACCACCTTTTAAGGGTGTACCCTAAATATGCTAGATAAGCAAAAAGCAGCAAATATGTTTTCAGTTTAGTTAGAGTCAACTTAAGGTACAACCATAAGCTAGGCTTTTGAAAACTGGGTTTATGCTGACAACAACCCAAGATGTTTGAGACTCACAGTAAATACACTATGGAGGAGAAAATAAATTACCCAAGATCTCCCAGCCAGCAAACCAAGGCCTAGAATTTGTTCTTTGTTTCCAAATACTGCATTCTTTTAAAGACATTTTTCTTCTTTTATGTTTTTGTGTCTTATTGTACGTACTCACAGAGTTCCCTGTCATCAGCCCATACATGAACACAATGTGCAGTGTTCAGATTGGGGTCATTTACATTCTGATCCCCTTATCCATTTATCATTTCTTTGTATTTAGAGTCTTTGAACTGCCTTTTTCTAGTTCTTCATAAGTATATGATAGGTTGTGATAATCCATAGTCACCCCATTGGACTGTGGAACACTACAATAGTATTTTATCAAAGGTTCTAGTTAGACTTTAGCAGATGCTAAAACAATTCTACCTTCTAGGTTGTTACTTCTGAGTAATAACTTCCTGAGCATCCACTCCAAAACAGTGGTTTCAAAGAGCAGCTGTGACCTGTCTGTTTTCCATCCTCTCCAGAGGCAGCCTAGGAGCAGGGGCTTTACAAGTGGGGTCTATTAAAGTTCAAAAGTTTTAGCAGTGCACTCAAAATTGCAGATTTAGAAAAGAACTGGAACTCAAAAGCAGTCTATTATAGGCAGACCCACTCTTACTCTCTGGATGTAGCAGCCCTCAGTGCCAACCCTTCCACCTGAACTCAGCTATAAGAAATCTCAACCCACTGTGTGCTTACATGTGGACTCAAACACATAACCTAGTCTCCAGTGACTCCTCACCTATGAAACAGAGATGCTAACAGTGCCTGCCTAATGCTGGTGTGTGGATTACATTGAAATTTAAAATGTAATTTTTAATTTCGAATTAAATCAAAATGCAAGGCAGGTTGGTTAATTAAATTAAATCTATTCGAATTAGCTAAATTAAGCTCACAGTCAGTACTACCTACTTAATGCTGGTGTGTGCTGGAGGAAGAGACAGCAGCCGAACTGAGGCTCAGAGCCTAGGGCAGGGCAGTAACACTGCAAACCTCAGTGACGCCCTTGCCACCAGTGGTAGCGTCAACCTAATCAGAACACTGTTCTCAGGTTCTAAGTGGGATTTTACACAGTACTCAACAGAATGTAATATCCATGTGCAGTACATTGCACCTAGATTTCATATAGCCAAATACTCAGTAAGTTGATAAAAGTTGATCAACTGCCATCAATCTTTCCAATAATGCTTCATTTCATCCAGTTTTCAAAAGGCATTCTATGTTTCTGTGTACTTAATTGCAACTAGAGCTCAGATCAATTTCCCAGAACCACTTTTAAAAAATTCTCCTGTACCTAGAGCTAAGCATACAGATGCATCAAATGAAATAAACAAACTAGAAACTCAGATGTGTGTTGTTTCTAGACCCAGGATGCACTGAACACCACCCATACATGCTATAAGGCAGGTGACCATAGACTTCCCCCTGAAAGCCTCTCCTTTGTTATCCCTAAAGACACTTGGGGCTGGGGAGGTGACTCAAAGTTTAAAACGCTTGCCTTGTAAGCAAGAGTGGCCTATAATTCAGATCTCCACACCCATGTGAAAATGCTGAGTGGGTATGGAAACTTACCTGTACTTCAGAGACAGGGGCTCCCTAGAGCAAGCTCTAGGCTTGATTGAGAGCCCCTGTCTCAAAGAATATGGTAGAGCGAGATCAAGGAAGACTCCTAACATCAGCCTCAGGCCTCCACACCAGCAGACACACATCTACATGCCCACTTCACATACACATGTGTACCCACATTCATTTTTGGTGCTTTGCTAAAATTTTGGAACCTTAATGTCCTTCATTTGTATGTTGGATAGCTTCGGTTATCAACTTGGCACACCTGGATTGAGGGAGCCTCAACTGAGGAATTACCTCCACTGGACTGATCTGTAGCCATGTCTGGGAGACATTTTCTTCATTGTTGAGTGATGTGGAAGGGCCCAGCCTGCTGTGGGTGGCGCCACCCCTGGGTAGTTTGACCCGTATTATATAAGAAAACAGAATGAGCACAGGCCAGGGGACCAAGCCGGTAAGCAGCGTTCCTCCATACCCTGTACTTCAGCTCCTGCCTCCAGGTTCCTATACTGAATCCCTGCCTTGGGCTCTCTGAGTGATGGACTGTGACCTGGAAGATGTGAGCCAAATAAACCCTTTCCTCCCCAAGCTGCTATTAGTCAGAGTGTTTTGCCCCAGCAATTGAAGGCAAACTGGAGCAACTTGTAAGACCCCCTGTTCCTGGGCTGTCTATAGAGAGGACTGGAGTGAACACACACACACACATATACACATACCACACACAAATACACACAAAAAGGAGAAAAGTATTTTTTTTTAAAGACATCTAATCTGCTCCCATGGTTCTAACTCCATCCCACATGCTGAAGATCCAAAAATGACCATTACCTTCCTTTGGACTTCTGGACTGTCCACTCTGATGACACCACACTTTTAAAACTGAAGAGTTCAAGGGTAGCCTAGTCTACATATCAAGTTCCCAGCTAGCCAGAGCTACAGAGTGAGACCTTATCTCAAAATAAATAAATGAATGAATAAATAATATACATATATTTATAAACTAAAATTGAAGTCTCTATTTCCTCATCAGGCCATTGACTCAACACCCAGCTGAACATCAGCTCCTGCTGATTGTAGCCCTGAAATATTTCTGGTTTATGGGATCCTTTCTTGTTCATTCTGCCTTCAGGGCGGCCTACACACATCCGCTCCCAATACACAAACATATACACACACACACACACACACACACACACACACCCTCAGAGGTCTATCTTACCTGAGTATATCATGCTCTGCTGAGAACCTTGGTTGGGCTCCTGATACTACAAGACAGATTGCTACCACCTAGCTTATCAAAGAAGGTACTCCAGAACCTGGATGGTGACTGTCAGACTCGTCATCCCCACCCACTGACATCATAACCATCAAAGCTTTGCATTCAGAAAACCATCCAAACATCTCTTCAGCACCAGCAGGTTTCCATGTGGTCCGGAATTCCCTCTGCTTCACTGACACCTGCCATGATTCAATATGGTGGCCACTAGCTATGCACATGTGGCCTCTGTAAACTTGAAATGCTGCCCTCTGTGGCTACTACAAGCTGCATCACTGCAGCTTGAAGAAAGGTAAAATATGCATTCATATTTTTAGGTTGATTTTATGTTGGCGTGATAAAAATGTTTATATACTGAGATAAATAAACTAAAGCATAAAGATTCATTTCACTTTTTTCTTTTTCCTGTTTTAATGTGAAAATGTAATAGATTTATCTTATAATTCTTCTGAACAGCATAGTTGCAGATTACCTCACCTGCCTTCTCGCCCTCTCCTCCCTATCTCCCAGACCCCTCCTCATTTTTTCACCTGACAAGCTTCTTCACAACTCTCAGGACTCTTCCAAGAGTCAGCACCTCCAGGGAGCATGTCTTACCTGCCTCAGGTGACGCTGAACCTTGCTCTGAGCCATGGAAGACACTTTGCACGCCTCTGTTTCTGCATGTTTGACACTCACGGGCTGTCTGGTGGCACATGCCCTATTGGACTTAAGTCTCTGGAGGGTGGGAATTATGCTACAGTCACAAGAACAGACACATCTACTTGTCCAGCTGCATCCATAGACATCTGCCACATCTAACACTGTTCTGAGCATTAAGTCTCAAAGCTCAACACAGCATTAGCCATGGAAGAGGATTCAAAGAATCTTCTAGTAACTAGCTGTGATGGCTAGCTTTGTCAACTAGACACAACCTAGAATCACCTGGGAACAGTCTCAATGAGAGATTGTCTATATTAGACATGCCTGTGGGGAACTGTCTTAATTAATTGATATGGAAATCAAATGGTGGCAGCCCAGTGTGGGTGGAATCATCCCCTAGTCAGAAGGTCATGAACTGTGGAAGAATGGAAAAATCCAGCTAAATCCAAGCAAGAAAGCAAGCATGTGAACATGTGTGCATTCATTTCTCTTCATTCTTGACTGTGGGTGTGTTGTGACTATCCATTTGAAGTTCCTGCCTTGACTTCCCCAAAATAACAAACCTAGAATCGTAAGCTGAAACAAATTCCCTTCTCCCCTAAGTTTGTGTTTGTCAGAGTATTTTATCACAGCAACAGAAATGCAATTAGAACACTAGTCAGTCTAGAATTAAACTCCTTATTTCAATTTAACATGTTTTTATGGTTTTCTGTGTGCATCCATGAGTCACACTTTCCCTCAAAAACAGCTCAATCTAGTCAAAATAAAATGCAAAATGCACCCAAGTACCTCATCTTACAGGAATCAGGAAGTCCTCTCCACCCTGTGGGAGCTCAGACAAGGCCTCACAGAAGAGGTATTAAGCATGGAGTGGGTGCTGGGAACATGTGAGAAGGAAGGGCAGGTGAGAAGGAAGTGACTGAGGAAGAGGCTTAGGGAAGTGTGTGAACTGGTGGGACAGGATAGAAATGAGTTTGGTCAGAGTATAACACACATACAGCAGAACTGATTGACTAGCTGGGTCTGCAGGGACATAATGGGTGGCTTAAAACAACAAAAATGGAAGCCAGACCTCCAAGGTCAAGGTGTCAGCAGGGTAAGTCTCTGAGTAGCACCCTGGTTCCTCAGGTCTCTGTCATCAGACCTTGGTGTCCCTTGACTTACAGCATCAGTCTACCTGTCACTACCAGTCAGCCCTCAAATGAACTTTTCTTAACAGACTTGTCTGCAAAACATGACCTTACCTTCTCCTGATATCATATGCAAATAACCCTGTTTCCAAAGTCACATTACAAGTATTGGTGGTGATCAGGACTTCAACAATTCCTTTTGGGGGACACAATCCAGCCCCCCATGAGGAATATCCTGAAAGAGAAAGAAGACAAGAACATGCTTCACACAGCCAGGAAAGCTGGTCAACAGTCCTGGATTCAACAAAAGGAAAACCTCCATTTATGTGACCCACAGAGTACGGAACTCTCCTGGCAGTCTCGAAGAGCAATACTCCTTTCACCCAAGCTTCTTAAAAAAAACATTGTGTCCCCTTGAGGACAGCAACCAAGATTTCTGCTGACAGGGACATCATGACCCACACCCCACACAAGAACACACGTTGCACAGGTCTTAGCTAAAGCACAAGATACAGAAATGAAAGCAGGAGACTTTTATGACCAGCAGCCCACAGGAGGGTTTGCTCCTCAGCAACTGTGGCTCCTAGCTAATTCCACTCAACCTGCTTGTCTTCATTTCCCCATCTGCCCATCTGGGGCTCCACTCAGTCTTTAAAAGACAAGTTAACAGGGAAATAAACAAACAAAAGCCCTTGCATCCAGTACCCTTCTATCCTTAGGCCAGGCTATCTTCAATAAAGATGCGGCTTAAATGTGAATAGGAAAATCCAAGGCTCTCGGGGTGACCAGCAGCACACGGGGCATACATTCCTGGCACCAAGCAGCACTAGTGACATCTTGTGGCAGGAGCCGGTGACAGTCGCTCTCCACATTTTCACTGTCACTTCACAAACTGTCCTCCAGCATCCAGCTCCGTCATTACTCATCCATCAGCATAGACATCTGGGACTTGATAATGGCTTCCAGGATCTGCTGATGCACCCTCTAGAACTTTCTCTCGCTTGGCCAAACCCCATCCATCAGCATAGACATCTGGGACTTGATAATGGCTGCCAGGATCTGCTGATGCACCCTCTAGAACTTTCTCTCGCTTGGCCAAACCCCACAATGCACATCCTGCCAGCTTCTTTCCACCAAGAGCCCTTGTACTGGGGGATGATTTGTTTGCAGTTAAATTACAATTATACCCTTTTGTGGGATTCCTACCAAAAGCTCTTTCCCAGTATAGCCTTGGGCAGTATTTGTGAACCTTGAGCCCCATAATAGGAACATGACTGAAGCCTTGTGAGATGCCCTCAAGAAATTTAGAGTGTTTCCTCCAAGCAACATAGAAGCCAGATTTGTCCCAGGCAAGAACGACATGGGTGCCAGGGGGAATCAAGGCACCAGAACTATCTACCTCAGGGTACACATTTTTGTCTCCCTCTCATATTTCTTCTCAATACTTGTATTTTATCCAAATTATTTTGATATTTATTTTGAAGCAGTAAGTTCTGGGTCTGGATGTATTGTGAGCTGCTAATACACAGAAAAAAGATATAATAATGATTTAATTGATGCAAACACTTTATTGTATTCTATCTTTTGTACATATGTATGATGTGTGTGTGCATGTGCATGAATGGGAACACAGGGCATATGTAGAGGTTAGAGGACAAGCTAGAATGTTTGCCCTTTTCTACCTCTTTCAGGCAGGGTCCCTTATTTGCCAATGCGTAAACCAGGCCAGCTGTCCTTCGAGCTGGGGGCTCTCCTTCTCCACCTCCCACCCTGCTGTAGGAACCTAGGATTATAGCCATGTATGGCCACTTCTGGTTTTACATGGATACTGGGGATTCAAACTCAGATCCTCACATTTGTGCAGCAAGTATTTTCACCCACTGATCTATCCCCATAATCCTTTTATTTTGTTTTGTTTTGTTTTGTTTTACTGAGAACCTTTATTTCACATCTAGAGCGCGCCAAGACACTGAAGACAAAATGCATTTGACTCACAATGCACACACACTACCATTTACTTCTGACTGGAAAGAAAAGGATTTTTCGCTCCAAATTCATACAGTGATACTTTGATAAGCAGAGACTGCACTCCCCTAAGTTCAAGTTCTCCCCCAGCAGCCCAAGACTGACCCTGCCCTACTACTTGGCAGGAACCAGCTGTTCTAGACGGGAACTGCCACACCTTGGCCCATGCAAATGGCACCTCTGACTATTGGTCTTGTTTGTCAACAGGACTGATTAAGAGATATCTAGAACCGGCAAGGTGCAATTCTGGGTGTGTCTGTAAGGTCACGTGGAACAGGACTTGGAGGGGGGATGGAGGAGTCCTGCCCTGAATGGAGGTGGCACTTTCACTTCATCTTGGCCAGGGTGGAAGAAAGTTGGAGAAAATGGAAGCAGGCATGGGGATGCACGCTCCATCCCTTCTGAGCACTAGCATCTACCCCTGCAACCATCACTGACACTCCAAAGAGCTTCCAAGTCTTCAGCATCGGACTGCTGAGGCATCCAGCTTCTAGGACTGAGAAGCTGCTGGTTTATATGCTTCTCCAGCCAGCAGAGGGCCACTGTTGAACTATATGGTCCCTATCTTAACAAAGATGTCCAGCCCATGGGACACATGTGGCCCAAGATAGCTATGAATGTGGCCCAACACAAAATCATAAACCTACTTAAAACAGTGAGTTTGAATTTTTTTCCATAATTCTATAGCATAATTCTTGGATATGAACTTTGTAGATAGCACTATGGCCCAACGAAGTCAAAGGTTGGTGTTCTAGTCTCTTTTCTATTGTTGTGATAAAACAGTGACCAAAACTAACTTGGGGAAGAAAGGATTTATTTCAGCTTAGAACTCCCAGGTCATAATTCATCACCGAGGAAAGTCAGGGCAGGAGCTCAGAATAGGAACCTGGAAGCAGAAACTGAAGCAGAGACCACAGAGGAATGCTGCTTACTGCCTTGCTCCTCTGGCCTGTGCTCAGCCTGCTTTCTTATACAACCCAGGACCACATGCCCAGGGAAGTCACTGCACACAATAGGCTGAGCCCTCCCACATCACTCAAGAATCAAGAAAATGCCTCACAGACATGACCACAGGCAAATCTGTTAAAGGAAATTCCCCAATTGAGGTTCCCTCTTCTCAGTTTTTGTCAAGTTGAAAACTGGAGCCATCCAGTTGGACACATCCAATATGTGGTGGTTTGATTGACAAATGTTCCCCATTGGCTCATGTATTTGAACACTTGGTCCATAGTTGGTGGCACTCTTTGGGAAGGTTATAGAACCTTTAGGAGGAGATAGAGACTTGCTGGAGGAAGTACCTCACTGGGACAGGTTTTGAGGGTTTATAATTCTCTCTCTCTCTTTCTCTTTCTCTCTCTCTCTCCTTCCTGTGTGCCTGTGTGGATGAAAAAGTGACCAGCCATTGATGGACTCTGTCCTTCCAGAAGCTTAAGTCAAAATAATCCTTTCTTTGTTGCTGTTTTGGTCTTGATATTTTTATCACAGCAACAGAAAAGTAACTAACACACAATGAATTCCTTTTACAATCTTTTGGTTCTGTTCCTCTGAGAACCCTGACTAATATATTGTCTCTCAGTGTAACCTCACATACAGCCACAGGCAACAGCATTTGTTTGAATTTGATCTGTTTTCATCTGACTCCCTGATAAGGAGACATCTCTGGGATAGAAAAGAATAAGCCTTGTTTCTACCCTAGGACCTTGCTGGCTGGCAGAAGTTGCTGGCTCCCCAAGTGGAGGATTCAAACAATCCCACAGTTGGTACCTCCAGGGAATTCCTTTCTATTCAGGTTCCAAAGGACAATGAGAAACAGAAAGCAAGGTTCAGAGGAAGCAGGACTGCTTCCGCTGGAAAACATTTAGATGGCACCTTGGAAACTGAAATTGCAGAATATAAAAGTCCATGTGCACATATACACCCCTGTGTGTTATACATACAAGATGTGAGGCAGCATCACCCCCAATCATTCAGTGCCTTGACATTATCTAACATAATGCAAGCAAGAAACATTGCTATTTAAAGATTCATTTTTATTATTTTCTAGTTATGTGTCTATGTGGAGTTGAGTAGGTGCAAATGAGTACAGGCACCAGAGGGCTCCAGAAGAGGACATTGGATCCTCAGGAGCTGGAATTATAGGTGGTAGCGAGCCACCTGACATAGGTAATGGAAATCAGATTCAGAAATCTTTCCAGCCTCAAGAAACATTATTTAATGGAAGGGTCTGCTTTGGGCTGGTTGTGGGGCTCAGTTTCACAGCACCTAAAAAAGTCACATTCCACATTTACAAAAGAAATTTTAAAATATGCAAATATATTGGTGCTTCCTCCACATTTTGTCCTCACTGCCTTCTCTCTTGGCATGCAAGTCCTCCAAAAAGACATCACAGCTTTTGTTTGCAGAGGCCAGAGACCAGAAAGGGCAGATGTGTTTGACAGTGGTAACTGATGAGCTCTTAGCTTTGACTTCAATTGCTCTGTCACATGTACAAGAGACTCTGGAGTTGTGGGTGGCTTAATTTCTCCCACTCCCTAGATATACATTTACCAATAAACTGGAATGACTCTGAGAGCAAAGGGTCTTGAGAGGTGCTTGCTGCAGGTCATCCCAAGCAGCCCCCTCCATGCAGCTGTGTTCACACAGGGGACTCCACACTCCATACTAAGTCCAAGGACAGCAGTGCAGCTGAGAGGCCTGTCTCCAACAGCCCTTAATTACAAGAGTAGTTCACAGGTTAGTGAGTCATCTTTGATGGTTATTCAGACATGACAAAGAAAAAGGTTTGTGGGGCTGGTGAGTCCATCAGGTACATGCACCTGCTGCCAAGCCTGATGACCTGAATTCCATCCCCAGGAACCCACATGGCAGAAGTAAAGAAGAGACTGACTCTTCTGACATCCACATGCATTTCATGGATGTACACAAACACGTGCGCACACGCGCACACACACACGTAAATAAACAAATAAATGTAATTATTTAAATTTAGAAAATTTTTCTATAAATAATTTAATTTCTCCATTTGCTATCATTTCCAATAGTGATGATAACTTAAAAAAAAAGGTGGTGGTGGTGGTGCACCCTTTTAATCCCAGCACTCTGGAGACAGAGGCAGGCAGATCTCTGTGAGATCAAGGCCAATCTGGTCTACATAGTGAGCTCCAGGCCAGTTGGGGCTACAGGGAGACCGTCTCAAAAAAACCAAAAACAAAAGAGAATCTTTAATTCTGTTTCCCTCAATGCCTCGGTATCATTTATCCAGCCCCTACTCTATGCAAAACACTGGGCTGGGTCCTTAAATCAACTCCAAAACTGAGATGATACAGCCATTGCTCTGAAAAAGCTGAAAAATCAAGATGACAAACATGTGGCCATTTTAACCAGGACTGATGTGAAGGGGGGGGGGTCACCTTGAAGCATAATGATACAAAACAGCGGCTTGGATAGATACGGTACTTGAGGGAACTGAAGAAATAAAGTTCTACCCTGACCCTACAGAACTGAAAGACATGGGTGCTTCTCTTTGCAGGAGGGGGAACTAAAAACAGAAGCTAGCTCACTCTAAGCACAATCTTTGTAGACACATTTCAACACAGGGCTTATCTGCATCCCTCCTCTCAACATGGGTGAAAGCAGAAAGCACGGATTTCCAGCTCTGGTTGCTGACCTCCCCCACTCTACATTGCTTCATTGCATAAGGCACAGCTAACTGAATGATGGATGGAGAAGCCACTTGGGCAGTAGCCAGTAACTATCTCCTTCTGTTCTGAGACCTGCATCCAAATTTGAGCCTGTGAAATGGCTGGGGTGATCTTAATTTGACAGTTGTCAACATTTCAAAATCATTGCCAAGTTCAACCACATGGAAGTCTTTGATCAGGCATGGCTCTCCATGTGAGTGTGTGTGTGTGTGTGTGTGTGTGTGTATGTGTGTGTGTGTGTGTGTGCCTGCATTGTGCATATCAGAGAGTTGCCAATCTGAGCTGGGATAATACACCTGTGCACCCTTCTTCAGTCACATCTCATTAGCATCTCTGCACGTGATGAATTCTGCAGAAGAGTGAGGGAAAGAAATGACTTTCAACCTCAGTAAGTTTGGTCCAAAAAGGAGCAAAATGTGTAGGCAAAAATGTTAGGGTAGTAAATTAAATGCAACGTCAAAACTTAAAATAAACATTACCAGTGAAATCTACCTGATGACTTTATATCCATACTCAGGTACTCAAGATCCAAGGGTAACCAACTGTGACTAGGAATAATCAGATACGTAGAGAGTAAAGACACATGTGAAAACATCTAAGTGTTAGTAGTATTTAAAATGTAGGAAACAGCATATTTTAAAATGCAATGGAGATTTTCTTTAAAGGTAAAAACTCATTCAGTTTTATGTCTTACAGGGTTTATAGTGAGTTCAATATTGTATAACTGTATTCAACTATGAACCTAAAAATTTACAGCCACTTTCGAAAGAGATGTATCCTTGCTCTGGAATGTGTTACTGAATATGTTAAAGCTGTAATGAAATGCTTCTTGTAATCATGTGGTTATTAAATTTAAAAAATTTTTAAAAAGAAAATTACTGCACAGAATAAAAACTTTTACATAAAAAAGAAAAAGGATACTGTCATGAACAAAACGCTTCAGAGTATCATTTAACCTTTCCATGCATTCTTCATCACAGATGTTTTAGTCTAAATCTTAAAACAATTGAATCAAGAAAAGTAATACTACCAAACATTCGGGCAAGGAGACTTTTCTCTGATTGCTGCATGCAAAATTGGGAACAAAACCATGGGCACAGCAAACATGGATACGCCACGGGAAAGGTGTTGAAAGAAAATTGCAAAAATACAGGAACCTGCCATGCAGGGAGCAGCAGTGGGCTGTTTTAGTCTCAGGTGCACTCTCACAGAGGCTGATGGTCATTCCCACTGGTGCCATGTGCCAAGCAAGCAGGAAAAGAGGAAGGAATGGCTTCGAGATTGGCTTTCTTCTTCCAATATGTTAGGATGATTATTCCCCCAAATGAAAGTCTTCCAGGAAAGTGTATATGTATAAATACAAGGCCTTGTTTGAAAAGAGTTAAGTCAGGGGCTGGAGAGATGGCTCCACAGTTAAGAGCACTTAACTGATATTCGGGAGTACCCAGATTCAGTTCCCAGCACCCACATGACAGCTAATGATGTAGTAGGGAAGATGAGGGAGACACCGAAAATGTTCAGGAAGCAGGTTTTATTTCGGCTGCGGAGGACTGAAGTCTCAAAGTTTGGACCCCAAAGAAAGGAAGTTCTTACATTCTTATATCTTGGGCAATGGGTCACAGCATTTTCAGTTTGATTAGCTAACAGCAAAAAGTTATAAAAAGCAAGCGGTTTATCTAGTTCTTGAGGGGGAAAAAAAGAAATATAAAACGTCCCCATCTGAGACAAACAGAAAAGACGAAGTTTTCATTAAGATGAGGCAAAACCATAAGACCAGGGCTCTAGCTGGTTACATCAGCACTCTAAGCATAAAAAGCTGTCAGCTTATTTTACCAACAGAGAGAGAGAGAGAGAGAGAGAGAGAGAGAGAGAGAGA
>NW_008353490.1:6560952-6582796 GCF_000622305.1 Nannospalax galili
TCAAAATCCTTGTTTTTCTTAATTTTTCCACCAGGCTCTATATCAATAACTGTCCTTAACCCCAATTCCAGGGGATCCAAAGCCCTCTTCTGGCCTCTGAGGCACTGCACACACATGGTGCATATGAACACACACACATAGAACACTCATACACATAAAAATAAACAAGAGAAAAAGTAAGTCCGTGTAACACAAGATAGGTAGCTAATAAACCCTATGATGATTCATTTTTCATTGTGCACTTGATTGGATTCAGAATCACCTAGGAGACACACCTCTGGACATGTCTGTGAGGGCATTTCCAGAGAGATTTAGCTGAGGAGGGAACACTCATGCTGAATATGGGCAGCACGATTTCGTGGGCTGGGGTCTCAGACTGAATAATAACGGGGAAAAGAGCAAGGGAACTGAGCACCAGCATTCATCTGTTTCTTCTCAGTGACCATGGACATAATGTGGCCAGCTGCCTCACACTCCTGCCATCATGCCTTCCTCCCATCGTGAACTACACCCTTCAAATTGTGAGCCTTCCTTAAGGTGCATTTGTCAAGTATCTTGTGAATAAGAAAAGTAATTAATGTAAATGCTTATTAAGAAGACAAATGACCCACAAGCACAAAGTAGTCCGTGTGGTTCCACAGAGAGAGAAATTATTCTTAAAAGCTGAAATAGAAGAAGCACATGTATCTATAGTCTTAGATTTGGGAGGCTGAGGCAGGAAGATTTTTAGTTTAAAGCCAGTTTGTGCAATGTGATGAGATGCTGCCTGAAAAAAAGAGAACTGAGCTATGACTTCTGTGTAACACTGAATAATCCAAGTTATTATCAGCAAACTATGCTGAGTTTTTAGGTCACAAAGATTGATAGATGACTTTCATGTCCTCTAACCTGGGATAGTAATAAGGCCATGTCTCCCAAGGGCTTCAAGCCTATCCAATGACCCTGGTTCCAGCCTATGGGAAGTTCAGTCTCTGAATCCTAGGCTCACCTGTGTTTGTCCCAAAACAAGCATAATGTCATCTAGGTTCAACCATGTTATTGCAAAAGGCAGGATTTGATTCTCTTGTACAATTTAGTTTTATTCGACTTTGCGTATATACATTTTCTTTCTCCGTGCATCCTTTGATGGACTTCTCAGTTGATTCCACGTCTTGTTTACTATCCATGATGCTGCAGTGAACAACATCAGGGAGTGCAGGTGCACTGATTTCATTCCTTTGTCTTTTACATGCAGTGGGATGGGTGGTTCATATGATAAACCTGTAAACCTATTTTTTACTCTGGAAAAACCTCCTTACTGTTCTCCAAGATGGCTGCACTCATTTCTGTTCCACCAACAGTGTGAGAACCTTCCTTTTCCTCCGCACCATCACCAGCACGGCTAGATTTGTTCTAAAAGAATGTGGATATAACACAGTAAGACAGAAAAGGAGGAATAGGCGCACAATGACGCAGAAGATGAAAGTAAAGGAGCAAAGTTCAACCGGACTAGATGAGCAGTCTTTGGGTGTAACTCATTACCACTCCAAGTGAAAGGCTGGGCCTGTGACGCTAAGAAATGCTGGCTGGCAGAGACGCCTATAAATGATAAGTGAAAACATAAACACGCAGGCTGGAGGAATGGAGGAATATATGACGCATTTTCCAAAGGAGCTGCAATGGCTACATATCAGAAAATAAGAAATTTTGAGTCAAAACGTAGCGTTAAAGATAAAAAGGAATGGGTATCCTTATGAAAAAGGATCCTTGCCGGGAAACACTGGACTCACATGAACCTGATGCCTCTGATGAAAGAGCCTAAGTACCAGAAGTGAAAATTCACAAAACTAAATGGGCAGAGTGGCTGGGTGGTATACGGACACCCAGAGTTGATGCACCAACTGCCCATACTCCAGCTGTGGACAACTGCACAGTGCTATCACTCAACAGCCATTAACACACACACTTTACATAGGCATCGACAATCTTGATTAGGATGGAGCACACCCCAGGCTTGGAAGAAGACTGAATACACTTAAAAGGACCAAAATAATGCAGGATGCACTCTTAGACTAAACTGTCATTAATAAAAATAAATTCAGCAAAACCTGTAAAAAGCCCTGATTTGGGGAAAGCCAGTATAGGATTCATCATACATAACCAGCTGACTAAGTCACAATTTCCAAAATAACCTCAGACTAAATATTTGGTCAAGTTGTGTATTTCTGTGAGGGTATTTGGGGATATTTACATTTAAGATGGTAGTCACTCAATAAAACAGAAAGCCCCTCATAATGTGGTATCTAGCCCAGCCAGTTCAGGGAGTCAGTAGAAGAAAAAGTGGGCCTCCCAAGGAAGGTGGATTCCACAGAGAGCAGCTACGGACTCCTTAGCAACTCTGTTGCATCTAGTTATGAAGGAAACAGCCTTTGAACTTGAGCCCTGACTCTTTCCTCAGTCTACAGACTGCCAGCCTACCTCAGCAGGCTTTGGACATGCATGTACATATATGCATGCACACACACAGAGAAAGACATGCAACATACACACATGCACTCACCCACAGGCATATGCATACATACACACACACCACACATGTGCACATACTCTATAATGCACACTATTAGTTCTGTTTCTCTAGAGAAATCTGACCACTGTGGTAAAAAATGAACTCCAATATACTTCTTAGGAATCGCACAAAAAGAAATTAGAAAATATTTAAAACTGAGTGATGACAAAAATACAATATACCAACATTTTGTTGTAGAGAGTAAAATTTATACATTAAAATGTTTCTCTCATCAGGAATGGTGGCATATACCTGTTATCCGGCCCTGTGAAGGCTGAGGCAGCAGGATCACTGCAACTTTGAGGCTGGCCTGGGCTACATAGTAAGTATCAGGCAAGCCAGAGAGGTATATAGCAAGACCCTGTCTCGAAAAATAAGTAAAGTTGGGGCTGGAGAGATGGCTCAGCAATTAAGAGCACTGAATGTTCTTGCAGAAGACCCAGATTCAGATCCCAGCACCCACATGGCAGCTAACAACTGTCCATAACTCCAGTTCTAGGGGATCCGATGCCCTCTTCTGACCTCTGCCAAGCATTGCATGACACAGATGCACATCCATACATGCAGGCAATATGCGCATACACATAAAATAAAAATAATAAATAAAAAAATAAGTAAAATAAGCAATAAATGTTTATCTTAGAAAAGAAGAAAGGTTTGAATAAATTTCTATTTCTGTAAATTATAAAAGGAAGAACAACTTAATAATTTAACTTAGAAGGCGGGCTAATAAGGCAAAAGAGAGTAATCAATGATATTAGAATTTGAGAAACTTAATAAAGCTAAAGGTCGATTCTTTTAAAAGGTGGATAAAATAGATCAAGAAAAGAGGAGACACATGGGAGTAAGGGGAGGGCTCCATGGGTAAAATGTTTGCTACTCAAGCATGAGAACTTGAATTCAGATCCCCAGTTTGCACATAAAAGCTGGGCATGGTGGCACATGTCTGTAACCCCAGAACAAGGGTATGGGGAGGGATGTGAGAGATAAGTGGCTCTTTGGAGCTCATTGGCTGGTCAGCCAATTTGCTGAGCTCCAGGTTTAGTGAAAAACCCTGAATCAAAAACTACTATAGAGAGCAACTGACACGACATCGACTTCTGAGAGCCTCCACATATGGGCATGTGTGCCCTCACGCATATGTACACACACTCACAGGATCACATACATACACCACACACAGACAAATGAGAGACATAAATGACTAATACCAAGAGCAAAAGCTATGTTCTCTGTGTACACTCTACATGGTGGAGTGCAGAATGATGAACTATTCAAACTATTATGTCTTAAATCCACAGCGCATACCCCACCCATGTCAACCCTGAACTCTGGTGGCAATGATATGTCAATGAATATACGTCAACTGTAACAAATGGAATGAAATGTAGCAAATTATACTTAGGTGCTGTGAGGGGGCAGGATATGTGAGAACTCTGTAGATTTGTTCTATTTTTCCATAGGCTAAAAGTGCCATAAAAATAATCTTTATGAGGCAGGTGTGGTGGCTCACACCTTTAATCCCAGCACTTGGCAGACAGAAGCAGATGGCTCTCTGTGAGACTGAGGCCAGCCTGGTCTACATAGAGAGTTTCAGGCCAGCTGGGGCTACAGGGAGACACTGTCTCAGAAAACCAAATAATAATAATAATAATAATAATAATAATTTTTATGAAAACTAGAAACATAAACTTTCATGAAGTTCAATATTCAATATCAAAGTATCGATTTTTCCAACATTAATATGCAGACTCATCCACTCCCAACCCCAATCCTTGCATGTCTTCTCTGAGAGCATGGGCTTAGTGCTTGAATCCCAGTTCCCACTGGTGATACCACTGAGAGGAGATGTGTCATAAGGGACTAACCTCATCCAAGCGCTCTACCTCACCATAGACCCACATCAATGGAGTCAGTCAATCACAAATTCAAACCTCTGAAAACATGAGATGAAGTAAATCTTTCCTCCCTCCTTTAGTTTTTCTTTTTGAAGACATGGTTTCACTGTGAAGCCCAAGTCAGTATCTAACTCAAATCCTCATGCTTCCACCTCCCAAGTGTTGGGACTCCAGGTGTGAGCCACCAGGCCTGGCCTAGGCCAAGTGGTAGATCTCACCTGAAAATATCTCAGCATATTGGACACCAATGTTACTATGTAGCTCAGCCCAGCCTTGAACTTGCAGCAATCCTCCTGTCTCCAGGAGACTATAAGCATGCACCACCATGCCCAGCTCATTCGTTCCATTTTTGGATGGACACTGAGATGGCTTCCTATAGGCTTCTAGACACTGAGATGGCTTCCCATTTGGAACCATTAGAAATAATGATGTCCTCATGGCTGTTCTTGAGCATATCTTTTCTGTGGACATGTATCTCCTTTCTCTGAGAGTGAGAGGAACGGTTGGATCATATCACAGTTGTCTTAGTTTGCTTTTCTGTTGCTGTGATAAAAACACTAACCAAAACCAACTTGGAGAGGAACAGGTTTATTTGGCCTACAAGCACAGCTCATCATTAAGGGAAGCGAACTCAGGAACTCAGGGCAAGAACCTGGAGCACAGACCATGGAGGAATTCTGCTTACTGGCTTGCTCCCCTGGCCTATGCTCAGCCTGCCCAGGGATGGCACCACCCACAGTGGTCTGGGCCCTCCCACGTTGCTCAACAATCAAGAATGTGCCTCTCAGACATGGCCACAGGCCAGTCCAATAGAGGCAACTCCCCAGTTGAGGCTCCCTCAACCCAGGTGTGTCAAGTTGACAACTAAAGCTATCCAGCACAACAGTCTCATGTTTTAGTTTGTTTGTTGCATGTGCATATATGTGTATTGTGTGCGTGTGCATGTATGCATGTTTGAGTATGTGGCTCATGTATGTGTGGCTGCAGGTGCACATGTGTATGTAGACCAGAGGTTGACATGAGGTGTCTTTCTTGACTGCACCCCACCTTATATATTGAGGCAGGGTCTCTAGGTGAACCCAGAACTCATCAACTGGTCCCTCTACCTAGCCACCTTGCCCCAGAGAACCTCCATCTCTGCCTCCTGGGTGCTGGAACTGCAAGAGGAGTGTGAATGCTGGGGATCCAAATGGACTCCAGTTCTCTCCTTCCTGGACCACCTGCTGAGCCATCTCCCTAGCTCTAGTTTGATGTATGTGGAGGGTGAGTACATGTACTTGAGTGCAGGTGCCAGTGGAGGCCAAAGGCATCAGATCCCCCTGGAACTGAAGTTACAGATGGTTGTGAACTGCCTATGAACTAGGAACTGAACTTGGGTTCTTTGGAAGAGCAGGAAACGTTCTTAACCACTGAGCCATCTCTCTAGTCCTCTAGTTTAATTTTTTTAAAAACCCTCCAAACTATTTCCTAAAACAGCTACCTTGATTCCTGTTGTCAAGAGCAGTGTCTTGATGGTAGCCCCATCTCTCTACTTCCTCTCCAGCACTGGCTGTGGTCTGGTTGCTGTTCAAACCCATCCTAGTAGATGTGAAATGGTCTGTTTGCATTTCTCTACTGGCTGTAGTTGGGCATCTATCCACACACTTCTTAGTTTTCATACATCCTCCTTATTAAATGTCAGTTAATATCTTTGTCCATTTTTAATTGAGTTGTCTTTTTTCACTGGGTTTTCAAGCGTTTTAACAAATTCTGGATACAAGTTCTTTACTGGAAATGTATTTTGAGGGACTGAAGAGATGGCCGAGCAGTTACAAGTGGGTGCTGCCCTTGCAGAGGACCCAGGTTTGGTTGCCAGCACCCACATCAAACAGTTCTCAATTAGCTGCAACTGCAGCTCTGGGGGAACCAACACTCTCTTATGGCCTCCTCAGACATCTGCTCACAGGTGGTACACATACATATATCCAGGCACACACACACATAATAAAATGAATCTAAAAAAGAAATGCATTTTGCAAATATTTTCTCTAAGTCTGGAACTTGTCTTTTCATTTTCTCACTGGTGTTTTTTGAAGTTAAAAGTTTCTAAACTGTGATAAGGCCTAATTTTTCAATTATTTTTCTTTTGTGGACTATGACCTTAATGTTATATCTTAGGAATCCTTGCCTGTATTAAGGCCTTAAAGTTTTTTGCAAAGCTTTCTTCTAAAATGTTTGGGGCCAGCAACAGGGCTTAGTGGGTAACGGTGCCTGCCACCAAACCTCAAAAGGAAAGGATTGACTCCTGTAAGTTGGTCTGACCACCACACACGCACTAGGGCATAAATACCCACACACATAGGGACACACCCACAAAATCAGACTCTATAGGCCATATTATATATATAAGAAATCACATTAAGTTGGGCAGGGGACAGTGGGGGGGAAGGTTGTAGTGTATGAAAATCACAAAAGTTCAATGAAAATAAAGTATAATAAAAAAGAAAAAAATGTATAAATTTTATCTGATTTAGGGCTAATTTTTGCAGATGATATCAAAGAAGGGTTTAAATTCTTCTCTGCACACAGACTCAAATTGTTCCAGGATCTTCCCTCAAATACATGGCTTGTCACGTTTGTCAAAAATCAATTGACTCGACATAGAGGGATTTATTTCTGTACCCTCTGTGTCATTCTCTTAATTTACAGCTCCGTATGCTACATTCCTAAGCCTTGGTAATTGCATCAACTTTATAGAAAGTTTCAAAATGGGGAAGTGAAAGTCCTCCCACTTCCTTCTTGTCATTTAAACTGCTTGGGGTAGACTAGGTATTCTGCTTTAGCATACAAATAAAGATTTACTTATTTTTGTGTGAGCATGTATTTGTGTAATTAATTGTATGCACGCCTGTGTGTAGGTATGCGAGCCTGCATGAGTACGGAGCTGATGAGGATGCTGGGTGTCCCCCTCAAATCTGGGACTCTTGCTTTCTCAGCTAAACTGGAGGCCAGCAAGCCCTAGCAATCAGCTTGTCTCCATCCCACTTGGAGCGGTCTACAGGTGTGCATGGGGCACTTGGCTTGTTACATGGTTACTGGGATTCAAACTCTGACTCTCATGATTGTACAGTAAATGCTCTTAACTGCTGAACCATTTATCCAGCCTCACCATATAAATATTTAGGATTTATTTGCCAAAATCTTTTATTTAATTCTACTATAATTTTCAATGCATAGATTGGGGAAGAATCTCCATGTTTGCAACATCAAGTCTCCCAGTACATAAGCCTAGATATTCATTAATTTCTCTCAGCAATTTTATGACTTTCGCTATGCAGGCCTTATATTTCTTTTGCTAAATTAACTTCTATTTTATTCTTTCAGATGTACTTGTGGTTTTATTTGTGAGTCATTTGTTTGTATATAAAATGTAATTGATTTTTCTTGTTGATCTTGTATTTTATGATCATGCTCTGCTTTTGTTTATTAGTTCTCATAGATGTGTGTGTGTGTGTGTGTGTGTGTGTGTGTGTGTCTGTGTCTGTGTGCATTGCTTAGGATTTTCTGTATACAGGACTGTATCATTTGTGAATAAATACAGTTTTACCTTTTCCTTCCAATGGCATGCTTATTTTGTTATTTCATTTTGTTTTGTTTTGTTTGATACAGGGTCTCACTACGAGCTCCAGCTGGCCCAAAACTGGCTACGTAGACCAAGCTGGCCTCAAATTCACAGGGATCCTAACTTCCTCTGCCTGCCTCTGCTAGGATTAAAAGCTTATACCACCATGCCCAGCTCCAATATACGTGCTTTTTGTTTCTTTTTCTTAGCTTGTTATAGTGGTTAGAAACTCCAGTGTCTGTTGAACAGAAATGGTGAGAAATGATAATTTGCCTCATCTCTGAACTTACGGAAAAGCCCTTCAGAAAGATGATGCCAGCCGTTGGTTTTGCTCTGAGATGACTCTGGTCTTGTACAGTACACAGATGCCATTTATCAAGTCAAGGAAGAGTTCCCTTCTGTTCCAAATTTGTTAAATATGTTCTATCATAAACTAATGTGGCATTTTTAGTGGTTTTTCTATATTTTCTGTATTTCATCTATGATATTGATTGATTTTTTTCAATCTTGAACTAATTTTGAATTACCACTTAGTTATGGAATATAATTCTTTTGAAATGTTATTAGACTTGGTTTGCTAATATTGCACTGAGATTTTTTTTTCATTTATCCCCATGAAGGATACAGTCTGTAGCTTCCTACATCATTCAGAGGTTAAAGACCTGTGCTTCCAGGATGCATCAGCATTTCCCAAGTTCCCTATGGGCATTTCCTTCCTGGAACTTCTTTGGGATTTTTGGTCAGGCTCTTTTGGTACATTTGCCAACAAATCACTAGATGCTTTTCCAGGGAGCTGTGAGGTGGGTATACAAGTCACTTTTCTCGTCGTTACAACAAAAGACATGACAAAAGTATTAGGGTTTCAAACAGCAGCAGCTCCCCCCCCTCTCCCCAACAGGGTCCCATGGACTTTGGATTTTTCAAGCCTGAAAAAGGGAACTGAGCTGATAAGCTCCTTGGCCTTTGAAGTCAAGGGAAGCAGATTCTTCTAAGAGGCAGCCTGCCTTTCCTCTGATCTCCAAAGACAATATAAGCAGATCCTGCCTGTTAACCAGAGAGTTTAGGAGCTGTTTAGTACAGCAGCTTTTCCCTTAACACTTCCTGACCAAGATCCTGGATGGCAGACCGAATGGAGCCAGGTTTACAAGCCCTGCTTTTCCTGTTTCCCCCCGCTTGATTTTTTTCCTGCCTTCAGCACCCTGAAGCCCCCATATATAAGCCCCAGCTCACAATCCATGGGCAGACATTTTCCCTTCCCCGAAGGGAAAGTGTCCTGTGCGAAATAAAGCTCTATCCCACTGAGAGTTTTATCTGTGATCTAGTGCCTCCTCCTCCATTCGCTCATTCTCCGCCAATTTTTTACCTATCAAAAAGCAACTTAAGGGAAGAAGGATTCTTATGGCTCATGGTGTAAGAATGGATACAGGCAGTGATGCTAAGTCCTGACAACAGGTGTTCAAGGTGACTGGTCACATTGTGTCAGCCATCAAGAAGTAGACAGAAATGAATACGCATACTCAATTTTCTCCTTTGCTCCTTTTTATTCAGTCCAGGACCCCAGTCCACGGGATGGTACTGCCCACATTCAGGGGGTCTTTTCTTCCCAGATGAACTTCTCTGGAAATGTCCTTATAGACATGCCCAGAGGTGTGCCCCTTGGGTGATTCAAAATTCAGTCAATTTGACAGTAAAGACTGATCATCACGAGTTTGAAGAGATTACTCAGCAGCTAAGAACACTTACAGTTCTTGCAGAGGATCAGGTTTGGTTTTCAGCACCCGTAACAGAAAATTCACAGTCACCTGTAACTCTAATTCTATTGGAGTCAATACCCTCTTCTAGGCTCCACAGGCACCCACATGGACATAGGGCACACAAAAAAAAACTCATACATGCACAAACATATGCACATATATTTTTTTTAAGTTTAAGTTACCTGTCATGAACTGGAGAGATGGCTCAGGGATTAAGAGCACTGGATGCTCTTGCAGAAGACCTGGGTTTGGTTCTTAGCTTCTACAAGTTGACTAACAACTGTTTGTAACTCCAGTTCCAGGGGATTCAACGCCCTCTTCTGACCTACATGGGCATTGCATGACACAGGTACACTTACATACGTGCAAGAAATACAGTCATACACATTCATAAGATAAAAATAATAAATACAATACTTTTAATTACCTGTTATTGTGGTCATGGAGCTTTGGGCAGCATTCCAGATATATTCTCCTTTGGTGGCTACAAGGTTGCAGTTTCCACAGTTGTCATGGCATTGAGGGTAGGAGTTTTCTTTTTTTAATATTTTATTATTTTTATTTTATGTGTATTCATGTATTGCCTGCATGTAGGTAAGTGCACCCATGTCATGCAATACCCGCGGAGGAACTGGAGTTATGGACAGCTGTTGGCTGCCATGTGGGTGCTGGGATTCAAACCCAGGTCTTCTGCAAGAACAGCCAGTGTTCTTAACCACTGAGCCGTTTCTCCAGCCCCCAAGGATGCTAGTTTTCAAAGCTGCTACAGAACGTGGGAAGCTGATGCAGCAGTCTATATTAAAACACCTCCAAACTCATGGTTCTTAAGGAGCCTAAGTACTTTCTCTTTAATAATTATTGCAAATCTTTGATTAATCTCCAGAATTCCTAAAAAAAAAACAAAATTTAAGTATGCCTAGACTCTTCCCTTTTGTGAGGGACTGGGGCATGCAGTTCTAAAGACTGAATCTACACTGTATGTACAAGACTAAAGTCAAGCTGTCTGTGGGCTGCTCGTTCTCAAGGGAAATTGTTTCCCTGTCTTGTTCAGTTTCCAGAGACCACCTAGTTCCTCAGCTGGTGGCCTCCTTCCCAGTGAACAGCTCTCCACAGAGCCACAGCTCTCCACTTCCACATCCTCTCTGACACACCTTAAGTCTGTCTTCTGAAGTCTCAGGGACCCTGTGATTCTAATGGACTGGCATAACCTAGGACCTTCTCTCTACCTCAGGATCTTTAACTCCACTTGCATCTGCAAAGTCTCTCTTGTCAAAAAGCAGCATATCCCCAGGTTCCAGAAACTAAAGAACATCTCTGGGAAGCCATTGTTCTGCTCCCCACAAGCAAACTGGAGGTCCTCATTCTGCCAGAGCTCCTGTCACTTTTCTCTCCCTTTCTGGACCACACAGTTGCTCTGTGTTGACTGTCTTCTCACTCAGACCTTTGCTACCACTTCCACTGCCTGTCAACTTTCATTTACACACTTCTCACAACACAGATCTCAGAGGTGTACAGCAGCAGTGCAGTTATTGGTCATGGGACGTGTCACTGGCTCCACCATAGGTCTTCTGTCTCAGCTCAACATTTTTCTTTATTATCATACATTAGCTAACAAGAATCCCTCTCCTGGGACATGTCAGCCCTGAAATTTCTCCTTGATGTAAGGCAGCCATTCACCACCAGGGGTTGCTTCTTCTTGGATGCAAATCGGATCAGAGGGGCATGTGTGCCGGGAGTACCTTTTCCTACTCTGAGATAATTAGTTTGCCTCTGGTTCTGGGGAATATCTGGTAATCCTTTAGCAACCAAGGTAAAAATAGTCCTTCTAATTGACCCATTCTGCAGTCTGTTCATGTGCTGAGATCCTCCAGTGCCACAGTAACTGGATATAAGTACAAGGGAGAGAGAGAGTTGAAGGGAAAGTACAAATCTGTAAGATCTACTGTCTCCAGCTGCTTAGAAGAAAATGTACTAATTAAGGTTTGGATTAAGGAGGAACAGGGGAAACAGAATAAAATGTGATGGTTAATATTAATCATCAGCTTGATTGGATTGAGAAGTACCTAGGAGATCAGTAAAACACACCTCTGGTGTGTCTGTGATGCTGTTTCCATACAAGAGTAACTAAGAGGGAAAGGTCTGCCCTGAATGGGGATAGCACCATCCCATAGGCTGCAGGTCTCCATGGAATCAGAGGAATGCTGTGGTTTAAATCTGAAATGTCCCCTAGATGCTCAAAGTATACTTTGAATGCTCAGTCCCTAGATGGTGTCACTGTTCAGGGAGGCGGTGAAGAACTTTAGAGATGGGACCTCGCTGATATAAATAGGTCATTAAAGAGGGGCAGTGCAGAAATCTGAGGGTGGTGCCTGCTTTTGGTTTCCACCTGTTCTCGATGCTTCCCAGTCCACCACTATTCTAATTTCATACCTATTGCTGCGATTAAAAAAAAAAATGCCCTGACAAAAAGCAACTTAGGGGAGAGAGGGATTTATTTCTGCTCACAATTCTAGGTCCTAGTTCATCACTATGAAGAAACCAAGGCAGGAACTTCAGTCAAACCCCTGGTCATATCACCCACAGTCAAACCCCTGGTCATATCACCCACAATCAAACCCCTGGTCATATCACCCACAGTCAAACCCCTGGTCGTATCACCCATAGTCAAACCCCTGGTCATATCACCCACAGTCAGGAGCGAGAATGAAGCAATGCATACATGCTCGCTTGCTCGCTTGTTTGTGCTCAGTTCTATTTCTCTGCTCTTACACAATTTAGGATCCCCTGCCTTGGGAATGGTGCCACGTACACTGGGCTGAGTTTTTCCATATCAGTTAACTTAATTAAAATAATCTCTTACAGACATGCCCACAGGCCAACCCAATGAAGACAATCACTCACTGGGACTCAAATCTTTTCAGGTGATTCTAGACTGTGTCAAGTTGACAGTTAAAGCTAACCATCACAACCACCATATGAATAATCACTCCCACATAGCCCTACCACTGTGGATGAAGTGGCTCCACCATGCTTCCCATACCATGATGAACTCACTCCATGAGCCAAGAAAATCTTTTCTCCCTTACCTTGCTTCTGCTAAATATTTCTTCATAGCAACAAGAAAAGTAACAGAATAAAATATCCTTCTAGAGCACAGACATTCTCTCTCCCTCCCTCCCTCCCTCCTTCCCTCCCTCCCTCTCTCTCTCCTTCCCTCCACTCTCTGCTCCCAGCACCTGAGCAGAAGCAAAAGGATCCACTGCAGGTTCAAGGTCAGCCTAGTCTACAAAGGGAGTTCCGGGCCATCAAGTGCTACATAGAGAGACTCTGTTTCAAAAATAATTCCCAAAAATGGAAAAGGAAAAAGAGGAAAGAAAGAAGGGAAGAAGAAAAGGGTGAGAAAGAAAGAAACGTGAGCAGCAAAGACTGTCTGTGGGGTTTCAGACGGGAACAATGGCTCCAATTGGACTAGGGGCACTCATGTTAGATTGTGGAAAAAAGCTGTATGTTTTCCTTGTGCCGAAACTTTGGGGGAGGCTGAGTTTAAAGGTATTGGTTTAACTACTTTGATGGAGAAAATATGGCATCCAAGCACTGATATGCTGGGTCTACTCAGATGTAACATTCTTTTGTTATGCTGCTTTTTACCACATTTACAGAGATAAACAAAAGCCAAGATTGAAGCAGAAGGCTTTGAAGAGTGTATACTCTGGCCAGGAAAGGAACAAGTTGAAAGTTGTATACATAGTTTACATAAGTAAACTATGGCTGTTAATTTGCACAGGAGAAATATGAAGATGCTTTGGGGACTTCTTAGGAACTATCTAGACCCCACCCATCACAGCCTCAAGTGCACAAAAACTGTAAAAGTTATTTTTTTATCTTTATGTGCATTTATTAACTTACAAAGGAATGATTATCCAGTGCCTAGCCCCGTACCGTGGCTCAGAGCCCCAGATATCAGACCACGCCACGTCCATAGTCACTGCTAGCATTCACTCATGCCCCAGGTCCATAAGAGTCAGGCCATTCTGTCCTTGAGCTGCTGCTTGGCTGAGTGTTCCCCATGCCACGTGTTTTACCCATGGCTCATGGCTTCCGTCCCAAGATGGCTTCCAGCAGCCCCTCAATAGTCCATGCTCCACCACAGGCCCTGCCCCTTGGAGGAACTAGCCAAGTGGAAGACACTCCACCCCTTTCCTCCACTCTTACAATCTTCTCGTCCATCTTCCGATAAGGTCCCTGAGCCTTGGAGGGGTGACAGATGTAGGGCGATCTCTCCTATATCATGTTGAGATAGTGGCTTCTTGGGCCTCCCCATTAGTCATCTTTAGGCCATGGCCACTCATCTATCTCAGTGGTGTTTCTTCTACTATAAAGACAAATGGAAGGAAGTAGACACATTTAAACAAACATGAATGTAAATACAGATGCCTAGAAGATATCCCAGTAGGTGTACTATACACATTAAACAGAACACTCATGATGGTTTCTCCACTAGGGCCTGTAGCCTTTCTCGACAGAAGGCGTTGGCCTGGTCTACAGCACCAGATGAGTGTTCCACCCATAGGAGCGGGCCTTATCCAATCAGAAATTTGTCAGTTGTACGTATGTTGTTCGAGCCATTATTGCACTTGCAGGTACTGTTTGACATGTCCATAGTATGCAGCACATGGGGTCTATCGTTGAGTAGAAATATAGGGGATCCTTTCTTCCCCAACCATCTGCATAACATCTTCTAACAACATGAACATCATCCAGCACAGAGTTTTTTGGCTTAGTCTCAGTTCCATCTCTTCTTCTCCCTTGCTCACAACATGCAATGTCTTCAGCAACATGGCCTTACTGACCTTTCTAGTGTACAATCAACATTAATGGCAATAGCCTTGGTGAATTGGAGGACCTCTAGGATCTCTCTCTAACCAACAGCTCATAGGGGGGCAACCCACCCCTTGTACTGTAGATTTTCTTAACAGTTGAAAAGTTTTTTAAGACGCCCTCAGAAGACAGTGCTTCCTGGCTGCTCCCTTGCAGAGGACCACCTAGGGAGTAGTGTTCTCATGTTCAGCCATCTAGGCACTCAGAGACTGTTCAACTGTGGCCCAAGGAGATCTGAATACTACTTGAACTGGTGGCAGACCTTGGTGTCATCCAGAAGATACTGGCTTTTCAGCCATGCAGAAGGAAATGGAGGCTTCCACTCACACTTTAGAGAAGGCCTGGGACACCAGGGAATTGTGACATGGTCTCCTGCAGGCAGCTCTTGGGAGATGTGTGTGTCGGTGAGGGTGAGGCCTAAGCTTCTATAAAGACCCACAAGAGTTATAGCTATCCGAAACATTACATGTCTACCACAGAAAGCTTTAGGAAATGACCAAAGCCAGCCTGAAAGAGTGGTCTTATGGAGCTAAGCTAAAGCAGCAAAATTACTGGGAAGGGGCTACTCAAGCCTGGTGGAATTCATGCCAGAAATCTTACGTGTCCCAGACGCCAGGCGTAGAGCTACAGGACTCAGTGCTTGCTCTGCTGGGTTGAGGTCTTCCTTTGGTTCCACCCCTATTTTCTATGACCCCATTTCTGCCTTTCCCAACAGAAATGCTTACTCTGCACCATCACGTCTAGGTACTTCATCACTTCATTTTGACTCCACAGGGCTCACAGCCCAGAGTCTGCCTTGAGTCTCAGAGGAGACTGAACTTAGACTTTTGAACAGTGTTGAGGCTATGCAGACTCTTAGAGATTGACTCAGTGTGTTTTACTATTAGATTAATACGGGCATCTGAGGAACTGAGTGTGAAAAGTTATGGCCTAAGAAGATGTGTTTGTGTCAGGCTGACAAAGGGTGGGTTTGTGGTGGATGCTTAATCTTGTCTATTTGACTGAATAGAAGACAAGGAGTGAATGCGTCTGTGTGAGAGGGTGTTGCTGTAGAAAATTAACTAAAGGAGGAAGGCTGCCCTACACATGAGCGGCACCATCCCATAAAGCTAGGAACATAGATGGAGTAAAAGGGGAAAGGAAAATCCCAGCACTCAGGAGGTCGAGGCAGGAGATCTCTAGAAGTTGAGTTTGAGGAGAACCTGATCTACATAGTGATTTCCAGGCTAGCCAGGAGTTGGAGAGATGGCTCAGCAGTTAAGAGCATTGGCTGTTCTCAGATAGGACCTGGGTTCGATTCCCAGCACCCATAATGGCAGCTAACAACCATCCTAACTCCATTTCCAGGGCATTCAATGCCCTCTTCTGATCTCCTCAACACTGCACAACACAGGTGCACTTACATACATGTAGGCAATACACTCATACACATAAAATAAAAATAATAAAACATATTTTTAAAAGGGGGGGCAGGAAAAGGAGAAAGTCCACTAGCATGTGGACATGCTCTCTGCTTCCTTTCCACCACGAAGTGAGCAGCCTCTGTCACATGCTCCTATTCCTACTACGCTGATGGCCTGCCTCATCATGAAATCAGAGTCAATGGAGCCAAGGACCATGGGCTGAAGCTTCTGAAACTGTAAGCCAAGATATGTCCTTCCACTTGAAGTGGATTGAATTAAGTATCTTGTGATAGCAAGGAAACATGTGACCGATTCAGAAAACAAATACCAGCAGAGGAGAATATTCAAAGTGGGTAAGCTAAAAGTTCTCATGTAAAAAGAAGTACCAAGTCAAAATATTTTATCACTACCTTGACTCTTCAATACTTAGGAAGAGCTATATACACCATTTCAAACTAATTGTCCTAAGACTATACTATATTGAGGCTTTTAGCAGATATCATTAAGTTTCACCGTCAAACATTCTACAATCCTATAACCTGGGAGGCTGAGGCAAGAGAATCTCAAATTTGAGGCCTGTCTTGGATTCTTTTCCTGTTGCTGTGATAAAATACTCTGACACAAGCAACTTAGGAGAGAATGAGCTTTTTTGGTTCACAGTTTGTAGGTAGAGTCCATCCTGGCAGCTAAGTCAAGGGGGCAGAAACTTGAGGTAGCTAGTCACATTACACATAGTGTAATTCCACAGTGAGGAAGCAGACAGATGCAAATCCTGGTGCTCAGCTCACTTTCTCCTTTTGATTCAACTCAGAATCTCCACCCAGGGAATGTGTTACCCACAGTGAGTAGGCCTTCCCACCTTATTAACCTAATCAAGATAATCTTCCACAGACAGGCCCAGAGGTCTGTGTTCCAGGTGATTCTAGACGCCTCAAGTTGACAATCAAGCTTAACCAACACAGGGTCATCCTAGGTAGCAAAATAAGAACTTGTCTCCAAAAAAACACTTTTTTAAAAAAACTGAAGCTGATAGTAAAGTTGGCTTATATTATTACTAAGGAAAGATTCCCCCAAAGTGAACCAATTTATGACCCTTAGGCTGAGATGTACATCACACTGTAAAGAATCCACAGAAAGTGTATCAGATGAACAAGCCAATTTTGATTATTTTTCTTCTCAAAGCAGAAAGACTCAGTTGAATTTTGTGTCAAACACATAAGTTGGGAATGTTATATATTATGATATTCTACCAATAAATTCAATTGTTCTAAAAATAGAACAAATAAAACTCAAAGGTTAATTCACCGTGGGAGATAGAGGTTGACTCAAAAGCTAAACGTCTCTAGCACAGTTTTGATGAGATGACAACTCCCCACACGGTCTCAGAAACCTGCCAGAGCCTCTCCCTTCCTTACCTATATTTAACTCCATGAGTTGAGAAAGCTTTGAAAGAAGTAACATTTAGCTAATATTTACACTTCAGTATCTCCTGTGTAAACTGACGGTCATAGAGCCTGTGGCCTTTGTGCTTGTTATGATATTTGCTTCTGTCCCACTCTGTCAGCTTATGCTGGAAAATGCTTCAGAGGTATGAGAATCAAAAAACAAACTTCAAATAATGGACAAGGAAAACACAGCTTGTTTAATATTGTTTATGTTTTGGAGGATAGCTGATCTAGTCACTAAAAAACATGGGCAGAGAGAAAATACATCAAAATCTACTTTGAAAGGAGGGAATGTCACCCCCCCAGGGCACAAAAGTATACAGAAAGCCCAAAATACAAGGAACTGGGATGGCCAGAGAGACAGAGAGGGTGAGTAACATCAAATTAGGTCAGTCCAAGGGAGGGGACACACACACGCACACACTCACACACACACACACACACACACACACACACACACACACACACACACACGGGGGAAGTACCTGTTAGCCTAGCCCCTTGGCACAGCAGCATAGAACTCCAGGGCATGCTCCTCAAGGCAGTGATCAGAATAGTCAGTGGTTGGCATCCAAGCTGGCAGGAAGCAGGCTCCCAGTGCCTCTAGGCAGGACAATGCACATCGTGATGATTCCTGTAGCATAACTGGCATTGCCTCCACTCCAGTATCCTTGCTGCTAGCACGCAACATAGGCTAACCTGAAAGCTATGACATTCCTTAGGCTCTTGCTCAGAGAGGGAGCCTCATGGAACTTAGATTCTGTCACTCCAAGTATCTCCTGGAAGAGCTCCAAACTAAAATGTCACTATCCAGAGCAAGAGGCTGTGTACAGTGACAGTCTCACCAGGACAAGGTTTTTTTTTTTTTTTTTTTTGGACCCTCTGGGCTTTAGAGCTACTGGTTCCAAGAGTGGTTCTCCATCCCTGGACACAGGACACTACAGTCTCAGGGACAAAGCCATCTGCAGATGGAGGCCGAGAGGAACAGCTCTGGAGAGAAGGGGCAGCAGCTTTCTGACTGGCTAAGGTCCTGCTGGAAGGTCCTGCTCTCTGGTTCCAGAAGGCCAGTCTGTGGCTGTGTCTTAGCCCCCACAGCTCAGGGGCATCCCAGTCCCTGGACAGAGCCATGTCTGTTTGAAGCCTACAGGGCTCTCTTGCTCTCACTGAGCCCTGACTGACAGCTTTGACATGGGAAGTGATTGCAGATAGCTACCTTCAGGCTAGCCCACACCTGACCTCAGTGAGTTGGGAAAGAGGGAACCTGGGAGTATGCAAGTCCCATGTGGAGACACAGCCACTTTACTACTGCCCGCTGTCAAGACAGAACTGCTGACCCAGCAGTTCATCACAGCCATGCAGGAAGCTCTGTGGATGTTCTATGAAGTTACTTTCCTTGCTGTGACAAAATACCTGACAAAAGCAACTTAAGGATGGAAAGATTTATTTAGGTTCATAGTTTAAGGATATAGACCATCATGGTAAGGATGTAATGGCAGCGCATGAGGCAGCTGGTCACATTGTATCTATAATCAGGAAGGAGAGATGAATACTGGTGTTCAGTTCCTTTTCTCCTTTTAATTCAGTCTACAATCCTAGTCCATGGAAGGGTGCTGCTCACATTCAGGGTGGGTCTTCCCCCGTCAATGAACCTAATCTAGAAACTCCCACAGGCATACTTGGAGGTTTGTCTTTGTGGTGACTCTAAATCCCAGCAAGTTGACAATCAAGGTTAACCATCATAGTGGAACAAGAGGCTTGGAGCTTTAAATCCTGGCCTCACTCACGGACACTGTTCCTGCAGACATAGGATCTGAGAGTTTTATGCCACTGGGAAAGAATCACTTCTACCCAGAGTCATAACACTGCAGTATAAGCTTGAATCAGCACTGCCTGAGGTCCTCGGTGGCAGGTGATCACCGCTGGGATGAGGGAAGCCCTGGGAACAGGCTTGGTGATCTTTTTAGCAGTGATATAATGTAATCCCGGGAAACAGTGGCATCGCTGAGCCTGTACCCACCTAGTGAAGTACCTGTCTGTTGATGAATGCTTGATACACAACAGTTAGAACCCTACCCTGCTCCAGTCATGCCAGACACAAATTAAAATAGCACAGTCACTGTCTTCGTTTCTTTTCTCCAGTTGTCGTATAAAATACCAAGATGAAAGCACCTTAAGGGAGGACTCGTTTGTGCTCATGGTTCAAGGTACAAGCCATGATGGTGGGGAAGTCAAGGAAGTGGGAACATGAAGCAGCAGGTTGCATTGTATCTGTAGTCAGGATGAAAAGAGAAATAAATGTTGTGCTCAGCTTCCTTTCTCCATTTATAGAATCTAGGCTCCCAGCCCAGAGAATGGTACCACTGACAGTGGGCAAGTCTTCCAACCTCAATTAATGGAACAGAAATAATCCCACACAGGCTTGCCCAGGAACTAACCTAACCTGGATAATCCCTCACAGGAGTGCCCAGAGGCTTGTCTCCTAGGTGATTCTGCATCCTGGCAAGCTGACAACACTAACCATCGTAGTCCATGATCTCAAACTCCTAGACCTCAAGGACCACTATATGAATTCACAGAGGATATTGATTTACTAGAGTAAGCAGATTTGTTTGAGTTAGCATTGGCATTAGAAGTATTTTGTAGCCACGGCAGTATTTGTTTTGGCTTTTCAAAGTGAGCAGGGTTTTCAGGTAAGTGGTCAACTAAATGGCATTTTGGAAGAAGGGCACCTGTATCCATACAGCTGGATCTAGAGTCTCACTGGGAAGATCAGAGACTTGATCTAAAAATCAGCTAATGTTGTATTATTGGTGCTACTTTTGCCTAAGGAAGAATACAGAATTTATCTCATACACAACTCAGAGCTAGATACTCAGGAGATGAGAGAATATGGTAGAAAAGTGGTTCCTACATGGTGCAGAGGGGTCACAGGCAGACACTGGAGGTCATTCTGGTCAGAGGTGGGGATGATGTGACCGACTGGCCATGAGGTTCTTGGGCTGGTAAAGGGCCTGCTTAGCTAAATGCCATCAGAATTTGAGAGGTAACATCACATGGGTCCTGATATCCCTTCCCCATGATCTGAGGCCACTGTTTATATTCTGAAATCCCCAAATCCAGGAGTAACCCATCCCTGTGGCCTTCAACACATTCTCCTTCAAACAGACTCACTTCTATGTCTAGAGGGATGGTTTCAGACAAGAAAAAACACATAAGATGTTCTCCTAAGTGAGTCGATGAAAACTGTTTCATCTGAAACAGGACTCTCATCAAGTACACAAGCAACTCAGAGAACAAGAGTATGTGAAAATTCAGAGAATCTCAGTATCAGAAGAAGGCATGCCGAGGAAGGCTCAGACATGAGGCACAGGGGTGCAGGTAGCAAGAAGGCACAAATGAACATCCACATAAGCATCCAGTGTCAGGATAGCACAGCCATTCCACCGCAGAACCTCCATGCCTCAAAGCCCTGCGGGAATAGCCGAACTTCCCATTTGAAATGAAAAATTGAGACTCAGTACCACAAAGAACATAATCATAGCCCATAGGGGTGATGTGCCCTGAAACCTGGTGAAATCCAAGAAAGCACGTCAAATATTTTGAGTAACAAAAAGCAAACAGTTCTTTCCCTCCTGTTACAACTTGAGATTGCTAGAATTTCAAAATATGTAGCCTGGAAAGTCATTTTCCTACGGGGCGAAAAAAGGAGAGCTTGGCGATTTAATTGAATGGCCTGTTTCCTCGGTCTAGCTAAAATGTGAGGACAAAACAAACCCAAGCTAGTGACAACAGCCAAAACGCAGTGGGTTCCTGGCTAGAATTTCAGGCTGTTAAGATCACCAGGCCACTGAAGAGACAGTTATAGGCCTCTGGGCAAGAAAGGTTTGATCTGGATTCCAGAACATTCCACACTGCTACGCTTTGGATGTGAACACCCCCTCCCGCCAACCCCAGGATCATGTGTTTGAATACTTGGTCCCTAGCTGGTGGCACTGATTTGGGAAGTTGTGGGGTCATTAACTAGAGAAAATGGATCACTGGGGAGGGGGACTTCTGGGTTATATATAACCAGCCCTGGTTCCAGCCCAGCCTCTCTGCTTCCTGATTCATAGAGATGTGAGGAGTCTCAGTGCACAGGCCCACCACCACGAACTCTGCCACAACTTTCCCACAATGATGGACTCTATCCTCTCAAACCATGAACCAAAATAAATCCTTCTTCCCTGAATTGATTCTGCTTGGGTATTTGGTCTCAGAAAAGTAACTAACAACCCCCCCAACACACACACACACACACACACACACACACACACACAC
>NW_008353490.1:6582814-6600582 GCF_000622305.1 Nannospalax galili
ATAAACGCACAACTCTAATCAAGAAGGGTCTTGAGAAAAAAGAAGCAGTCATTTTTACCCATTTGCATGTCTTGTCTTGGGGAAGACAGAATAAACAGTTTTTTTGGTTAAGATCAAGTGAAGAAATAGCTGGAAAGCAGCACTACGTCTACTTAGGTGTAAATAACCCTGGATGTGGGACACTCCCTCTTCCTCTTCATTACTGTCAGTACGTGAAAAGAAAAAAGCAGGGGTCATTTATTAGAGGTTACTTTCCATGCAAAGCACCCTATGTTCACTGTCATTCAAAAGACATCAATCTACTCCCTCACTCCCATATTAACAGGGCTTCAGGTCATAACCTTTCATGGCATTCGCAATCCCAGAACCTCTGATTAGTGCCCTATTTACATATCCTTCAGCAGAAACTGTCCTCCGTGGAAAGGCAAGAAGCACTGTAAATTCGTTTGGCCTTTAGTCTAGACTATACATGAACTCTGAATTCAAAGCAGGGTGCATTAAACTATATCACTTTGTCTTGTGATAGTGTTTCCATTAGCGAGATGCCAGTTAACCCTTTGGAGATGGACTAGCCTTTCAAAACAGGCCCATCAGTTACGGGAGGTCTTTTCAATAAAATTAATAGTTGCCACTTACTTGAACTACCTTGACCGTCTGATCCCATTTATGTGCTTCTGTGTAAGAGAAAGATTCACATCCAAATCAGCCTTGATTTAATGGCCTCAGTAGGATTTGAAATGATGGAAATTTACTGGAAGTTTTAAGAACATCATTGAATTATTGCATCACCACCTTATAGGAAGAGACCACCAATCATGGACTTTCTGATGGCCAACAATAAGCCTCATCTTTTGTTTGCATCTCGTGATCAATACATGATCTGTTTTCTTAATTGCTCAAATTATATTATTGCACTGGTTGGGGCTGTTGTATTGAGTTGTCTGCTGGCTTGCCAACTTGATAATGAGTAGATTGCTAGAGACAGCCACACTTCACTGTTAAGCAGTAGATCAACAATCTCTCAATTCAGTGCCACAGAGCAATTTTTAGAAGGCAAAATTTAACTAAGGAAAGATGTCCACAAGCTATGAGAGAGAAATGCCAGGGTACAACCACTGTGTTCTTACTGGAATTTCTGCCTCACTTAGATGGAGGAGTATGCTGGGCTTTTTCAGAAGCTGGATTTACAATCCCCATTAATCTAATACTCAAAACTACAATGTGTTTTGAAAAGACAGATGTGTTATTGTTATCTCCTTCCAAACCACAGTCTTCCTCCTATGAAGTTACATGTGTAGACAGCTAGTGTAATACCAAATTTCAAAAAGAATTCCCTCCTAGATTACTTGATTCCCATCTGTGATTTCTGAGCATCATTTACAACATATTTGGCTGGGAACAGTATTCAAAGAAGAAATAACTTCATTTGTTCATTTCATGTTTTTAAACTGTTCACTCTGCCCTGAACCAGGGGGCCAGGGAGGATCTACTCTCCCTATGTAAAAATGGCTGGTGAACCCAGAGTGACAAGAAGCAGTTAGAAGATCAAAGGTGGGTATGACCTGAGAATTTTCCCACGCTCATCCTGTCTATGCCCCTGCCAAGTTCAGAAGCCTTAGCAAGCCCAATAGTAGTCTTCTCCTGTCTTTCTCCAGATAACTACAACCTGCTTCCACTCTCACTAGACATTCCTTACTGCTCCCCATTTTCCAACTTTCTCTTATCACAAACCACTCCCCATCTTTCTAACTCATCACTCACCCAGAACCTTGTAAACAAATCTTATGTATCCATTATAATTGTATGTTCAAAACACCTGGACAACAAAAACAATAGCATAGTATACTTTACTCCAGAAATCAGGGAGAGAAAAGTGGAATTAGTAGCCCACCAACAGAAGCATCTGGAAAAAAACATGGTGTTAACAATTTCTTAGCTTATTTAGAGAAATAAGTACAGTTGAAACAATAGAAATTATTTTGGAAGGGAATCTTCAGTATAAGAAGCATTCTGACTTTTGTTGTTACTGTCTGGAAGTTAGCCTGGAAAGTAAAAGTAGAAGCTACCATTTATTAAGCCCTTAGTATATGCAAATATTGGAGCTAAATAATGTGTTACTGGATATTCATTGCTAATACCTTACAGGTGCGCTATGAATCTTACTTTCAGATGGAAACTTGGTTCTCAGAGACAAGTTAAGCTACAAGAGTCATAGGTAGATTCATGGTAGAAGGAAAGGGATCTGAACTTCAGTCTGATCCCAGCCAGTGCTCTTGACTATAGGGAAGTTGAGATGGTTTCCTCTCTCTGTCTCTCACACACAGTTCTGAGACCTTGCTTCTGAACTTTACGAATAGTACACTAGGAAGTGTCATCTTCTTCTGAAGAAGAGTCAGCCCAGGGGCTGGAAATGAACTCAGTTGGTGGAGTGCTTGCCTGGGTTTCAAGATCCAGAACTGTATAAGTGGGTGTGGTAGACCCCTATAATCCTAGCACTTGGTACGTGGAGGCAGGAAGATCAGAAGCTTAAGGTCATCCTTGGCTACACAGGGAGTTCAAGGATATTTGAGAACCAGATAGGAAAGGACAGGAAAAAAGTAATGGAGGAAAAAGAGGGGAGGGAAACTGAAGGGAAAGGAAGGGGGAAAAAAAGAGTTAATCCAAATGAGCCTGATTCTGCCCACACCTAAGGGAGGCAATAACCAGTATGTGAGTGACAGGACTTTCCCACTCATTTGAACCACACTGCCTATATCCATCTTGGTTGTTTGACCTGTAGTCTTCTGAAGTTGCAAATTCAAACTTGTATTCCAAACACAAATCAAACAGTTGAGGAGTATCCACTGTTTGGGATCCTCCACCCCATGGCACATTTTTATTACTGTGGAGAACCACAGCATCTACCAAGGTTTAAAAAAATTACCATGCAAAGAAAAATGGTAAATATCTGACAAGTAAACAGTAATCAAGTCAGCAGGACCTCGCTCCTGCCAGTCACCTGGGGGCTCACCATATGCATCAGCCGCAGCTGGGCTTTTATAAACCAGACAGCACATCCAACCTCCCGAAACACTAAAGGGACTTCCAGGACAGACTGTGTGGAGGAAACGAGGCACTAAGAGCCTTCAACATATAGCCTTGTCCCACTACAATGTCTAAGGTAGAAGGCCTGGAGTATATAGGAAGACCCTTAGCTCTTTGCTAAGGGTCTAAGCATAGCATAGATAGGCATAAACTAATATTTAATTTGCAAGTCCAATAATTCACTCTGTGTGTGTCATTATGTCGTTTTTGCTTCCATATATGTAAAAGGAAACTTTGAACATTTTGCTTGAAAGGAACTAAGCGTCTTCTATGGTTCTATAGAATGAATCCCCCCCCTAATGTGCTCATTGAAAGGGAAAGAGGGTTCATGGGGGACAAAGAGAAGCAACAGGTATCTGCAGAGCCCCAAGCCCCAAGAAAGTGTTGGACCTGGGGAAGTACAGTGGACCATGGTCACTGAGCATGGAGACCACGCTATGCTCTCCCAATGCCATGGACAGCTTTCATTCAGACCCCATAGCTATTTTTGCTTAATGTAGGCCACTTCTTTTTTCTTTTGTAGCAAAAAAGAGAGACCTAGATCCCAATCGACAGTCTCCTTGGGCAGTAGTTCAATTTGTAATGGCTTGCCTACCAGTAAGTCATTCTGGGCAACATCTGGACCAGACCTAGAGGTGAAAAAAAAAGGTACCTGTGAGCTAAATGAGGAGGAAAGAAGAGGCATGGGAGCTAGGACTCTGGTGGGAACATTGCTCGAAATCAAGTTCAACCCACTGATGAAGCTTTGTGCTGCAGAGTCACTTCTCATTACAGAGATAAACAAGTTCTGAGTTACAAACATCTTGTTTTCCATAGGAATAATTGGGAGTATTTGCATCACAGATCCTTAACAGTTTTAGAAACAGACACAAGTACATGTGCTTCAGAAAACAGGGCCATGTGATCCTCACATTGAGAGGGGAGTACTCTGGAAGGAATCTTCGGTATACAGACTTACAATTGAGACCCATTCAAATTATCCCCCGTGAAAAATGGAGGAAAAAAATACCTATAGAAAAATTGCTTTGTCAACACATGCTGAGCTGATTTTTTTAAATTAAGTGTAAATAAACATACTTTCTGTGTGTGGTGGCAGAAAGCAAAGCCTGGAGCCACAGTAGGCAGGTAGCTTCCAACTCATTCCGCATGCGCTCATGTTTGCTGGGCAAATCCAAGAGCAGCGATAACACACAATTACATTATTGCACCCAAATGCACCCTTTCTGTAACATTTATCTTCTCTTTCTCTAACAAATGCCCATGTCCAGAAAGAAAATAACCCCATGGACGTACAGAGCTCTTATGTAAGTACCATCATCCTACAAATATGTTTTGTCTTTTCTTTCATTGTTTTTTTTTTCTTTCTGTGCAAAAGATATAAAATGGGCCTTAGAGAATCCCATGAAATACCCTTACTTTGTGTTCAAATAGCCCATAAAATGTACAGAGAGAGCCATGAATATAATTTTATGCCAAAATTGAATTCCAAGCCTTGACGGCTATTATGCTGTTGACTAGTTGACTGGACTGGTTATCCCACACAAACTGCCTGGGAAAGTTGTGGACTGCAGCCGCATGCTGGCTACTCACCTAGGCTTTCCTCTGAGGCCACAGGCATCTCACAGAGCCAAGAGGGCCTCTCTGACTGGGATCTTCGCAGTCCCAATGCATCTGAGCAAGAAAATGGGAAGGAAACCACACCTTATGACTCTCTTCAGAGGACTAACCAGTCCTCCTGGAAAGTGGCCACTCATGTCCTCCCTCCTAGACATCAGGAGCAAGAACTGAATGAATGTGTGAATGAGTGTACCAAAGTTACGAAAAATTGTGACTATATCATGAACCGAAATATAGGACATATTTAGAAAAGTACATTTAAGAGACAACTGTGAGCCAAGTTGAGCCCAGTGCCTTATTGAACCCTCACCTTATTGTTTGAAAAAACTGTTAAATTACTGTGAGGGTTCCGTGAATCTGTGCACCTGAAAGCACCTTAAAATTCAAACATGCTACCAATGTCCCTAACACAGTAAGTCACTGTTAACATTACACACTCTCTTGTCCCTGAAGTTGTAACTCCTTCCTGGGTCCCCTGCACCCCTCTTCACAGTTCTGCAAATGCCCATTCCCACTTGCCCTGGGAAGTCTTCCTCTCCTGACCCCAGAGTAATCTGCTCTTTCCTCACAGCCACAGGGATCAGCGACTGCTGCTGATAGTGACCTCCTTTTCATTCCTCTCTCCATTCCTAACAGGAGACTGGTACCCAACAGGTATTGAGTGTTTGCCATCTGTGTCCTCCAGGCCATGGCTGATGATGCTACTTTCTCTAGAGGGACAGGTGACTGCTCTGGCAGTGAGTCATCTCAGCCTAGTAGCAACAGAGCAGTAGTAAGAAGCACTGAGCAGCAGTGCACTGCCACCCCTCAGTTTCCATCACTTAGCTTGTCTTTGGCAAGAGAAGACACGCTCATCATGAAGGAAGATTGCTAAGTCCTCTCAAAATGCTGTTCTTAGACACAAAAACTCCCAAGCACCTACTGCAAATTCCAAAGACACTATAAACCCATGCCATTCAAACCATGTGAATGCACTCAAGATTTGAAAGACCCCTGCATAAAACTCTAACCCACAGAAGATCTTCTTCACATGGAGAGCTGACAGGCATTTTATGATGTCAGCAACAGGGGCCACATTCTCCCACATCTACAAAAAAATCTCCCCAGGCTCCCAAAAAGTTGCCTTTCTCCAGAGAAGCTGTGTGCTACTTGGCACAAATGATTCCAGGGCAGCAGAATCCAGGAATGGGGCTGGAAAGCTGGCTGTGTGATGAACCAGATGTCACAGTGTAATGCACAGTTAACATATGTCACAAGCTAACGGAGAGCTGGTGAATTAACAATGTGCATTTTTAAATTTTATTGTAAAATCATCTTCAATTCATCCCAAACAGCAAAGATTCTAAAATCTTTGCCTACTAGTAAAACAAAAGGGGTAACTTTTACAGTTCTGTCTTCTTAAGATACACAGTAAATAAGCTTACCAAGGCATCTCCCACACTCACAGGAAAACACTTTTGCCATTTAAATTTTCCGGGGGGGGGCAATTTAGAGAGACAGTCATTTGTGTCTGAGCTATATTACATGCTTATTTAAAATTGAAAAAAAAAAAAGCTCTGAGTCTGACAGGCTGCTTTGCCTTCAAAGTAAAATATTCAGAGTTCATCAAAACCCACTGAGAGAAACCAGAGCCCTTTCAAAGAGAAGTTTCTTCCAGAGATACAATTTAACTCGAGCCATTTTCTAATTGTATTTGTTCAAAGTAACCAACACAAAGTCTCCATAATTATGAGGACATTGATGCTGATCCCATACTGACTATGTGCAGATCTAAGCCCTCAATAATCTATTTCAGGATTTATTAAATGTTACAGGTTCCCAGGATTTGTTTCATCACCGCGGTGCCTCTCTCGTTCCTGCCACTCACTGCCAAGAGATTGGGAACAAAAGCCTGCAGCTTTAATCTCAATTTGTTACACTAAAAATGCAAAATTAAAGAAAAAGGAGGCAAGTTTAATATTGCCAGGGAATGTGATTGATAACATTGTGTCATGTTACGATTTTTAATATTATAAACTGAGTTTTATGTGACTCCCTTCTAATAGTGACATATTTAACATTTTAAGACTGGATATAATAATTTTATGGGGTAAAATGAATATTATTAGATGATTATTCTGTAGTACTTTGTCAAATTCTTGTATATTAAATACAAAGGAACTACAATAAAAATAGAATTCTGCCCTCCGCTGAATGAAGGAAGACAATCCATCGTTGACCCTCCTCCCAAGCATGGCACTACCTCGGTCCCACCTCGGGGATCTAAATCTTAGCTTTCTTATGGGGCCCGGTAATAGGCAAGAGGTATATTTCATCTCCATCAATATTTAAAGTTATGTGTTGCTGGCATGCTCATGGGTATATCTGAGCTTTATTCACAGGCAGTGTTCCCCACCAAATCTCCTTCATCGCCTGGAATACATCTCAGGGCAAACTCGAATTACAGTCTTGAAGGGGCCGAGGAGCTCTGGGAATGGATCACAGGATGCTACGCTTCTAGAAGCATCTGCTTAAGCAGTGCCACTTCGACTTCTGAAATGGTAGCAAAAGGCAGATCAAACTTTCATAGGATGTCTACAAAACAGCAGAAGTCTCTGTGCTTGGCAAAGGTTTCACATAGTTCATGAGACACACAGGCAAAAGACCTAATCTGTCCCCTAAGACAAAGTGGACATTCAGGCTTCATACTTCCTTAGCAAGAAGGGTGCCATGGGGGAATAACATTCCACTAACAGAGGGGGCAGAATGAAATCTGGGGAGCCACCAGCATATTAGAGCAAATACAGAGTACACATGAATGTCTGACTGCAAACAGTGAGGCTAGATAGCCACACCTCTGACTGTCATTAATAGTCAGCCATCATTGTTCTTGGCTCATTCTGCATGCACAAGTTGGAGCTGAGCGTCCTAAATGTATCTTCACACATCCTCACGGTACACTGAGGCATGTACTATTGTATTCACTTGAAGATTGGCATGCAAGTTGTGCTGTCCCCCTTCCCTCTACATATACACTTCTGAGTCACAGCCACCCTTGGGCAGTAAGTGCAGGGCACTTGGGACTTTATTCTATTCAAGGCTGAAAGGCAAGAGCCACCCATCGTTTTGTTCTTCCTCTTCTTTTTTTCCCCTTAATTATTTCTGAGTAGCAAGTACTTACAGAGAAGAAGAGGAAATGAAGAAGATGAAGATGCCAGTGTTAGAGGCACAGATCAGAGGTCAGGGGGCACTGAGATTTCCAGGTTCTTATGTCCAACCAAGGGCAAAATATTGCACCCTGACACATGGTTCATTATAGAAATAGAGATAGTGGGCTGGAGAGATGGCTCAGCGGTTAAGAACACTGAATGTTCTTACAGAAGACCTGGGTTCAAATCCCAGCACATACATGGCAGCTAACAACTGTCTGTAATTCCAGTTCCAGAGGATCTGACAGCCTCTTCTGTCCTCCGCAGGCATTGCACGACACAGGTGCACTTACCTACATGCAGGCAATACAGGCATACACATAAAAATAATAAAATATTTTTTAAAAAAGAAATAGAGATAGCTTATTAAGAGTGTGATACATTCCTGAGAATGGGAGTAGGCTACTGAGTTAAAGAAAGGCATGCACACCAAGTGCTGAACCACAAATCTCATAACCCTTCATAGTTCATTTACGTAGCATCTGCCCTCTGTGTGTTTCTTCACATGCTGTTTGTTACGTGTAGCCCAAGTGAAGAAGGGCTTTCCATTTTGCTAACTGGCTTTTCTCATATGTTAATCTTTTCTCTTTCTCCACATCCCTCCTCTCCTGCCACACCAAAGATCAAAACAGAAAATAAGCCAGTTTCCTCCTACTCTTGGTTGTACATACTTCAGCAAAGACTGAGAGTCTGACAGGGATGGGCTTAAAGAAAGCAGACAATGCATCCCACAAAGCATTTGGCTTGCTTGAATCCAGACTGGGAAGTGCTCTTAGCCCACTGCCTCCATCAATGTGAAAACACACCAGGGTCTCTCCACATCAGACACCTGGGAGTGATTCTCCTGGAAGTCCACTGTTTGGAAAAACAGTGAATCACCTTGAATTCACAGTCATTTCTTTCTGAATAGAGTGAAAGTGAGAAACCAAAATTCAGGCTTCCCTTTCAAACACTAAGCACAATCACCAGCTGGACATCTGTGCAAATCCTTCCTCCTGCCATACTTTCTCTATTCCCAAACAAAATATAGTTTCTACTTTGGTATTTGTGCAGATATGAGTATAGACAAGCACCATTAGAGAAGTTGGCATAGGCAAAGCTAGTATAGGTTTATGTTTAGAGTATAGAGATGTAGGTTACATCTTACAATTTAAATATCTGTGGTTATAGTGGCAAGCCAAGTTTAAACCAGATAAAAATCATAGAGCAAAATGTCACCCAAAGAGATTACTAGCCACGGCACACCTGCCAGCTCCCCATAGACTGCTTGCTCAGCCCATGTTTCTTGGGCTGTTTGAGAGGTCTCAGATCCAAGAATGCCCATCTGGATGGTCCATCCAGTGTGCCAGCAGGAGGAGAAGATCCTGGGATTCATAAGCATTTGATTCTGTTCAATTCACAAATTAGCAATGTAATCCAAAGTCAAGTTTGTATAGCAAAATCTGTGAGAGTACATGCACATTTGGGGTCGAAGTGATACTGTGATTTACTATTTCAAGAATTCCAATTCCCAGCTTCAAAAGGGATTTGGAAACAAGGATTTATCAACACACCTCAGCTTAATGAGTCAAGACTGCCAGGTGGGAAGAGTCAAGGTATCTCACAGGCCCAAGACTGGACTAGAAAACTGGTCATGGTCATCTGCTTTCAGGGATGCAATGACTTCAAAAAGTACCCATAGTACCTTCCAGACAAGTGTTTTCTTTCTGAGGCCAGAAGTGAACACTGTGGATGAAGTTCTTCCCGCCAGCAGGTAGAAACAAGGAGCCAGCAACAACGAGGCAATTCACTGGACTTGTGCCCAGGCAGCAAACTCAGCAGAGTGATGATTCTGAAAAAGCTGTGTGTGGCTAGGTGTGGTGGGCACACCAGTAATCTTAAGTCTCGAGAGGCTGCTGCAGAAGAAGCCTAAACTCTGGTTTAGCCTGCACTAAAGAGCAAGATTCTGCCTCCAAAAGAAAAGGGAGAGATGGAGGGATGGAGTGAAATGCAATTAAAGGAAAGGGAAGAGGAAAGAAGAGAGGAAGGAGAAAGGAGAAAGGAAAGGATGAATGACAGGAAAGAGAAAGAAAGGGGAGGAAGGGAAGAAACAGCCCTGGAGTCAAGCAGCCAGGTTCAAATCCTGGTTCTGCCAGTTCTCAATCATGTGCCCTTCGGCAAGTTCGTTAGAAGTTAAGCTCTGTCTTAAGTTACTTTTCTCACTGCTGTAACAAAATAGCCAACAAAAGTAACTTAAGGAAAGAAAGGTTTCTTTGGGCTCACAATTCAAAGTGCAGTCCATCGTGGCAGAGAATTCATGGTGGCAGGAGCTTGAAGTATCTGGTCACATTGTATCCACAGTCAGGAAACAGAGAGCAATGAGTGTGCTCAGCTACTTCTCCTTTAAAAGTAGGAGGTCACCTACTTTTGGCAGGGGGGAGGGTCTTCTCATCTCAGTTAACCTAATCAAGATAATCCCTCACAGGTATGACTGGAGGCTTGTCTCCTAGGTTATTCCAAATCCTTTCAAGTTGTCAACACTAACTCTCACACTCTCTTAGCTCCAGAGTGACAGCAGTAACATCTCCAAGTCCCCAAAGCCCCAGATATAACAAAGTCATCCTTGAAAGGTTGCCAGTAGATATAAAGATGAGGCACATATAAACAGCACAACAGTGTGCTTTAAACCAAAATAACTTCATTAAAATGCCAGGAAAAACAAGTCAAAGTGGGAAGCTTTGAACTTAGGGCGGGGGGGGGAACTCTTGGAAGACAGTAGTTCAGCTGCACTCTTATTAATGTTATTATCTATAACGCATGTTTAGTGAGTAAGACATTTTGCCAAGTACAGACAATAATACAGTCTCTATTTTTACCTAACAATCACAAAGACATAAAACAAGCCTCCGAGGAGTCTGACAAAGTAAGATGCTTCAGTTTTGTTTTAAAGAAAGAAAAAAGAAACCATTTGTGTTGCTGTTGCTCCTGTTCCATGTTATTTATGTTGGTAGAGTCAGTAAGCTATCACACACTATTCCCCAAACCTGGAGAAAATATTTGCTCCTAAGAAAACATAAGAGAAGATTTTAATCCAAGTTAGAATGGCAACAGAAATGTCAAGAAACACAGGAAGTAATTTGCGTTCTACAAGAAATTACTAGAAATACCAGTAAGTATGTATTTGCAATGAAAACCAAAGTCCAGGCCTAGAAGAGATACAAGATCAAAGGTGTGCCAGTCAACATCCAGCCACAGGAGGTTTTTCTCCCAGTGCTCTCAACAGACAATAAGGGCAAGAGGGTGAGACCTCTCCTGTCTCACAGTTCTCACAATGTCTAAAATCAGGGAGTGGCTTCCTCTATCTGTTGTAATAGGTAGATGTGGTTGTCTTACCTCCGTTCCTGCCCAATGGATGCTATAGAACCATCATCTCCCAGGTGACGGTGTTCCCAGGGAGCTCTTTGGTTGAGTTTCAGATTGTCAAAAACTCTGAAGCAGCCATTTTGAAGTGGTACCACCACCGAGCTAATTGCAGGGACGATTTTATATTATGACATGCTTGTGACACAATACGGTGGTAACACATGAACTTGTCAAAACAAATAAACCTGTTTTTAAATTTAATGAAATCTTCTGCACAAAGAGCTAAACAAATTACGGGGTAGAAGCAAATGTCTACTAAATCAGCTGTGTTAATACCTGCAGAAAAATCTAGGAAACCTTCTGGAATTGACTAGAAATGAACTGAGCACAAAGGAAGGCAGCAATGGTGTGGTAACAAGTCCAGGGGCAGGGCACCACTCAGAAACCCAACTGGCCGCCTGGAATGTACCAGGCTGTGCAGATCTCAGAGGAGGTGTCAAGGCCATGTGGCTCAGAGCAGAGATGGGGAGGTGGTCCCCAGGCTACTAGAGTGGACCCATTCATGGCCCCCAGCAAGCAGAGTCTATGGTAGTATTAACTCTTTTTATCTCATTTCTAACCAGAGATGAGCAGCTTGGTCCCAAGCCAGAAAGGCAACTAAACCATAGCTGAAGTACTTGAGTAGCATTAAAGGGATAGCTCTTCTTAAAGGGATGTGGGTAGAAGCATAGAAGAGGCCTTAAGCACGGGCACGGGGTGGTACTGGCACAAACAAAACACACCAGGCTTCTGGATAACACAGGACAAGCAGTGGCAGCAGCTCTGGGAAGGGCAGCCATCTTGCATCCAGAGGGTATGCTAGAATACTCCTACACATGTACACAGAAAGGCGAACAGGAATGCAAAGCTTTGAAACAGCAGAAAATAATCTATAGGCCCATCAAAGCAAAACTGACTAAGTGAATAACGCATCCATAAAATGAGCTGCTTTGGTATCATTAAAAATATTGTTTATGGGCTGGAGAGTTGGCTCAGTGGTTAAGAGCACTGGCTGCTCTTGCAGAGGACCCAGGCAACACCTATGTGGTGGCTAACAAGCATCCCTAACTCCAGTTCCAGAGGATCTGACGCCCTCTTCTGTCCTCCAAGGGTATTGCACAACATGCAGATGGCACTAAATGATTTTTTCATATGGAATAAAACAAGCAATTTCTGACATGTAAAGGCTGAGTTTGGTTTCAGCAGGAGGGAGATAGGAAGAGCCACAATGATGGCTATCGGACCAGGTGTGCCCCACCTAAGACCCATGGCTTGCATGCACCCCAGAATAGCTGAGTGTGGCTCTCCCTTGTTTGAATTCTGTTGCTGTGATAAAAGATTCTAAGCAAAAACAATTTGGGGAGTAAAGGGTTTACTTATACTTCCACATCACAGTCCATCTTTAAGGGAAGCCAAGACAGGAACTCAGGGCAGGAACCTGGAGGCAAGAACTGAAGCACAGACCATACAGGAATATTGCTTGCTCCTCTGGCCTGTGCTCAGCCTGCTTTCTTTGTCTTTCCTTTTTTTTTTTCGACAGGGTCTCTCTGTAGCCCCAGCTGGCCTGGACTCGCTATGTAGACTAGGCGACCAGGCTGGCCTCAAACTCACAGAGATCTGCCTGCCTCTGCCTCTTGAGTGCTGGGACATGCCTGCTTTCTTATACAACCCAGGACCACCTACCCAGGGATAGCACCACCCACAGTGGGCTGGGTCCTTCCATATTACTCAACAATCAAGAAAATGACTCATGGGGGATGAGGGAAGATTGTAAGAGTCAGAGGTAGTGAATGACCACAAGCAAACAATTTGCCAGACAGCTAGGATGTTACTCATATGAACTCACAGCAATGGTAACAGCATGTACAAGACCTATGCAAGCTCAAGCCAGACAAAATCCCAGCATAGAGGCAGGGGAGTGGGTAAGAAGCCCCAATCTTAGTTGAGGAACTATTGGCAACCAATAACTGCCAGGAGAGGGAGAATCAGTTTTCTTTAAGGGTGTGACACTAGATAGGTTAACCAGGTACCAGTGAATGGGCACATACTGAAGGACATTTGGAGACACAAACTTGATTCCATAGGCCTTAATATATTATGACAGAGTACATGAAATTCCACAAGGGGGCTATAAGAGGAGTGCAGGTAGGGGAGGGGGTCTAAATATGATCAAAACCTATTGTATGAAATTCACAAAAATTCAGTTTAAAGAAAAATACCTCATAAGCCAATCCCATAGGAGTAATTCCCCAACTGAGGGTCCCTCTTCCCAGGTGTGTCAAGCTGACAACTGAAGCCAACCAGAAGAGTGGCCCAACACCAACCATAAACATATTAAACTTTATGAGTTGTTTATGCAACCTTTTTTGTAGCTTGATTGCGTGGCTCTCAAGCATGGTGATATTCTGTCACAATGCTAGACATAGTGTTGGACATGCCTGCCTGGAACGTACTAGTTAGTTTTAACTATCAACTTCATACAACCCAGAATCGCCTGGGAAGAGAGTCTTAATGAGGAATTATCTAGATCAGGTTGGCCTGTGGGCATGTCTGTGGGAGACTGTCTTAACTGTTAATTGACATAGGAAGACCCAATCCACTGTGGGTGGCATCATTCTCTAGGCGGGGGTTCTGGACAGTAAAAACAGGTGAGCATTTCCCACTGCTCTTGTCTGTGGATATGATGTGACCAGCTGCTTCAAGCTCCTGCTGCTGTGACTTCCACACTGTAAGGAACTGTAACATGGAATTGTGAACTAAAATAAACACTTTCTTCCGTAAGTCGCTTCTCATCAGGGTATTTGTCACAGCAACAAAAATGAAACTAGGGCAGGCTATATTTAGGCAACTGCCTAACCAGGAGACACTGAACCACAAACATCACCACAGCTTTAGTGGTCTTGGCTGCACGCAGTTTGGCACTGACTTCATGGGGGAACATTCATACAGAAGAGGTGGGCAGGAACAAATGTCAATGCATGCAGACATTAACCACGTGTTTCTGAGCACACTGTAGAGACAGTGTCACCCCTCTTCACTGGGTTTTATGTGCTGTGTGACTCATCAGATCCTAGGACACCAGGAGCCTTCTAAATTTATCTGTTAAGTCCAGCCATGCCAGCATGTTCGGGTTTAAAGCAGACTCTGGATGTAAAGCATACAGTGTGGTCAGCTGTATGAAGACCAGAAGCTCTCACCTTAGCTCACATCACACTGGACTTGTCCCAAGGCCCACCCTACCCCTGCCTCTAATCCTGGGCCATAAAACACACAGAAAGAACCCACTGAATGAACACTCTGTGAGAACCTGTAAGAGAGTAAGGAACACCTCATGTGCCACTGCAGTCTGGTCTGAATATGGCCATTGTAACACAGGGTCTCCATGCCGTTAGGAAATGGAGAACTCCAAATACCTCTGTCAGAGAACAGCTGCCTCAGCTACTCTGCCTTTGTTGAAGGCCCCGTCCCAGCCTCCTTTAGGAAAGGGTGACAGATACTTGGGTCAAAAGCCAACACTGGGGCTCATCCCTACACACAGGTAGACGTGTTAATGTAAGGAATAAAAGAGGTCAAAGCTTTATCTTTCACGTACGTCCTTCTTTCCTCCTTCATTTCAGAGCTCGTCCAAGGTGGCATCTATGGGATGGGAAAGGAAAACTGAAGTCAGAGGAAAGCTCCTTTTACATGATCCAGTAACAAGGTATGGGAACACAGTGCCTTTAGAACAAAGTTTGGCTTACAGAAACAGACTTGGAAGGGAAAGGCCATATACAGGTCAAACCTGTCTCCAAACTGGAGGGGAGGTTTCAGCCAGGGGCTGAATCCCCCAGTCATAATTGCTTGGATCCTTCAGCAGGTACAGATCATGAGCTAGCATCAGACACTAAGGGGCCTGACTGGAGAATAAGGAAGGCAGTGAGATTCTAATCTGCTGTTAGGAAGGTAGGTGTGCTCTGCTCAGGTTACTATCTATGTACTGAAGGACAAGATCCGTCGTGAAGGGAGAAACCCAAGTTCCACATCTCCATTCCCCAGAACTCTCACTTCCATCACCTGCTTCATGTAGTCTATATTTTGTTGTAGCATATTCTGTGGGAAATACACATACACACACACACACACACACACACACACACACACACACACTCACACACTCATCATGCAGGTTCAACGATTATAACATTTTGCCAAGGGCTAAGTTTTGCCACTATTCCTTCACTGCTTGACCTGGGGTATTTCAAATAACCCCCAGAGGTGTAAATGCTTTTTTTTTTTTTTTTTGAGACAGGGTCTCATGTATCCCAGGATAGCTTCACACTGGGGATACAGAGAACCTGGAAACTAAACTGCATGGAAATTTGAAAAGAACCTCACAATGGGTTTGGGCTCTGTAGTGGGTGTTGATGGGAATTTGCTTAACAAGATCTAAGTCCAAGTCAAGAGGAGACATGAGTATACTGTTCATGCATTTCTTCATTTCTTTAGCATACGTCCATTGAGCGCTTCCTCGAGGTCAGGCTCTGAGCTGGCCATTCAGTCTTCCAGAGGGTGAGAAACTATCTGGGGAAAGCCTATAACTGCCAATGAGTAGAAGAGAAGATAGGGACTGGGGTAAATGAAGGGATGAGTGAGGTCAGAACGATCGCATGGGGTACTGGGAAGGTCAGCTGCATCAGGGGAGCACAAGTGGCTCTTGGTATTCTCTATTTCATGCAGGACATCATTAGCAGTTTCCACAGAGAGTGGAAGCCAAGACCCAGCTGTTCAAGCAGACAGCTCTTGCATGTTCTCAATTCCACATCAGGATAGCCATATCAGTAAGGGAGTGTCTTCACTGGTCAGATGCAGGCAGTTTGAGCAGATGGCTTGCTACTTCCTCAGTTTCCCCAGTTCCTCAAAGGCTGCTATAGGTTTTTTCCATACCTTCAGATGGAGGTGACCAGGTAGAGGACCTCGGAACTGCTGCTGTACATCTTGAAGATGTGTTCTCTATTTCTTCTTCTCTTCCCTCCCCTCCCCCACCCACCTTTTTCCTCCTCCCATTCTGAATCTGAGTGCCAGTCTTGGAGTCAGATATCAGGCATATGAAGTGTGGCCCTCCAAAAGTGTCGTCCAACAAACTGACACAAAGCCGTATAGCCTAGAATGCAGCTTCAATGACAGTCTTATTAATTTTAGATACTACATTTGGCCACTTCTTTGCCTAGCAATTATAAGAAAATATTTCAATGACGTGGTTATCACAGCAGTTCCACAATGAATGCATGATTTTTTTTCTCTTCTACAATTTTAAATTATAACAGGAGCTTCCTCACTTCCAAAGTAGTGATATTATGGGAGAAACAGACTGGAAATCCCCAACGACAACTTTCTTCCAAGAAACCATTTAAAATTATGTAACTGATTTACAGTGGATGCTAGATCCTATCTATTAATAGTGCACATTTAAATTCTGGTTCTCCAAGCAAATGTTCCAGAAAAGTGATTCTTATTACAGTCCATTGCAAACCCAGCAGGTGTTTGACAAAAGACTGACATCTGTGGACACCCCTGAGGTGCCTGGGCTTCAGAGTGATGGCACTTGGTGAAACCTGGTACCACAGGCTATAGCATGGCACACTACCATATGAAATTCTATCCATGACTGACAGACTCTGCCCTCCCACATCAATCCAGCCCAGTCTCTGTGAAAGCAATTGGCCTCAGCCAGTCACACACTTCCCTTGAACTCCCCTAACATCAAGTGGTCCACAGCAGTACCGTGTCCTATCATAACACTAGTCACATTCCCTCCTCTTCCTATAAGAACATCATCTCTTACTGATACTTAGACTTTTTTTCAATATTTCAACATTTTTATTGAGTTTTTGTGCATTTCATACAATACATCTTAATCATATCTTAGACTTTTTTTTGTCTTTTTGAGACAGGGTCTCCCTATAGCCTCAGCTATACTGGAACTCACTATGTAGACCAGGCTGGCCTTGAACTCACAGAGATCTGCCTGCCTCTGCCTCCCAAGTGCTGAGATTAAAGGCATGTGCCACCATGCCCAGCCATATCTTAGACTTTTTAATATTTTTTTCTTAGAAAGCTCACACATTTGCAGGGCTTTAGCCATAAAGCTAATCATACAGGGACCTTTATTTTCCCATCTTCTCCAAAATCCTCTGCTCTATGCTTCCAGGTAATGGTAAGGTAATGTTATTTACATACAGCTATAATGGTAACGATAGGTTGATGGCAAAGGTGGAGAAGATGATGTGATGTTACGGTAATGCAAATGAAAATGGTGATGATGATGGTAGTGATGGTGATGGTGAGGATGACGGTGGTGATGATGACAGTAATGTCATGGTAATTCATATGATAATGATTATAATGATGATAATGATGGTGACTTAGTGATGGTGACGGTGAGGATGATGGTGGTGGTGATGATAAGTAACTAGTCAACGTGCTGAGAATAACTGTTGAATGGAAACAGTTATATATATA
>NW_008353490.1:6600609-6601478 GCF_000622305.1 Nannospalax galili
ATTGCAGAAGAGAGGATGGAAATAATGTCATTGTTGGAGGTAGAGGTGAATGTTGTGGAATGCTTTCTCCTGATATTTACAAGGGCAATGCACTCTAGAACTCTCATCAGCTGTGATTATACACACAAGACTTGCACAACATTGGGTCCCATCGACATTTTGTCACAGATGGAGTAGGGGATCATGAGGTACTATCCTTCCCTTGGGATATAAATGCAATTAATGGTTGCTGGGGAAAGGAGAGACATTTTCTTCAGTGGCATAGCCACTGGTAAGGTGCCTATGCTCCTATAAATAATCCCTCTCTCCTAAGGATGATGGTGATGGTGAGGATGATGGTGCTTGGGTGGGACGATAACAGTGCTGATGGTGGTGATGATGGAAGCAATGGTGAGGATGATGGAGTTAGAGATGAGGAAGATGATGATGACTCTATGGTGATGGCAGTGATGTTGAGGAGGAGGATGATTATGGTGTAGGATATGAGGAAGATGACAATGTTGGTGGTGATGGCAGTGATGGTGATGATTGTGAGGATGATGGTGTTGAAGGCAGGGAAGATGATGATGACTCTATGGTGATGGCAGTGATGTTGATGATGGTGGGGCTTATGGTGTAGGTTTCAGCGAAGATGACAATGTTGATGGTGGTGATGGCAGTGATGGTGATGATTGTGAGGATGATGGTGTTGAAGGCAGGGAAGATGATGATGATGACTATAATGACGGTGATGGCAGTGACGGTGATGATTGTGAGGATGATGGTGTTGAAGGCAGGGAAGATGATGATGATGACTATAATGACGGTGATGGCAGTGACGGTGATGATTGTGAGGATGATGGTGTTGAAGGCAGGGAAGATGATGATGA
>NW_008353490.1:6602866-6635343 GCF_000622305.1 Nannospalax galili
GGAAGATGATGATGACTCTATGGTGATGGCAGTGATGTTGATGATGGTGGGGCTTATGGTGTAGGATATGAAGAAGATGACAATGTTGATGGTGGTGATGGCAGTGATGGTGATGATTGTGAGGATGATGGTGTTGAAGGCAGGGAAGATGATGATGATGACTATAATGACGGTGATGGCAGTGACGGTGATGATTGTGAGGATGATGGCATTGAAGGCAGGGAAGATGATAGTAAAAAATAATGTTGCCTCTCAAAGGGGTCCTACTGTTGTCAACCTGACAGAATTTAGAATCACCTAGGAGATTTCCAGAGAGTATTAACTAAGGGAAAAAACACATTCTGAATATGGTTTGAAGTGGCAAAATTCCATGGGCTGAAGGCAGGGACAGAAAAAAAAGGACAAAGGAGAAAGCCAGAGGAATGCCTGCATTCCCCCTTTTCTGCTTCCTGGCTGCCACAGTGTGAACTGCTCTGTTCTGCCATGCCCTACCCACCATGATCAACTGACACCTCTGACACTGTGAGTCAAAACAAATCTTTCCTCCCTTAAGTTGTTTCCATCAGGTATCTTGGTCCCAGTGATACAAAAGTAGCTAACATACTCATCAAAGGTGGGCTGGGTGTGAAGATCACTCCAGTATCAGGGATCAGCTATACTTTAGCAAAGTGGCCTGCTTCCAACTTGTGGTCGGCCAAGACTCAGAGAGCTGATCACATATGACCTCCCCCACTACATCACCCCAGGTCATCCCATCTTCCTCCAACATTCACATGACCACCCCATCCTCCAGCATCAATTTTTCCTTCTCAAGGAACAGCTATGTGTCCCCCAAATTCACAGATTGTAGCCCTGGTCCTAATGTGACTTACAGGAAGACAGGATCTTTCAGGAGGTAATCAAGTCTAAATGAAGTCACTGGGGCCTCCATGTACTATACCATGGTGCCCTTATAAGAGGAGAATGCCAAGACACAGAGAGAGAGAGAGAGAGAGAGAGAGAGAGAGAGAGAGAGAGAGAGAAAGAAAGAAGGGAGGACAATGTGAGGACACAGGGGATAAGTGTCCACAAACCAAGAGGGACAGCTTCAGATAAAACCAGCCCAGGCTCTTTCTTGGTTTCTTGATCCCAGCCTTGCAGACCCCTGCCCATTGCAAACAGCATCTGCTATTGGAGGTGCACAGCCCCTGGTCTCCCACCAGTGCAATCTGAACTATCAAGGATATTAACTAAAGAGGTGTGTGTCCTCTGCCATTAGGCCTTCCCTGTTCCTGGCCCTATGCCCTTTGTGACCTAGCTCCAGCTGCTTCCAGGCCAATGTCACCCACCTCTCTTTCCCAGTCCCTGTACCCTGACCGTCCTCTGGTCCTTTGTCTTCTCATCCTGGACACAGTTGGGGTGGGGTGGTGGGACCAGGTATGCTTCCAGTGCCCTCCAGAATCCGACCCTCCCCCCGCCTCATTTTTGTGAGGTCTACTCTTCTGGAGGGAAGCCCAGACTGAAGACAAAAGAGGCATGTTATGTGTCCATCACCTAGCTACTGTCACTGGCCCCTGCTCATCTTTACCTGATGCAGCCCTAGAAGCAGAAAGGCCTCATCTTTCTACCATGCAAGAATTTGAGGCCCATACCACTCTTCCCTCTGTCTTCCCCAGTCAGAAAGAGGCTCCATCCTGTACTTCAGCATCCCCGGGTCCTGTGGACAAGGCCTTTTACTTCCCTGACAAAAATCCATTCTACTAACAACAAACAAGTATAGTATTTCTGGGGTTTTGTTCAGTTATTTCTTGGGGGGGGCGGGGTGTTCATGCTACTAGGGATAGAACCCAGGGCCTAGAGAATGCTAGGCAAGCATGTTACCACTGAATCACACCCCCGACCTAAATGAGCAGCCACTGAAAAACGTAACCAGGTATTTCTCCCACTACTCTGCACCCCTAAAACATCACACAAACTCCCCATGATCTCCGGTGCCAATTCCCTCTTCGCAAGGGCACACCGAGCTCCCTATGCTGTGCTCACAATGAGAGGTCCCCTCCAGTCCATTGTCCTGTGTTCTCCTGGACACTGCTGCTGGTCCTCCAGGGTGACCTCCAACAGGGTAAGGGAGCATGTTGCCAAACAGGCCTGCGATGACCTGACCTTCTCTTTCTCTTGGTGCCTGCAGACTCTCTGCTTGCTGCCCTGGCCTCTTTCTAAGATGTCTGCAGATTTTGGTTTATGACTACTTTACGTGACCCTGGAACAGAAGCTTCCTTAAGAGCAGACTTCCACTCTGACCTGCCACTGCTTCTCAGTGCCTGACCCTGAGCAGATCCCAAAGATTCTCTGAAGAGCTTGGCAGAATGAAGTGATGCCTGCCACCTTTGCTGAAGGCTTCAAAGCCACTGCCTGCCCAACACTGCACAGCCCCACCATGCCATCCTCACCTAGGCAGCATCTCCGAATGGGAATGCTGTGGGAGCTCAGTGCAGTTGGCAAAATAACCAAGTGGATGGATTCAACAGCGGGGTTGTTGCTCATGTGTGAACTCCATCCACCATCTAGTGGTGGAAGAAGGTAACTGCAGGACAGCATGCTTTCTGCCAGCAGTCCAGGAGCAGCAGCAAGAGTTGGGCATCTGGGTCAGGGTGGACTGTTGCCTGGTCAGGCATCGCCTTCCCTAGTCTCTACAACAGGTGTCCCATTGTGTAGCCAAATCTTGCACTGGTATTGGGGAGGTAAAAACCAACACCAAGGAAGAGAAACCCATCTGAAATGAGAGCCGTGCATCTGCCCGGTGGGTTCGCCCACAGGAGACACCGCCAACCTGGTCAGACATCATGTGACGGGACAATTCAGGCAGATCCTCTGTGGGGTTGGAATTCAGGGGTGTGTGGAAGCATCCACTAGGGGATGCGGGGGTATCATGTTTCATATTTCCTGAGTCAATGCAGGGAGAACTGGGGTCAAGTTAAAAGAAATTGAAACAAGTACTGAATGTAAAACTGAAGGGAACAGGTGGAGAAAATATAATTGAAATAAAAAGGTATGTAAAAGTCCAAAGAGAAATATAATATTGTGTAACACTGCAAAAATATAATAAAGAAGATAATCGCTCAGTGCCAGTGAGACAGGGAGTCTTGTCAGCCTCTGCACCCCAGTGCATCTTGAAGATGACTCTGGGTGTCTGCTCATTCCTAAAGGGTTCGCCAACCTCCATGGTTTGTAGCTGATTTTGAGTTAACTTAAAGCAAACCTCTTGGCAAGGAGCTCCATGTTAAACACGTGTCTTGGGCTTTTCCTTGAGTAATCCTTCTGTTAGGTTCACCTCACACGAAGGGCAGGGGACTTGTATCGAAGGTTGCATGATCAGTACCTTGGCCTGTGTCTCAGCTGTAAAACTTCTAGAAAGCTAAGAGGACATAGAAATCCTGAGGAATAGACGTTGAAGGGTTAGCTTGGTGTGGTGTGACAGGCCCAAAGTCTTCACAGTACAAGGTGAACCTAGTCCCACAGGTGTGCATCAAACCACAAAGCCTCCTCCCTCCCAGGGCATCAGGATCAATACTGACACAATTCTGTGACAGCTGAACACCTCGTGCTTCCACAAATGTCAGGTGCCTACTTGACTTCCCACTAGAGACCAGTCATGGAGTGAGCCAGCTCTCTTTTAGGGAAAACCAGCAGGAAGCAGCTGCCATATGTCCCCATTCCCCAGCATGCCCAAACTCCTGATGCTGTGTCCTTCCCTGTGTAGTGGTGGGGCTGTACGGCAAAGCCAGGTCAAACAAGACCCCTACCCACAAACCTCTACCTTCCATTCCAAAGCACATAGAAGTGTCCCATTAATGGGTCTATGAGTTATTAGCCCATTGTCCAGAAAGTTTGTTATTACCAGGACTCTGGAAGTGGAGGCAGCCTCTTGAATTCTGGCCTGCACAGCCAGACCTTGTCTAAAAATAGTCAAACCTCTTCTCAACTACACAGAAAAGGCCTGGCCACCAAAAAGTAGTTCTGAACAACCCAGACTGCATAGGTGGCTTTTATGGACAGTTCTGGAATAGGCACCAACATTGACCCATCTTTAATGGGTGTTAAATAGGCAAATAATTCTACCTCAACCAGAATCAGCTTGATCGAAGTCTACTGATGCCTATACCTCTGTGGATGGGAAATAAACTCTAGTTAAAATCTGGCCAAACACAAACAGGGCTCAGTTAGTCGAGTGCCTGCCTAGTATGCATAACACCCTGGGATCTTGCCCCAGCACAGTACAGTACAAACCAGGCATGGTGGCACATGCCTGCGATCCCAGCCTCGGGAGGTAGAAGCAAAGGGATCTGAAGTTCAAAGTCATCCTTAGCTATACGGATTTCAAGGTGATCCTGAGCTGCACAAGATCCTGTTTCCAAAAAAGAATAAAGTACTGAACATGGGACAAGGCCTTCATTTCATGAGTATCATGAAATACAAATATCCTAATGCATAAACGCAGTTTTATAAAATGAGGGGGCGGGGCAAACTAATAGGCCTTGATACTTGGTGACAACTGAATGAGACTTGGAAAAACGAAGTGACTCAAGTCAATGTCTCACATTTATGAATCACATTAAAGATTGCAAAGGGAACCTCCCAGCATCATTTACCACCAGATCAAGTCATTCTCATTGTGTAAGTGGAAACTGAGGCACACGAGTTGTCCTGTGTGTTTATCCAGGAAACGTGCCCTTGAGCGCTACTAGCAACCTGGCTGGAAGGCCAACCCACAGCAATGAAACGGTGTGTCTGTCCTGACTGAGGCATGGCTCAACCTGCCTCAGCAACAGACAGGGCTTATCAGCCTGGGTTGCAAGGGAAGTGCAGCACGGTATGTACTGCTCTAAGGGTGGTGTCCGCACTGGCTTCCCGGCTATCACCTTGGCCAGAAGTGAAGGGGAGACGCAAAGATGGCAAAAACAACTTTTTTAAAGTAGGCACCTCTAGCAAATTATGTGGTATGTGATCCACTTTTTTTTTTTTTTTTTTTTTGGTCTTTTTGAGACAGGGTCTCCCTGTAGCCCCAGCTGTCCTGGAGTCACTATGTAGACCAGGCTGGCCTTGAACTCACAGAGATCTGCCTGCCTCTGTCTCCCGAGCGCTGGGATTAAAGGCATGCACCACCATGCCCAGATTGTGAGCCACATTTCTAAACAGAGAATAGTTGAACGACTTCAATTAAGGGTGTGGAGAGTAATCTAATGACGCTAGAAAATTCCTCTGGTGGCAAAACAGGTCAGGCAAAAAGAACATGGCATTAAGGGAGATAAGAACACCATCATGGTTTCATCAATTCAATGTTTCAGTTGTGTCTAAAACATGGACTGTCCTCAGCTTCTGCATCCAGATCATGGGCACAGTGATCACATGGCCACTCCTTCCCCGTAATTCCCAAAAGTCATGGAGGTCCTCAAGTAGCCCATGCTCGCATGCATGTCCTCATGGTTGCACAAGGAGGAGGTGGCAGAAAATGCAGGACTGCCTTCTTAGGAGAGTGGTTCCAAGGAGAACAGTCTGGGGAAGGTATATGGCTGGGATGGGAACACAGGAGCCTCTGTCCTACATCTGAGCTAACTGCCTTTTAGTGACACATGGGAGTCTGGGCCAGGCTTGGCTGTCACCCCACAGGGGTTGCTACAGCTCAGCTTAGTGTCAGAAGCCCTTTAAGGGCTTGGTATTGATGGCTCCTCACTCTCAAGCATCTCATCCTTTTAAGAATCAGCCATCCAGGGGGAAAGAGGTTCTGAATAGAGTCCTAAATCTCACCTGAGTTAGACAAGGTCTGGATTGCAGTCTGCTCAATCCAGAGGCCTTTTGGGAAATCCCTCAAAAATGGTAATATACCTCCAAGTACAGCAGGGATAGGGGTGCAGACATCCAGGGCTCCAGGGTTTCAGGAGCCAAGCTCAGCACTAGCTAAACCTCAACTTTCATGTTCTCAAAAGTCATGTATAAATATTTCCTCATCCCCTTTTTCTGGTTCATAGACACACAGGTACATTTTAAAATATACCTTAAGTTAGGCATCTGATAGTTTGACTCCTTATTTTTATTATCTAATCAGTAAACCCAAGGCTCCAGCCCACCACATCCCCAAAGACTGATGCAGAGGCTTCAGCCAGGGGTGGTGGATCCCTGAGCCCCCTCTTAGATACTCTTGAAAAATCCCACTGTGGCCTCCAGCACAAGTATTAGAACAGGGTGTGTGTGCGCAGCAGGAGATGAGGTGTGCTGGGGGGTGGAGACTTCATTGAAAACAAAACAAACAAAAAAGGCAGATCCTAGATTCCACAAAAGACCTTGGGGAAACTGTCCATTTTGGCATCTTTTTAGATGAATCGTCTTGAAACTCTTACTTGTAAAACTATATAAATAAAGAACAGTAACATCGGGCTTATGTTCAGCCAATGAAAAGAAATACCCACAAGCTAAGACAGGCTTTCAAGTGATAAGCCACCTTTTAAAACAGGGGGAAATGTCTTACAAATCTCAAGAACTCCAAGATGTTTTTATTTATTTCAAATTCCAATAGAATGAATATGTTTTATCTAAATATTTTATCACACAACTGAAACATTGAATTATTTTCTCAGAAATAGTTAAATACAACAATCTAGTTACAAATTCTAAAATAAAGAGTACAAAATACGTTAAAAATTGTATTTTTAAAAAGAAATACAAACTCTATGGTCTTCTGCATCTTACCGCCTCAAAGTACAATTAGCGAAGTTGGGGAAGAATGAACATTTCGCTTGGTGGCCACTTCTCATAGGCGCATCCCAGGGCCCTGAAGTCTGCCCGCCCCCCCACAGCAACCATCCATCACTAGAAGGTCTCATCTGTGATTATTATCTTTTCTTTTCCTTTCCTCAGAGAATAACATGTTCTGCAACCAGAGGTCGCTAAAATTACAGCATTAAACAACACATGCTACTTCAACTCCTCAGGGGGGAAAGGGAAGCTCACAAGGGAGCCTCATGATCTGCTGGGCGGTGACGGGGAGGAGTCTCGTCTTACAGAGTAAGGTTGGTCAACAGTCTCTCACAAGTCCAGAGGATACCCTCTTCTGGGAGGACAGCACCCACTCTCTCTGATCTGGAAGACACCTACCTTCACTCACCCACAGAGGACACTCACTCGTGCTGGTTCAAATGGGGTGAAGAGCCCACCGCCACCACCTGGAGAGGCACAGAGGGGAGCAAGCCACCTGCTGTGCCTAATCCTACACCTTCAAGGAATGAGGCTGAGACCTAGGTGTCCCTGTGCCTTACAGAGACTCCTGGATGTGCGCTCAGCGGCCAATCAGAAGAGGCATCTCAAGAGGCATTGCTGCAGCCTTTGATACCAGCTGTGTGCAGGCCCGACCTTGAGTGCCTGGAGCACCTTGTTTTCAGAAACCAGTGTCTTTCTCGGCTTAAAAAAATAAATAAGTAAATATTGGGGGGAACCTCTTAAAACATCTACTTTTCCAGACCAAAAAGGCAAAATCCACTTGACTTGGAAACCTGTACTGAGTAGAGGAGGCTGAACCATCTCCTCCTAAGCTTGTAGAGACTTCTAGAACCAGCAGAGGCATGGACACGTACAGTGGGCCCTTCCCCCAGAGCAGACAATTAGTATCCACTTTTTTGGAGAATTTAAATCTTCATTTTCTGAATTAAGGATGGGTGAACAACCTGAAAGATTTTTAGAAGCTCACTGTGGATTACTTGAATTCAAAGTAAGGAAGAAGTTTAGAAGAAGAGGTAAAAGAAAGAGGGGAGAAGTGGAGCCAGGCCAGGAGCGAGCAAGCCAGAAGTGAAAGAACACAGGGTGGAAGGGCGGGGAGACACACAGAGCAGCTGCAGTGTAGACAACCAAACCCTTTATTTGTCTAAGTTACATTAGACGCAACACTGTAAAAATCTCATTAGGAAACAAGGAGACAGCAGATTCGTAGAGGTAGTAGAAAGTCTGTAACAGTCAGAAGACGACGTACAGAAGTGTATCATGCAGAAATTATCATTAAAAAAAAAGACTCAAAACATATTGGCTAAATAAATAAGAAAACACGAATCATTTTAAATACTATTGCTGAACTGACATAAATGAACAAACCAGCCCAATGCTGATGGTCAGTGGGAGAAAGGAGCCACACACCCAGACCAGCATGTGGCTGGTCCCAGAGGAGGTGCCAGCTGGGGGTCCCCATAGTCTTGTGACTATGCAGAAACCCTATCTCTGTGCTGCATGGGGCAGGTCATCATGGGACTACTGTCCTCCTGGCTGCCCTTCCGGCAGCCAGACTCAGCTGTATGCTCAGCTGTAGGAACCCCATGCCCCACCCCTTTGCCCACCAGACCAACAGGGAAGGAGACTCACAGGAAGAAAGACCCTTCCAGCTCTCAATGCCAAGTGCCACTTCGGACACAGTAAAAATGTAGATGACACCTTTGTGTCCCTTTGGGTACAGAAATTTCTTTTAATAACTAAAACAAAGAAACAGACAGGGCCGAATCACAGGCCCCTAACACATTCCTAACTGTCACCTTTACTTTCAGCCAAGAAAACAAAAAGCCAGAGAACGCAGAAATGATCACTTTGGGGGAAAACTATCAAAATGATCAAATGTGAATCAACAGAAAGGTACTCTGCTGTCTCAGGTGGAGAGGAATGTGTCTCTGCGACTTGTTCAGGGAAACTTCACAGAACCATTGATGTTCCCAAGCATGCCAACGCAGCATGCTGTTCTCATACATACCTGGTGTAAGAGTACTGGGGAAAAAAATAAGTAAAAAAAATAATTATATATAGATATACATATATATCTGCTAGCCAGTTAACATTGCATTGTTTGCAAGTGTCGCAAAGTCACCTGAACGGTCAAGTAATTTAACAGTAACAAGTAGAATCCAGAACCAAACATTAGCTAACAATAACAATAAAAATAATAATAATATTATAATAACCCAACAAATCATTAGAAACCACACTCTAGGGTTCGTGTATACATGTGTGTTTAAACAAGTCTTTGTATCAGAAGCCCATTTTCTACAAAAGCTGCACTAGTCCATTACTGTATTAAGTAAACTGTTGCTCTCACCAGTATTAAAGGTTAGGATAATTTCTGTACATGTAAAATTATTGCTTCTTTTTTGAAAAATATATTTCGCATGCACGTCTTAATCCATTTCCTGCCTTTACAAAATTTCACAATTAAAAAAAAACCTAGTAAAGCTTTTGCAAAAAATTTCACAGAACGTTTTCATTCAAGGCAGCAGTAACTTTTGATAATGCATAAAATCCTATGTGCAAACATCAGGAACTCTCAGAAGTATCGCCATCACACACAGTGTCACGGCAACAGGAAAAGGAAATGCTTCTACCTGCGGAATACAGCTCCAACTGTGGACACTGCGTGGGTTCAGAGCCTCTGCTAGGGCCTTCACCCCACCACAGAAACATGAACTTGCGAGACTAAGGAAGAGGTATATAAAGCCGTCCCCCACTCTCAGGCCCGGTGCCCCCCACCACCTGTGAACAAAGTCACTCATCAAATGGAGGTCACCAGGCCTGAGAGGAAAAGACATCTACTTGCTGGGGTGGTGTAGGGGAGAGGTTGGGATGGGGGTGGGGCAGCAGAAGGTTCCAGAGCATTAGCACCCTAATGATCTAGGGGCCCCAATTTGCTCAGGGATTCTTCTGCCATTACTAAAACAGGCCCAAAACGGGAGGATTCAGTGGCTTAATTTGTTAAGACGTATAGTCTTCTTTTGTGAGCAGTTTGCAGAATGTAGCCCTGTTACAAAAAGGTCCTGAGAGTACACAAAGAAGCCTGCTCTTCTTAGTGTTCAATAGCTTTCTTTTCCGAAGCAGATTTAGATGTGTTCCCATCGCTGCCGCCATGTTTCCTGTGCTGGACACAGCCCAAGTGGTGAAAGAGCAGAGTGCATGAGCGAGACACTGGTGGTGCACAGTATGTCATGGCCACACCTCTGAACTATGAGGATCTCACCATCACCCTGCCTCCACCTAGCCTGATCTGCACAGCACCTGAAGGCCACCTTTCTGTCCTCTCTCTTACCTATTTAAAAACCCACTTAAGACAGGGAGAGGCGGGGGTGCTGATATGCCAATAGGCTCCACTTCCCCACCTCCTGACATCATCACTTCTGTCCTTCCAAGCACTGGGACTCCTCCTACAGTGCCTCACTCCATCCAAAACACACCAGTATCTTTTTTCCAGTGTCTCACACTTGTCTTGAGTAATTTAGAAGCCTCGCGCTCCCACTGCACCTGCCAGTACCAATGCTTATCACGAGGAAACACGGGCTAAGTCGATGAGCACATACATGCATTTGAAAGAGCTACACAGAATTGTAGGCATAGCATCTTCGCTGTCCCTAAATGTCACTGAGGAAGGCAAGAGGCCGCCCTCCGTCCACTCCAGCACAGCGGCTCCCAGGTCTGAGGTGTCTGGTCAGGAGACAGTTGTTCTTCTTGCCTGAGGTGGCCATGGTCACTGCTGGGAGGCTTCCAGGCACCCGTGAGGCCACTGTCAAAACAGTCACGGGGCCAAGCGCTGGAGGTGTGTCTCTAGGTCCCCTTTCGGAGGGGCCCTGCTGGCACAGTTCCTGGGGTGGTATGATCTCTCCCCTGCACAAGAAAGGAGATAAGAGACGAGCTCAGTTCTGTTTCCCAGTCCTAAAAAAACATTTTTGCTATTAATTTTCTTAGCAACACCGAGGAACACAAATCATGACCTTCACAGATCAAAGGAGTTGGGGCGGTAAAGTTCTCTGATTTTAACTACTGCTCATTTTATACAAGCATGAAGTAACTTTGCATTTGCCTTGCTGGACTGTCCCAGTGATGTAGAAAGCATCACTACACTTCCGCAGCAAATGGCAGTGGCAGAATCAGCTCTGAAGGGGCTGGCCAGAAGTCAGCAAGGTGGGAGGGATGGAGGTTTGAGAAGCACAATCTTTGGTACACAGCAGATCCCCACAGGACTGACAGTTCCCGAGGGTGAATGTGGAGCCCCACAAACAAAAGGAAAGCACTGCCTATGCTGGTCAGCTGGAACTTGAGAGTGCTTCTCCCACTTTCCCAAATAATTCCCACAGTGGAGAAACAGCAGGGGCATACTGCAAGTCAAATGAAGGGCATCAACAATGGAGCACAGATGTGAGTTTGCAGTGCTCAAAAAACATCGGTGTTTAGCAATGGCATCATCTGAGGACAAAATAACTTGGTAAAACCTTTCCTAACTGCCTCATCTTCAACTAAAGCCCTGAGGAAGAGAGATCATTAATCTACAAACCACAGCACTCACCTCAAGATAAGCCCTATGGGAATCCTAGAAACACATGGGAGGGGACGTGGGTGGCAGGATGAATTAAGTGCTTCTCTTTACAGTTTTAGAAAACTATTTAAAGCTGGTCTTCCATAGGACACCTACTAGTGATTGCATAGCAGAAATCAAAAATATACTCAGGTCATGTGTTTGAGGGCAGGGCAAGCACAGAGCTACAGTGGCCTGTTTGAAGTATGGGACGAAACACTGAATGAGGGATGTAATAAACCCTCCTTTGGTAGACAGTGAACTTCTTGATGTAGACCAGGAGTGGTGGTTCATATTTTTTTCCACAGCAATGTTGCCTGCCAGAGACTTCCATCGATCATCAGCAGGCTCACTGGGAACTAGTTCTAGGCATGTTCACAAAGGAACATGGGGCTCTGTATTCCTGAGAGAAAACAGGCTGGGGAGGGGGAAGGGGAGGGGGGCACTGCTGGGTATTTGGCCTTGAATGTCACTCATAAACATTTACCTATAGCAAAGACACTGCCAGAGGGTCCGGGCTGTGGTGTCCAGTGCACAGCTATAGTGCTGTGTATATGGCTATAGTGTTGTGTGCATCTATAGTCTACAAAGACTGCAGCACTACAGGCCCCAGGACACATCCACCTGTGAGCTCCATCTTTGGATGGAGCACACAGACTTGTCCTGGGCAGAAACAAAAGGATGTGAAAGCCCATGACAAAAAGGATAAGAATAGCACTCCACCAACGAAGAGCTGAAGCTTTAAACTGCAGAACTCAGAGAAAGTTTTCCAAAACATTTATTTCAGGTCCACAAAGCCTAGAAAGCCGTAACAAGGCACTTGCAATACTGTCCATAAACCCAGCTGCAGAGTTTCCCATTTTCTCTTTTTAATGGAAGAGACAGATTTGCATGCCTTACTTTTTGAAGAGTCATTTTAGATCACTGGGACCACCAATGATGGGACCACTCATCCAGAAGCCTGGGCATAGATTTGTAGAAATGAAATGAAACAAGGGAGAGACCCACTGTGACCATCTGAACATACCCATATTGTTCTTTCCTACTCCCAGGAAGCAGTAGCCAGGACATGGTAACACACTTTTAGGATATTGGCTTTTGCTTGTCTCAGCTATGCATTGTGGAATGAAGTTAAGTTGAAAGAAATACTATGTGCTTTTGCTTCCTGTGCCTGCTGGAAGATGTGAGAGCTTAATTTCTGCTGCTCCTGCTCCAGCCACCTCCAGCCACCATGCCTCCCCACCATGACGGTCTGTAATTCCCCTGGAACCGTAAGCTCAAATAAACTTTTCCTGGTATGTTGTTTTGGTCAGTGTTTCTATCACAGCAACAGAAAAGTGACTAATACAGTAATTGGTACCAGAGAGTGGGCTGATGACTGTGAAGAACCTGACCATGTGGGGTTTCAAAGAAATATGGAGCTTTGGAAGGTTGAGCCAGAAAAGCAGCTGATTGCTGTAAGTGGAGCTTAACAGGCCATTCTAGTAGGAGCCTGGAAGAAAGTAATGCTGAGAACAATGTAGTTCCAGAGAGAAATAAGGACTTAAGCAGCACTTGGGATATTTTGGCAAAGAGTCTGGCTGGAGTCTGCCCTCAACCAAAAAGCTTGCCTGAGGCTAAGTTGAAAAGCAATGGACTAATTTCTCTGGTGGAAGAAATTTCAAGACAGCCTAATGTAGAAATGGTGGTGTGGCTATTAATGGTGAATATTATGCAGATCTACAGTGAAAACGAGCAAATGGGGCAGAAAGAAATACAGTTTGGATTGAAAAAGAGTACAAGGAAGATAAAGGTTGGAGCCTCAGGCATGCTGGAAAGGATCCCTATGATAAGGAGATTAAAGTGGTTAAGGAGCAGCCTAGAGATTCAAACAAACAATGGAGAGAGTGCTTCCAGGGCAGGACCACACCCAGTTAAGCCTCCAATTTGTGAAAGGAAAATGCTGCAGGGAAATGGATAAAGCAGGCTGGAGTCCATCCCAAACTTGCAGTCAAACTTCACAGTGTCATTCACCTGGTACTGGCTTTAGAGGCATGAAAGATGCAAGACTGAAGGGGTCAGCAGTTCCTCCTCCACGGTTTCAGAGAGCTGCTGAGGCCAGACAGCATGCAGCAGGGGTACCCCTGCATAAAGAAGGCCCTGATAGGCCATTTTGTGAAGCTGTGAAGGTGAAGCCTGGTTGGCAGTGGAGACCTCAAGAAGACGTTTGTGATGCCAGAGCTAGCTGTGAGGCATCTGCCAAGAAGACCTGCATACAGGTACCAGCCCAAGAGAAAGATGTATGTTGCACACAACAAAGCTGGAGAGGCTGAGCCATCTAAGCCCTCTGAAAGTAAAGTCCCAGAAGTCAGACATGGAGCTACTGGATTTGGTGTTTTGTCCTGCTGGTTTTCAGTCCTGTTTTGGTCCAGTATTTCCTCACTATGCCTCTATTCCTCCCTTTTGGAATGGTAATGGGTATTCAGTTCCACTGTATGTTGGGAGTATGTAATTTGTCTTTTGATTTTACAGGGGCTTACAGTTAAGAGAGTGCCCTGAGTCTCAGAAGAGACTTTGGACTGTGGAATTTTGAATAGTATTGAGACTGAAAATGCCTATGGGGACTTTTAAAGTTGGACTAAATGCATTTTGCATTTTATATGGTCACGAGCCTATGGGGGACAGGGGGTGGAATGTGGTGGTTTGAATGAAAATGTCCCCCATAGGCTCCAAATATTTAGACATTTTTGTCCCCAGATGGTGGCACTGTTTTGGGAGGCTTTAGGAGGTATGGCTATCCTGGAGGAAGTATGTCACTGGGGGTGGGCGCAGAGAGTTCTTAAGCCTTGCTGGATCTCCAGTTACTCGTTTCCTCTGCCTGCTGGAAGATGTAGAGCTTAGCTTCCACTCCTCCTCCAGCCACCTCTGACGCCATGCCTCCCTGCCATGATGGACTGTATTCCCCTGGAACCCTAAGTTCAAATAAACTCTTTAAAAACAAAAATAAATAAAAAGAAAAGGAAAGAAAGAAATACTATGCTACTTAAGGCATTTCAGTGTTCTAGAGTCAGACATCAATTTTGTAACTATATGAGGTCAATTTTCTCTTTTATAAACATTTTTAAAAATCGTTATTTTTTGTGTGTATATGGGTATATTGCCTGCATGTATGTAAATGCACCTGTGTCATACAATGCCTGCAGAGGTCAGAAGAGAGTGTTGGATCCCCTGGAACTGAAGTTACAGATAGTTGTTAGCTGTCATATGGGTGCTGGAACCAAACCTGGATCCTCTGTAAGAGCAGCCAGTGCTCTCAACCTTGCAGCCATCTCTCCAGTCCCAATTTTTCCATTTTTTTCTTTATACAGCAAGGGAATGTATTATATAATTGGTTATGTAATAACCCATGATGTGCACACAAGCCAAAAGTCCTGGAGTACACATGGAGAAAAACTATAGAGCAAGGCTTGCAGATACTAACTCCCAACTGCACACCAGACGTCAGGGACCCTGGTCTTTGCCCAGCTGGCTATCAGTCAGAAAGAACCAAGTGATTTTGGTTAAGTCAGTAGTTCCATTTACACTGGGTAGCATATTAGAGAGAAAACAGATGATGTGTTCTAAAATTACATCTAGCCATCAAATCTGTGATGCAGAAAATCTAAAAGCACTAGTGGAAACAGGCCATATGGAGATTCAGACATACTAACCTACATGACTTTCCACCATCTCTACTGTACCCAGAGCAAAAAAAAGAGTCAGCGAAATTTCATTTATGAAGTTATCAAGTTTATTTTTACCATTCCTGTTATTCTGATTAATGGAACTACTTCTCCAGTTTAACTGCTTTAAAATAACATTTAGAATAATAACAAACTATTAATCATAGTCTTTAAATTCTGGTAAAATACCCAAACAAATCAAAACACTAAATTTCACATATCAACAAAGCTCCAAACAGGGGAGGGGGGATTTATTGACTTCAAAATTGTTTTAACTTTTCAAATAAATGTTTTATATGTAAGTATTCATTGTGTATGTACATGTAGGTGCCTGTGCACACCACAATGCATGTGTGTAAGTCAGATGACAACTTGTAGGAGTCTGTTTTCGCCTCCTACCATGCGGGCCCCAGGAATCAAACTTAGGTCGTAAAGCTTGGGGCAAGTGCCTTTACCCACTGAGCCATCTTGCTGGCTCCTATTTTAACTTCTAATTGTTTAACAATAAAATGATAAAACAATTTCTCTGTAATATTAGACAGACTTCCCAATTTTTACCGTAAGTTAGGAACATCCACACTTTAGCATGTATTTTTTTAAAGTATTCCTCCTAATGACAAATACTGAGGATTACTAGAACCTAAACATCACTCAGGTTATTTGTAAACACACAACAAAGCATCTTTAAATGACAGCATGTATAAAGATCTCTCCTTGGGAACTCGGTTTGTAAAACTGGCTGTCCTTATGATGAGGCATCATCAACAAATATGGACAGCACCCTGTGAGGGCCTGCCCTCTGACTGGGGGGATGGGGAGGTTTCCACTCTGCAGTCTTCATACCCTCCTACAAGAATGTCTCCTCACCTCCAGGTCCAAGACTCTTGATGGTTTTCTAAATTTGTGTTTTGTTTTTTAACAGTGAATGGAAAAAAACAAGCAGTCCAGACAAGTCCTGTGGCCAGAGCGGCCTTCTGCAAACTCAACCATAACCTAACCACTAATTTCCAAGGCCCAGATACATGTCCCCTCTCACTGCCTGTCAGAGGGATGTGAACATCAGAAAGGAAGGGTTGGCTGTCTGCTGTTCTGAGGGTCCTAGAATCTCATAAATGTACACCTATGACTTGGAAGAGGTTTACCCAGGACATGTGCAGAAAAACACTACTCAAGGAACAGCCAGGAAATGAGCTCCCTGCTCCTCCAAGTTCACATGTGATCAAAAGGCTTAGTGATGACTGTGTTAAGCCTATCTCTTCAGAGATTTGCCAGACCTCATGCTGGTTCAATCATGTCACCAGAGCTGCAACACATTATTATTTCCTAAATAATCTGGAACAGGAAATTGAAATGCTGATATGCAAAATCAGTGTGCATTCATTGCTTTGCTAGGTGCTATGCCGTAACAGCTGACAGAGGCAATTTAGGAAGGATTTATTCGGGCTCACAGTTCAAGTGTCCAGTCCATAAAGGCAGGAAATTCATAGTGACAAGAATCTGAGGAATCTCCTCACATAGTATCCTCCATCAGGAAGCAGGGGTGGGGGAGGAATTCTGGTCCTCAGCTCACTTTCTCCTTTTTATCCAGTCTAGGACCCCAGCTTACAGAATGGTACCATGTAAGTAAGCATAGGTCTTTCCACCTCAACTAACTTTTATAGAAACTCCCTCACAGGCATGCCCAAGGGTTGTTTCCTAGACAATTCTAGAGCCTGTAAGCTGACAATATTAATTACCTCAGTAAGAGTAGCTGTTTTGTGCTTGTCTGTAAAAAGCAGAGAATCTCATGGTACTGACAAGAGCAGCTAATGGGAAACTCTATGTTGGCAAGCCTGAGGGTTCGCCTGGAGTCTCTCCTTTATAACAAGTAGCAACTAGTCTCCTAAGCAAAGCAAAACCATAGCACACACAAGCTCATGGGAGATCCTGAAAAGGCCAGGGGACCCAATGAAAACCAAAAGCCCTGAAAGCTATTCACCAGCAAAAGCCACTGACAGTCCCTGAGGGGTGGGCCTGTCCACACAGACACAAACACGTATATCCTAGGTCTCTGTGGCATTCAACCTGCATGGGAGTTTTCTCTGGTTATTAAGACAACTGATCATTGCTAAAGTAACTGGCAACAGCGACTCTCTTGGTAAATGTGCCCCTCATGCCACGAGGGTCATCTTCTCATAGACACTGTTACACAAGAAGGGAAACTCATTAACTAATCAAGATCAGAGCCCTCTGCTCCCTCTGCATCTTAATAAGTTATATTACTCAGGCCTATCAGAGTAAAATTAGCTGACCGTGAATTTAATGTTGATAGCTATTAAACAGAAAGACTGCTGGCAAGATCTCTTTTTTTCTCCATGTTACCTGTTTATTGAGCATCCTATTTGGAGCCTTAAGAGGCTTCTAAAGGATTTAATATACAAATGGGTTTATCATGCTCCCTCATTCAGGCCCAGAGCAGAACACCAGGTCAACTCAGTTCCTTCTCTTCCCTCACATTCCTCAGTCCAACCCCTATTATCCTGCCTTCTCTCAAACATCTCTCAGATCCTGTTCACCCCAAAAGGCCTATGCTTTCTCTCACTGGAATCACCCCAACACCTCCAAGGGTCCACCTGCCTGGATGGTCCGCAAGCCCAGCCTCAGGGCTGGATTCCAGATGTCCTGTCTCTGCTTCAAGTTCTGTAGTCTTCTGAATGACTGACATTCTTGGGTTTCCATATGGTGACCAGACAGATATTGCCAGCTTGCCATACATGTACCCAAATTTTGTCCCCACCCCCTTCTACTGAGCCCTCCTCCAGCTACACTGACCTTGACACAGTTCCTCTGGAGAACCTGCTCTTCCTCCTGATTCCTTCCCCTTGCTGGGCTTAAACCCTTTGCCCCAGCATGATCCCCCAGGTGCCTAGAGTCTGGGTTACAGCCTCTACTGGGTCAGGCATTACACCTATTTCCTTATCTAAACCACCCACCAACCCAAACCACAGAATCAGGAATACAGTTTATCTCATCTCCCCTATCCAATACAGGGTATGAACCATGGCGACTGATGATAAATATTGTTAATTGTAAAGCAATTGAAAAACTTAATTTTCAAATACTCTCAATTACATAGTTTAACGCCTTTTATACATACATATAAAATTCCATCAGCTTTTAAGTGTCACAAGAAATGATTGCTACATGAATATACCTATGATCCAAAAAAGCCCATGACACATAGCTTCTGAGGCCCACAGGAAGAGAATCTGATTTGAACATGAACTAGCTCACGTTTGGAAGACTCGTCTGACAGGCAGAGGGAGGCACGTTCTTGACATTAATAATGACACAAATCAGTAACATGTCCTAAATTCTACACTGGTGGTGACTGTACACCAACGAAGAGTCAGGAAGAACAAGGTTTAAGTCTCAACCTATTACTGATGTGTTTTTCAATTATTCTGGAAATTTTCTATAGGATTCTATAGGATTCTTTTCTATAGGAGTTCCAAATATGTTAAAGAAAATAGAATTTTTAGAAAGACCCAAAATGTTTTATGATAAAGTAATAAAAGCTACTTTTTCAAGGTAAAGAAGGACAAAATGGGCCATGATCTCAAATATGGAATTAAAACAACCAGCCACCACAGAACAGGCGGGATTAAAACCACAGGTCTAAGCCACCTCTGTCCTTCTGACAAAAAGAAAGCTGACCTGCTGAGGCCTCAGGATGGAATAAATGCACTCTTCAGGGCTGGATCCGCACTAGCAAGACCGGGCACTGAGTGACAATGAACTTGAGAGTAGGAGGGCGTTGGAATTAAGAATAACAGCACGGAGCTTAGAGACAGAGATAACACGCTGACATCTCTTCTCTATGGAAATCAAGACAAGCATTAATTAGTATAAACACCCAGAATAGCTAAATCTAACTCGGGAGGAACTTATACAGTCTTAGTGGCGTGTCAGGGCCAGGAGGCCTGAATTCAACCACCCAGACAAGACTTGGGCAAAGGGGAAAGTATCTGCAGTTACAGAATTTTCTAGGGCAAGTGACAGCCAAAGTGCTAGGGAGAAACCAAGACAGCAGGAGGAGTGGGAAAGCAGAAGTGCAGGGACACTGCATGCTGTCAGCCTGGGGTAACAGGAAAGGCAACCTCTGAATACCTGTGCTGCCCTTCAGAGCCACACATTCGATCCAGCATGACACAGGGCCCTGCCACATCCCATGCACACCAAATGGCATGTGTAGGATAGTCACGCCAATGAAGCAGAGACATCAGAGGACGGGGACACACACACACACACGCACAGGTGCATCAGTGCATGACAGCCTTTGCTTTACCAGGTGTCAATACAGCTGTGAATCATCAGAACATGAGGTATATTTTACTGAGAAATGTAAAAGTAATGCTCTTAATGGAGGCAAAATATGATTTACCCTCAGTCAGCTTTAACCCAAAACATCTTTGAAAATAAGTCAGCTTTAACCCAAAACATCTTTGAAAATAAGTACAAACTCCCTCCTCCCCAGTAACAGCCAGCATGGGCAGGTCCTCTGCAGCTGATGGCTTGGGGGCTTCCTGCTCTCTGGTCTCCACAAACTACCCTGATGGAGTAAGTTCTGAGTACATTGAGGTGGAATTATTCTAAGGCCCACACAACACATAGGTGCTGTAATGCTCTTAATGGAGGCAAAATATGATTTACCCTCAGTCAGCTTTAACCCAAAACATCTTTGAAAATAAGTACAAACTCCCTCCTCCCCAGTAACAGCCAGCATGGGCAGGTCCTCTGCAGCTGATGGCTTGGGGGCTTCCTGCTCTCTGGTCTCCACAAACTACCCTGATGGAGTAAGTTCTGAGTACATTGAGGTGGAATTATTCTAAGGCCCACACAACACATAGGTGCTTTAGAGAACACTTTGTCTCCGGTTCTTTGCAGATACCTCACTGAAACCCAGACATGCTGTCACTGGTAAGACGTACTTGTTTGGGGGCATCCGTGGAGGCCGTGTGAACTTCGGAACCTCGTGGACCATCGCACTCAAACACCACTGTGGAAGAAAGGGTCTGTTAGCGGCGGGCTGGTAAGATTCCTGACTGCACATTAAAGAGTCCATTAAGGATTAAGCACTTTCACAGAGAGACACCAGTGCCTAGCCTGTGGCTGGAAAACACCAATTTCCCGGAACACTTACAGTGAGAGACCACAATAATGGTTGCCTGGGGCCACTGGCCTTCTTAATTCAGACTCCAAGCTATAGAAAGCAATCGCTAGCAATTAATTATCAGTGTGTGGGTAAAGGGGTCTGCTTTCTTCTCTACCAATGTGACCTGTGTCACTGAGCATCAGGCTGACTTCTGTCACACTGCTGGTATGGTGCAGCCATATCCCTAAAGCTCCTGCTCTATCTTGACACATAGGTAGCACACACATGTGGGACTCTGGTCAGCTCTATACAGAGAGCTTGGGGTTCTGAAGGATCCCAATGACCAGCTAAGGGAACTATACATATCCACAGACCAGCCCTGCCCGTCAGGATGGACATCACCAGGCCCTGGGCTGGAAGGGCATCCTGACTGGCACTGGTGCTGGTGGCACTATAATTCATTAGCAGACCCATTTCTGAAACATCTACTGCAGTTCAAATGAAACACATGCAAACAGGCTTATCTGAAATTAAAACCATATGACACTTGGCACTGAATAGGAGAACAGGCCAATACAGAGGTGGATGGCACTGCCATGCTTGGCAGGGTTGCAACATAAATAGGTCCACAGTGTGGACAATGGAATGACTGGTGGAAAACACTGCTGGTTAGCTTTTACTGTCAACTTGTCACAACCTACAGTCACCTGGGAAGACAGACCTTCAATTAAGGAATTTCCTAGATCAGAATGGCCTGTGGGGCATTGTCTTGACTGCCAACTGGTATAGGAGGGCCAAGCCCACTGTTGGCAGCACAGTCCCTAGGCAGGTAGTCTTGGACTATTTAAGAAAGCTAGCTAGACATGAGGCTGTGAGCACAAGCAGCATTCATCCATGATTTCTGCCTCCAGATTCCTCCCTTAAGCTCTTGCTGACTTCCCAATGATGGATTGTGACCTAGCGGTATAAGACAAATAAACCCTTTCCCCCCAGATTGCTTGTGGTCATAGTACTAGCGGTATAAGACAAATAAACCCTTTCCCCCCAGATTGCTTGTGGTCATAGTATTTGTGAGAGCACAGAAGAAACTAGAACAGACCCACACACATATACACATGCTTGGCACTGGCCAGTCACATGGCACAGGGCTGCGATACCTGTGTGTGCCCGCAGATGGGCCCTGAGTTGGCTGGGCTGGTGGAAGCTCTTGCCGCACTCCACACAGACAAAGTCTCCCTGGTGAGCCTGTGTCCGGGGCGTCCCTGTTGCTGATGTGGTGTGGCATGGAGAAGAGGAAAGAGAGAAGGGGAGGGAGAAAAGAAGGCATCATTAGTCTATCTGATGTATCAGTGTGGGAAGCCACCTCCGGGCCCTGGTGACAACTCTCAGCCTTGTCTTGGCTCAGCTGACAGACCAGACATGCGCAAGACTGCAAGGATACATAAATTACAGTAAATTTTTTTTTTAAATGCTCCAGGGACAGGAAGAGGGCAGGGTGGTACGACCGAGCAATGTGGCAGGCATGCGGTTCCAAGCAGCTGTATGCATGGCCCAGCTGTCACCTGGCTCTGTCAAGCAGTACAATACACAAATCAGAGTGACACCAGTGTGACAGAGACGAAGCCTGGGGATAAAAGAAGTGGTTAGGACCAGAACCTACTTGCCCCCAGCTGCTATCCGGGGAGACAGATGCAGAGCAAGTGTAGCCATCAGCAGCCACCCCACCTCTGGCCTCCTACCTATCTGACTGCAGCACAGAGAAGACAAGGGCCCTCAGAGGAGAGCCAGCAAGCAGCAGGTGGCAGTCCTCTAATGTGTGCTGGGCCATCAGCAAGGCAGGCCAGAACAGCAGGCACCTTCTACCCTGAACCCAGACTCTGGCCTCCCCTCTGAGCCAGGAGCACCACGTGGCTTTACGAGGAAAAAGAGACTGTGGATATCTGCCATCCTTGATTCCTTCTCACTTTTCCTGTGACATCTGCTAAAAAGAACCCTCCTGTGATGCATATCCTTATTGTACAGTAACTCAACGGGAACAGGGGGAAAAAACAACTAGAAAAAAAGTTATGCTTATAGCTGTAATTTTTGAAGAAATGTTGCTTCATTTACCTGAACGCTGACATACTTAACATCTGACCAATGGCCCCAAAGGCAAATAAAAAAGATGGCGGGGGGGGGGCTCCTTCACCACATCTTCAAGACAGCCCCCTCCTTCCCAGTGCTCAAAAAGTAGAAATAGCATTTAACCATGTCACAATCCTTACTGGACAGACCATGAAGATAAGTCTTAACCATGAGACCTTGCAATATAAAGCACTTTATTTCTTGTAGACTTCCTCAGAAACAAGAGAGTACGAAGAATAATTTTAACCAACACTCATTCATTCCGTTGATGAGAAGCCACTGACTAACATAATGTTAAGTGACACTGTGGAGGGTGAAGGACTCTGTGGAAACCACCTAGGTATCCTGAGTGAAGAAGACACTGTCACGTGTCCTCTTTCTAACACTCTTGGTCTGGACAATGATTTAACAACAGATAGACCCCCAAAGCAGAGGGAACAAACACAAAAATAAATCAGGCTGCCTCAAGCCAGAAAGCAGGGAAAGCAAACCTCAAGGTGATGAGGCCACCTGCAGAAGGGGGAAACGTGTGACCCACACCCCAGATGAGGGGTTACCACTCACATAGACAAAAGCAGAAATTTCTCAGTATGGAGAGGCCTGGTGTCATTGGAGCAAGCTCAGTCACCCAGTCACTCCACTGCCTTCCTTCAGCCAAGTGGCTGCCAGGAACCCTGTTGGGAAGCACATTCCTTTCTAGGAAGGTTCAATCTGAAAAGTGATCTTATCCCCTTCAGTTTCTACCCAGCTGAGTGTCCAAGCACCTTCCTCCAACAGCTAACCTGTTCTGGAACTTTCCTTAGCATATACCTACAACTCCTAAAAGCTTTCTCTCTCTCTCTCTCTCTCTCTCTCTCTCTCTCTCTCTCTCTTTTGGTCTTTCTGAGGCAGGGTCTCCTTGTAGCCAGAGCTGTCCTGGAACTTACTGTGTACACCAGGCTGGCCTTGAACTCACAGAGATCTGCCTGCCTCTGCCTCCCAAGTGCTGGGACTATAAGGCATGTGCCACCACGCCCAGCTCTCTTTACTTTTTAAGAAAAGTAATATCACCCATTACAATCAACATCATCACACCCAGGCTGCTACAAAGTTCTGAGTTAATCAAAAAGATCTTTTATGTGAATGGAAGACTAGTTCAGGAGCAAACAACTCCAATGCACTGACCTAGACAGTGAGGACACCAGCCTAGCCAGGCAGAGACACACACAGCCTGGTAGCATTTCTCATTACCCTGTGATGCATCTGTAAGGAGAAAGACAAGGCTAGAAAGTTCCCCTAAACAAAGAGACATTCATAGCTGCCCCATTAGTACATCCTTAGTAGAAATTACCTTATAATTCCAGTAAGAAAGCTCATATGTATTATTTTATCTAGAATTACCTCATTTCTGTCTGAATATTATCATATCATACACAGGCAGATCACCAACAACTGGAGACATGGTGACTTACTACTGTATCAACAAACCACTTGTATTGCATTCAGTGACTCCAGACTTGGTATTTACTCTATGGAAAGATGAACAAGGTGGATTTTATTGAGTCCATGACCCCTAAGGAAGTAATGACAGTCACTTTTGTATGTTCTGCTCAAGCCAAGGACTCCACAGCTCTTCCCTACAGGATCAAGGTCAACCTACATGGGGGGAAAGTCCCCAAGAAAGAGCTTCCAAATCAAACTTGGTATCACGGGGTTTTACCTAGCAGTACACTCTATAGATGCAGAATGCGGCATTGGACAGAATCACACATATGGCACCCACAACTGGGTCACATTCACAGCAGATGGCCTCTGTCCCTTAATGATGACTCTACTATGTATGTCTGCCTCCTTTAACTGCAGTTAGAATAGCTGAATGTTTCATCAGGACCCAGAAAGGGGGTGGCCTTCATATGGGCAGGTGTATGATACCAGCTAAGACACACACAACATGCATCACAGATGGCAGAAGGAAGGCCCAAGCAGCATGGGTGTAATCATGTGATTGGTTAAAAAAAAAAATCCTGTCACTAGGGAGGCCCCAAACCAGCATCTAATCTAAACACATGACTCAAAAATCAACTACTCATATACAACACAGAGGAATGCTGAGTGAAGAGGAAAGCCAAGACCTCAGAAGCTCTAGTTCTAGGGTCTTCAGCAACTGTGGTTACACCTGTGTCCAAGGACATAATAGCAGGCATAGAGCTCCTGACAGGAAACATCAATATTCTACCTTTCCAGAGGTATGACCATGTCAAGCTGCAGAGTTCTCTTAGGAACCCTATACTACAAACTTCAAGAATGGGCATTCAACAGGGAGAGAGCTCAGGACTGGAAAGCAGCTTAGACTGGGCAGCGTAGGCAAGAAGGTCAGGGAGCAGGGACAGGCACGGGACACGCAGGGTTGTCACAAAGGAATGTCAGCTTGCTGTGCACAGCCGGCCGTAAGAGACCAGTAACTGGGGCTGGCGAGATGGCTCAGAGGTTAAGAGCACTAGCAGTTCTCCCAGAGGAGCTAATTTCAAGTCATAGAACCACATGAAAGCTAATAACCATCCATGTCCATAACTCCAGTTCCAGAGGATCAAACACCCTCTTTTGGTTTCCATGGGTACCGCACAGAGAGGGCACAATTACATACATATAGGCAAAACACTCACACATAAAGAAGAAAGAGACCAGCCACCAACAGAAGACCACCAAAGCTAGTCACCAAGAGTGACAAGTCTAGAAACCAGTTGACACTTCTCAGCCTAACTGAGGACCTAGACAAAATCACAGGCATTCCTCCCTAAGCCTCAGGAGCTGGGCTCTTGAAAACACAGGTCTGTTTTAACATCAAAAACTCGAAACACTTCCCTTAAAAATCTCAAGCCAGAGAAAGCTGAAAAATTTGCCCAGACACTGTCAGGCAGATGCAGCTGGAGAAGCTAACAAATCACTTGCTTTACGGTCTATCAAACAATTTTCCCACAGACTCTCTTTTAAAAAAAAAAAAAAAAAAAATTCTTTAGGAATTTCTTTTCCCCCTACAGGTAAGAGTTATGCAACTTGGGAGCCTCACCTTGCGTCCCTCCTGTTCAGCATGGAAGAAGCCAGAGCAGTCTGTGTCCCGAATCCCTATCCACAAGCTGGGTTCTTCAGAGGATGGCATGATAAGAATAGGAGGTAGGAATTGGCTAGGCAGTTAGGATAAAAAGACCCCAAAGAAAAGTAGCCAATTTCCTGACTAAAAGTCAAAATGTCCTTGGGCCTGTTACTCTTAGCAACATACTCTGTTCCAAAGGCCAAAAATGTCAAAAGTATTTGGGAGCTCTTATCTAATCCTTAAAAGATTATAGGGTTACCTCTTCAGGGGGAAATGTTAGAATAGCAAAAAGTCCCATTTAAAAAAAAAAGAGGAAGAAGAAAGAGCACATGAAGCTATCAAAAAAACGTGGTAGGGAGATATGGGAGAAGTTGGAGGGAAGGGAGTGGGCATGGATTTTATCAAAACACCTTATATGCTTATATGCCTGTATGAAATTCTCAAATTTATTTTTAAAAGTCCTTAGAACCATGTATTTTAATAACTCCTAAGAAAACCATTTCAAATCATTTTTGTGCTTCATCTGAAATTCTCAAACTTAAAGCTCACTTTTACTTTCTTAGAAAAAGGAACAGCTACTGCCCAAGTGAAAAGAGCAGTACGGGAGAGGGGCTTTCAAAGCCCTCACTCACTACAGTATATACTGGCAGGTCCAGCGCTGTACAAATCACAGAGGCCACCAGTGGGTAACTACTTAAATAGTGAGTCTGGGTTAGTCACTAAAACATAGTGCAAACATCCAGGCACCCCACACTTTGAGTCTCAGTGTCCTGCTCCAACTCCTTAACAAGACACTGTCACCAGCCTAAGACAAATCCCCCAGAACAAGTGGGAGCAGACGGGCTCACTGGAAACCCACAGCCACTAAGGACTGGGCTACCAACTGGGGGCCTCACGGGTGTCAAGAGCACTAACTATACATCCAGCGTCCTGGAGTCTGAGGCTCTGGGCCACAAAGGCTGCCTGAAGGGCTAACTGCTTCAAGAAGCTGTGGGTTTGTGGTGGACAATGGTATCAAGGATGGGGTTAGGACCATCGAGAACAAACTGAAACAGTGAGCCTGATTTGGTCTGGTTTCTTGAGGCAGCGTCTCACTTTGTTCTCAGGCTGTCCTTGAACTGGCAATCAATCCCCTGATTTCTGCCTCCCCAGTGATGTTTGTTTTTTTTTTTTTTAAACAGGTCCTACATCTTCCCAGTGTTACAGATGTTAGATGAGAGTGACCTCTGATTTACAGTCAAGAACAGGGCCCAATTTGTACTGGGCCATAATACAAGGCATACATCCAGCTGGAATGAGGAAAACCACTGACAAGTTCTTGTGAGCACTGTTGGCTGTCAAACTACAAAATCACTTCGAACTGCTCCAAAACTTAGTACCCTTGAGTATTCACATGACTCATTTGTTTCATGAACAAACTTACTAAAAACACTGCCCCGACTACCTCTTAGACATTATATGTGTGAAAGATTCACAGGAAGCATAAATATTGTCTTTAGGCTTGGATCCCATCCCTGAGATAGTATATATAGCAAACTATTCCAAAATCCAACATACTCCTGGGTCCCAAGCACATGGGGTAAGGGACTTGACTGGCATTGCTAAAGCTGTCAAACCTGAGGCAGAGAGATGAATGAAAACCCAAGTACCATTTCAGAAATCACAGCACAGCCCAACCCACCAGTCTTCATGCACACATCCATCTTCTGCAAGGTTCTGCCTACAAGATACCACTTAGGAATCTCCGATATTATTTACATATGAACTCAAATGGACATTTTCTCTTTTGGGAAACAAGAACAGTGAATACATACCAATACTTTGTTTAAAGTAACAGAGTAAAATCGGGTCTCCCTGTTCCTGTCAAGTTTCAGTACAGAGGAAACGAATGAGTTTCTATATTAACAAAAGGGGGACACTCGGAGGATGCTGACTGTTGGGCCATGAACACAGTCTCAAGGGACTGCCCTCAGGTAGGGAGAACTTCTGGCTAGCCAGGTCAACAGGAGGCAGTGGCTTTGCCAATGTTTGCCTTAAAGACTTGTACAGACAAGTGTACACACCTGTAACCTCCACAAGGCCCAGGGAGGAAGGAGCCCACCCATCTTACCTCTGTGGTCAGGCCCAGGGCTGCTGACACCCCAGCCCTGGTAGAGTGTGGCGAAGTCCTTTGGAATGTACGTCTTAAAGATACTGAGGATGTCCAAGCGTTTCTCCTGTCCCTCAACTGCCGGTTCCTGCTTGATGGAGTGTACGATGGGGGGCGCACTGGGCGGGGCCTGCAAGGCAGCATCCCCTCTGGACCCCGCTGCACAGGTAGCCAGTGTCCTCAGCTCCTGGGCCGCCTTCGCAGAGGGTTCAGGGGGAGGTAGAGGAGAGCCTCCTTCTCCTTTTGAGGGAGGCTGACCCTGAGGCTGAGGGCTGAATTTGGCTTTCAGAGAGTCTGGGGCACTGTGCTTATTTGGAGGGACAAAGCCAGCCCCCGTTGCAGGGACCCCGAGCTTCTCCACTGGCTTGTTATTAGCTGAAGGCTGGGCACCTGCACGGGTTATAACTGAGGGTGTGGGGGTGGCACTTCTGCTGAGGCCCCCACTGCCTGGGGCAGGCGCCAACTTGGAGCCGACCTCGGGTTTGGGTTTGGCCAGGGACCCCTGCACCACAGCAGTGGGTGACTCCTGGCCATGGCCATGTCTGGTTTGTCGATACCCATCAGGGCTGGATGCCCAGAGAGCACAGGGGCCCCCAGAATGGCTCTCCTTGTTCTTCGGCATGCTAGCAGTTTTCAGGAGAGAAGAGCTGCCCTTAGGTCCTGGCACCCCGCCTGGAACCTGGGTGCGGGTGAAGCGAGCAAGAAGCAGAGGCTGGCATTCCTTGCCCCCAAGGGCAGGTGGAGGGCCTGTGCGCCCACTGCGCGCAAGGAAAACCAGGCTGCTGCGAATGCTCTTGTGGCCATTGGGCTGAGTCCACGGGGGTGCCACGGAGCTGCAGCTGACCCTGTGCCAGATGCGCTTGTGCATCCACAGGACCTCAGGGTAGTAGGTCTTGTGGTTACAGTAAGGACACGGGTGAATGACCAGGGCTGCCTGCAGAGAGCACACTTCCTTACTGCTGGGCTCATCCCGGCTTGACCGCATGCTCAAATCCAGTGGGACCAAGTCAGGGGCAGGTGCCCTCTTTCCTGCCCCACAGTGCTCCTTCTTGTGCAAATCAGACAATTTTTCTTTCGAGTGCCCAGTCTGGCTGTCCGCGGCAAGCTGCAGGCCAGCTCCTTCCATGCTCGAAGGGAAGTCAGCCCTGTCGATAGTGCTGGGTACCTCCTGCTTGGGGTGAAATGCTGGCATCTTTAAGTCAAGAGAAAATCTATGCTGCTCAGGACCCTTGGCAGTCTCTCTGCTGTTGTTTTCAAGTATGGACATGGACGGCATGGCAATCCCTGCCTTGGGCTCGCTGGTGTCTTTCTCTGGCGGGTTATTTCCGAGTTTGTGACTCTGGTCTCCATTGGAGAGCACGGTGGATGCCACCTCTCCAGAAGAGTAGCAGTGGCGTGGCTGGCCCCCTAGAGGATGCAAAATGTAAAACGGGAAGTTACCATTTCTCATCAGAACAGAGCAAGGCACAGGACATGAAGCAGCTACACTGGCACTTCCAGGGCATCTGGACCAGGGGCTTGGCGTCAGCAGGATGGACATTCACTGTCAGGATCTGTAAGGAGCCAACTACACAGAGGGAGCTGATGCTGCACCAGGCAAGACTTCAGTTTTCAAGCAACTAAAAATGACCCAAAAGACCCAGGAAAGAAATGAAGCAGCTGCTAATTATGTATAACCACACTGCTACTAGTTAAGAAAAGGTGACCAGTTACAACCAGAAACTAGGGGCCAGTGAGATGGTTCAATGGGTAAAGGCGCTTGTGACCAAGCCTGAGGATCTGAGTTTGATCCCTGGGAACAACACGGTGGAAGAAAAAGACTGACTCCCACAAGTTGTCCTCTGATGTTCATATGCATGCTATGGCATACATACATCCCCCCCAACACACACACGTACACACACACACACACACACGCACACATACACACACAAAAAATAAATAATAAATGTAACAAGATAAATGTTTTAAAAAGAAATTAGGAAAAGAACTCAACTGTAACCATATAACACTTTGTTTACATGTTCTACAACCCAGTGTGCAAGACACTCATGAAATCTGAGGTCACCCCTAGAGAATTTCGAGTTGAAAGCCAGCAAGGCCACCTAGCCCTGGTCACAAAGAGCAGGATGGAAAGAGTGGGCTGTCCAAGGACCCCAGCATCCACCTCAGACACAAGCTATGGAGCAACTTCAGCCCAGTCCCATGAGTCCTTCTCATGAAAGCCAGTTTTCAAGTCTAAAACTTGACACTAGGTTCCCTTTAGAGGCTGGTGCATGCAGGCTCAGTCATACCATTCATCTCTACACTGTCACCTGTGGGTCACCAGACAACTGAGTGAACCTTGGGTGCATCCCTGAGCCTCACTTTCTGAATCTGGGGATGGGGAGCTCAAAGCTGTACCAATGATAGAAGGGACCCCTGGATGGATGGTCTGTGGGGTCCAAAGGGCCTTATGCTGATTGCACCACTGCCACAGCAAGGTCTGGGCTCTGCAGTAGTGCTTAAGGTGGACAGACCCTACTTTAGCAAAGTCTGTTTAAGTTCCCACTGATGCCCTGGGTTTATTCACACCTGGGTCTGAACCAGTCTGTTTAAGTTCCCACTGATGCCCTGGGTTTATTCACACCTGGGTCTGAACCTGCGGGGAGGCCCTGGGGAGCTTCCACCTCCTCACTGGAAAACACAGGGCTCTAACCATAAATAAAACCACAGTAGCCTTTCAGCTCACAGTCATGATTCTTGGAGCAGACTGAGATGCCACAAGTCTCAAGAGGGTGCATGTTCATGGTTTTCATAGATTCTAGAGATTTGAACCTCCAGTAAAATGCAGGCATCAACTTATTCAGAATGTTTGTTTATAATGTTCAGGGTATATTTTTAGAGATGTAATTTGGAAATTTTATCAGGGAAAACTATTGTAAAGGGTTCCTTGTCACGGCAGGAAAGCACCCATCACAGAAGACACTAGCCCAGAGGAGAAGCAGAAAGAGGAATGCTCCTTTAACAAGTGCTCATATGCAATGTAAGTCTCCAGAACTGTGACCCTTATCTGGATATTAGTGACCGGGAGGAGGTGAGACAAGGGAAGAGTTGATGGTCTCTGCAGTCAGCTGCAAAGAGCTGGCTTAGTTTACTCAGAAGTCAGGTGCATTCCTTTGGCCTGGGTCAATGCCAAAGCACATGTAGGCCCTAGGCCACTCTGATGACAAACACGTGGTGAACCAGAATTAAACAGGGAGTGGAGGCTCAGACTTTGTTTACCTCCCAAGTGGTACTCAGAATGTTACACTCATTTTTCAACATTCCCAGAACAGAAAAACCTTGGGAGTAGGGATGTCCTGCCCTGTCTTCGCTGCATTAAAGGAATATGGATTCATAAATGCACAGGTCAGACTGCCATCATATTCTTTAGAGGAAACATGGGACTGTGTGAGCCAATGCTGCACCTGTGGAGTATTCCAAGACCCGGGGTCAAAACCCCAAATTTTATGCTCCAAAGAGAACCATAAACTTCTCCACAGAATGTTCAGTAAATCTGACCAAGGCACTAATGAGAAAGTTATAGCAAATAGCCATCAAAGTAATTGATGGAAGTAAAATAGTACTGAGACCATCACCAAGGATTTGGGACCACTCAACCCCCACCGGAGGGGGGGAACACAACCATCACCATGAACAGTATATGAAAAACAAAGTCCCACCCACTTCAGAGGATCATTAGAGATGGGGACACCTGTATTTACTGTCATAAATATATCATAGATATTCACAATTTGAGCCATGTGGTAATATCTTCAACTTTTAGCACTGCCTCTGGGATGCCCTGATACAAGTGTCTGTTCATGGCACATCTGATTCTCACCTCCTACTCCTTGTTTCAAAATCAAGGGCATTTCACAGGAGCATACAGAAAGGAGTCTTCCAAAAAGAAAACTACTGCAACACCACACCCTGTATACAGACAGCAGCAGACAGGTAACAACACAACCATTCCTAGACCATGCACCTCACGGCAGAGCCATACAAGACATAAGAGCAACACAACGCTATGAAAGAGAGGCGCCTACCTGGGCCTGTGCTCTAGGGAGAGCAAGGGCCTAGACTCCCACTTCCCTCCTAAACAGGGCCTTTCCTGGTATTGCTTTGAAACTCAACCCATCAAGTGTCACGTTTGAAATAACCAACTATACCCCATGCTGCCCTGCCCTGTTCACATTGCACACACAAGTGTATCTCACAGTCCTGCTCCTGCCAGCCCCAGATGTCCAGAGTCTCCAAGTGACACCTTGTGTACCTATGTGCACAAGCACACTCCAAAGTGCAGAAACACAGGGAGAGCACTTAACAGAAGTCAGCCCCCCAGTGCCTCCATTTACTGTCACAAACAGACATCACAGACCGTTACAGTTTGAGCCACATAGAGGTATCCCCTCCCACTTTGGAACTGCTCTGTGCTTCACGCTTAAAACACAGCAAGGAGAGATGTGCTACCCCTGACCTCTTGAAAAGGTGGCACGTGGTGGTGAACTGGAGCCATCCGAGACACTGATGACACTCTGGTAGGTGACCATGCAGCATAGGACCATGCAGCTGCACTTTGAGGCCCAAGCTACCTGAAGGAAGTCACCCAAGTCTGCCTGCATGCTGAGCTCCCACAATGATCCCCACATAATGACCTCTTCTTCTACCTGCTGCCTTCTTTCTACAGAGTATTGTTTAAATCATGATTTCCTCCTGAAATGCTGTTTCTCAAGGTCACTATGCAAAATGCCCTTAAGGTCTGACTTAATTTCCTAAGGTTTTAAAACAGGGACACACACACCCCCAAAACACACACACACACACACACACACACACACACACACACACACACACACACACATCTATGGACCCTCTTTTTTTTTCTCACACAAAAAGTATATTATCTATATACAAATGCCCGCACATCACTTTAT
>NW_008353490.1:6635635-6637329 GCF_000622305.1 Nannospalax galili
GACCCTGTTATTTTGTCTCATAAAGGTAATATCTTATCTTCATAATAATGGGCACAATAATCTAATTCCACAAATGTAAAGGGTTTTCTGACCAGCCTCTTTGTTTCTAAGGGAATGCTGGTCAGAGCTCGCAGTCTGCAGCACTATGTGCTACCTGGAGGCACCATAAGGTGACACCCAGTCTGCAGGACTGTGGAGGCAAGGACCCTCCACTGTCTGTGGTCATGCTGCATGCTTGAGCCCCTAAAAATGGGGCTTCTTGTAAAATGGGAGGCATGGACGAGTGAGCAGGTGACAGCAAATGCCACAAGTCTTGAGTGTAAACAAATACCATTAGATTTTAGGTAGACGGAGAGAGGGATGGGGGTGGTGGCATCATGCTTCTTAAAGGAAAGTAAAGATCTATGCCATTAAACCGCACTGGGAAGAGGATGACAATCATCGACAACCAGGGAACACTGCTTTTCTTGGGATCCCGAAATCAGTACTCCTAGATAGGGGATCCAGAAACAGGACCGTGAAAAGATTCTTTACGACTGTACAGATGGTCTCCTGTAAGAACTTTGTGTGTCTAATGGTCAGTTTTAACTGTTAACTTGACACAACCTAGAAGCACCTGGGGAAAAGTCTCCATGAGGAATTGTCCAGATCAGGTTGTCTGTGGGCATGTCTCTGTGGCAGACTATCTTTTAACATCTTAACTGATGTGGGAAGAACCAGCCTGAGTGGTTTGGGGCCCTGGTCTGTATAACAGAGAAAGCCAGCTGAGCACCAAGCTCACCCGCCTTCATTTTCTCTCTCTCTTACCATGAATGTGACTAGCTGCTTCAAGCTCATGCCCTGACTTCTTCCCCACAATGCTGGACTGTAGTCTGCAGCTGTAAACCAAATAAACCTTTCTCCTTTAAGTATTTGGGGGGTGGGGTCTGGATATTTTCAAATCTTTCCTTTCTAGTGGAAAATTAGGAGCCTGACCTTTTAACATTTTCCAGTTTGGGTCATCCACTGTAAATGACTTTTTCTTTGTGTGGCCAAACACTTTGAGTAGTTTATCATGGAGCAATTTTGGTGATTTGGCCATACATACTGGTCCTGAGTGACCAGCCTCCTTCGCTCCAGAGGACATAGAAGAGAAAACAAACTATGAGGGCCTGGGGAGCCTGTCATAATCCAAACTCTTAACTGTACCGGACACCAGAGCAGGGAACAGGGCCAGCACCTCCACAGGCTTGCATGCCCACATAGATCCACTATGGGGCTCAGGTTGTCGGGACAGGAACAATTTGAAAACCAGGGGTCCTGAGCAGAAGGAACCCAGTCATGCCTCTCACCTTAGTGCCATCTCCGATTTGTCTCAAGCATTCTCAATGGTCACAGACAACACAGAGGCCCTCCAATGGGTTACTCAGTACACTTATGACATGACTCTTCGACACTGACGTACATTTAGCTTGCTAAGGGCTCAAACAGCCCAGAGTAGGCACATCAGCACATTTTAAAAATACATTTTTGGCTGGGCGTGGTGGCACATGCCTTTAATCCCAGCACTTGGGAGGCAGAGGCAGGCAGATCTTTGTGAGTTTGAGGCCAGCCTGGTCTACATAGTGAGTTCCGGAACAGCTGGGGCTACAGGGAGACCCTGTCCCTAAAAGACAAAAAAAAAAAAGCAACAAAAACCAAACCCACCAAGACCG
>NW_008353490.1:6640818-6721998 GCF_000622305.1 Nannospalax galili
CCTAAAAGACAAAAAAAATTTTTTTTTGGCAACTAACCTACTGAGAAAACACAGACCTGTGCATTTTGGTGGCTTTGGTTTTGTCTCTACAATACAAACAGTTTCTAAAAATTGTATCCTGGGTTTGACAAAAAAAAAAAATTAGGATGTTAAAAAAAAGTCTAAATACTATATGACATGACCCTTCTTTCAGAAGATTCTAAGCTGGAAATTCAGAAGACAGAAGCTGGATGTGGTGGGTATTCAACCTTAGGCAGTCAAGGGGAACATGGCTTATTCAACAGAGGCCAGCTAATTGTCCTTGACTAGGACAATAGTCACCTGACTCAAGGAGGGAAGGTTTCAGGAGGATGGCACAGCACCTGCTAATGCAGGACTCCATCATCACACTTACCAGTGACCACAGTAAGCAAATGGGCCCAAATCAGCTTATCACATGAGGCTTGACACTTACTTGGTCAGGGCAAGGACAGGGATGAAAGCCAAAACCTTCACTGACAGCACAGAGACACTGCAAGAATGGCAACCAACAAGATGAACCCCCACAAGAAGAAACAGAAATCGCAGAAAGAGTGAGACACAGTTAAAGTGCTGTGCCATGTAAACAACTCTGGACTCCAAGGCAGCCACAAGACACCTAGGACCTGAGGTGGATAACCAATGAAAAGTGTGGGGGCAAAAGTCCTGAGGAATACAGTCCAAAACATGATCCTGAACAGTGAAATTCAGATATCAAAAAAAAAAAATCTCTAAAATTCCTAATGACTTAAAATTCTAAAACATCAAAATCCTAAAATATGTAATTCTGGATTTAAAACACAAAAGCCTAGAGGCCAGAGAGGTGGGGTTCAGTGGATAAAAGCACTTACCGCAGAGCCTGATGGATGCCCTGTGTTTGATCCCTGGGACCCACATGGTGAAAGTTGTCCTCTGACCTCTACATGACATGTGTACCCCCCACACCGAAAAAATAATAATAGAGGGTGGAGAGATGGCTCAGAAGTTAAGAGCACCGGCTGCTCTTGCAGAGGACCCAGGATCAGTTTACAGCACCCACGTAACAGCAAATAATAGTCTGTAACTTCAGTTCCAGGGGATCAGACGCCCTCTTCTGGCCTCCATGGGCACTGCAGGCATGAGTGCACTTATATATATAGGCAAAGCACTCATACACATAAAAACAAATAATCGCCGGGTGTGGTGGCACACACCTTTAATCCCAGCACTTGGGAGGCAGAGGCAGGTGGATCTTTTTGAGTTTGAGGCCAGCCTGGTCTACATAGTGAGTTCCGGGACAGCTGGGGCTACAAGGAGACCCTGTCTCAAAAAAGACCAAAAAAATAAAAATAAAAAATGAATTTAAAAATTCTTAAAAGACAGTTATTTACATCCTTAAAAAGGAATTTATTTGTGAAACACAGAGAAACAGGACAGAACACCTCACAAGCCACTTTCATAACTCAAGTCATGAGAACATAGGCATTTTTGTAAATATGAACACTAAGGTACAAGTCATCAGCACACAGATCATGTTCACAGAGACATAGATCCAGAAGTGAAGCACAGCCCAGGTCACCACAGCTGGAACTATACACCAAGGTGTGTCACTAACCACTAGCTGTGAGCTCAATCAAACCTCACAATGGCCACCACCGTATAAGAAGCTGCCCAGAGTCAGATCTAGAGAGACAATATCTTTCCCAATGTCTTCTATGCATGTCCATTGTATGCAGAGTCAGGGTCTGCATGCAATTTATATATCCAGTATGGGAAATGAGGCAAAGATAAAGTATGCAGTATGGCAAATTACTTTAAAAAAAAAATGCTGACAAAATCATGGGAGAAAAACTAAGGAAAAATGTAAAACAGAAAAAGCTAAAAAAAAATTCCAATTTCTTTATCAGCATGATGAATTCTGGGAAGTCCACCATATTTCAGTTAACTGGCCAACTTGTACAGCATTTGAACTCTCTCATCTCCACAATGGGTGTCCTCAGTTATGGGTCATGTGTCTACCCCAAGGGTAGCTTGCATATATAGTCTACTCTCTGGAATCACAGGGGCTTGGTGAAGATGGGCAGGCTGTGTCCTCCTGCCAAGCCTCCACACTGTGTGGGGCAATGCGTGCTGCTGGTCACTGGCTCTGAAGGTTGCTGAGGGCCCTGTTCTTCTTGTTCTCTGATGACTCATTTGTAGGAGGTAACATGGTGCAGAGCAAAGGGGCAGCTGAGCAGAGATGAGTCATTCTCTAACAGGGGAGTTCCTTGTACCTCCCCAGTGTTTTCACTCCTCAAACCCTCCCCATGTTCATACCTAGACAGTGGCTGCCGCCATAAATTTCTCAAGCAGCACGGTCTGTCTGGAAATCTGGTCCCTGATCCACCACTGCAATTACACAAGTTTCTAGTTTGAAATACCGATAAGAAATGCCCTTTATACTTCCATCTTTCTCCGTAAGTTCCATCTCACAAGACAGAGCAGTCTCTAAAAAGCCACCAAAACATCAGATCCCTCCCCAGAATTTGGCTCTCCACTTCTCAGAGAGCTTTGTTCCAAGAGGGTGGCAGTCTCTAAACTCCAACATCAATCTCAGAAGGTGACTTTCAGGATTTCAGATGAGTCAGGGGATTTTAGACCCTGGGGGAGCACCACATCCCAAGCTGTCTTTCCAGAGTAAAAGCAGCCATTACTCAGGAAGGAATTCAAGCTCCAAAAGGGTGGGGGAAGACACTGAAGCAGGAGAATGCCCACACACAGGTAGGGGCCCAGCCAGACTCTGACACTCACTCCACTCAAGCAGTAATGAGCAAGCAGGCTCACACCAAGAACAGGCCTAAGATTGGTTTAAGAAACCAAGTAGCTAATGGGAGGAGGATCCCGGAACCTGGACTGCCCTGCTAAGCAAGCCCCGGGGAAACAGATGGTACCAGTAAGCTCATGCAAGCCAGTGAATGAGAAAACACAGGAATATCACTTCCTGGAGGCCAGTCCTGGTGGCCTCAGACCAGAGCAATGAATGCTTGTGTTCAGCTCACTTTCTCCTTTTTATGCTCTCCAGGATCCCCAGCCCAGGGAATGGTGCCACCCAAAGGGGATGGCTCTTCCCACCTCAAATAACGTATCAAAATAATCCTCCAGTCATACCCAGAGGGGCCTGGCTCCCCAGAGATTCTAGATCTCATCAAGTTGACAGCTGAGATTAACCAATGGTTCATCTACACAGGCTTTCTCATTTCTCAAGTTAGACCTTTACATCGGCAAACAACTATTCTGCTCTAGATGATTATGCAGCAGCTGTAGAACATGACCTCAGAATCGAATTGAGGGATAGTCCAGATTTGGGAAACAGTCTCCTTTTGATCTTCTTCATTATCTCCATAACCTCGCTTTGCAGAGCTATCAGTTTAGTTTATCTCTTTATTCCTGGTCAGCTGCCTCTCTTTTCAAGTCTATCTGAATCTTAAGAGTTTTGTGTTCTTGATTAACCAAGTGAAGACCCAGGAGTGTGATTGCTTTCCTGAAGCTCTTGCTTCCGTACAGACCCTCTCACCTTTGCTGATGCCAAGCCACACCATCACCAGGAACCACATCCCTCAGTGGCCTACACATACCAAGGTTTTTGGCAATTTAACTTCTGTCCACACAGGTCCCTGGCCTGCTAACCCCTCCTTCACCTCACCAGGCAGATGGGATGTGAGGCTCTAAGTCTGAGGGGAAAAAACAGACTTCGGAGACACTGTCAGTCACAGCATGAATAGGATAAAGCCACAAGGAGCTTTGACTGGTTCTCTGGCCCCACAGCACACCACACCCATTTTATGTGCTTGTCTTTTTTTCCTGTTCTTTCTTTTTATCCCCTCGTTTGTTTGTGTGTATGTATGTGCCTGTGTACATGCACACCGGAGGACAACCTCAGGTTCTGCTCCTTAGATATGCCCATCTACCTTCTGTTCTGTCAGTCTCTCACTGGTACCTGCGAAGCAGGCTGCACTAGCTAGCCAGGAAGACCTGGGGACTAGCCTGCCTCCACTTCTCCAGTGCTCGGACTACAGGTGTATACACCACACCCAGTTTTTGTATGGGGGTTCCAGGGATCAATTCAGGTCCTCAGGCTTGCATGGCAACCCATATCCTTTGCTTTAACAACAAAGAGGCCCCGATGCTGAGCCTACAGAGTGGCAGGACAGCAACATGCAGGGTAACAGCTACAACACAGCCACAGGTGACTCCAGTTATACAAGCTTGCTAATGGTGACCCTTCAAGGGCAGAGCCAGCCTCCTGTCCACATGGTGGCCTAGTGGCTATATTCCCATGCAACCCTGAGGCTCACTGAGGCATTGAGAGGCAAAATAGCCCAGGTTGGTCTCCTGACATCTAAGGAGAAAGGAAGATGGACTCACAACACAATTTTGTTACTACATCTTCAAACCAGCAGCACCCAACTGGACACTATGGCAAAGTGTACCTCAGGCTGGTTCAGTGGCTGCCAAGAACCTGCCAAGCACCTATATCCATGGCCTGCTTCTTTCAACACCACCAAGAAGTGAAGATGCGGAAACTAAGACAAACAAAAGCTTACATAAGGCTGTATGTCTGGTCAGTTGTGGTGCCTAAACTCAAACACATCTGCCTGCTGTGTAACTGGTGCTATAGGAGGCTGGAGGGGAAGGAGCCTGACTCCAGCAGGGTCATAGCAGGGGCCAGACACAGCACAATGGAACCTCTGGGGGAAGCTGCAAGGTTTCCAAAGAGAATGTGATATGAAAAACCCTGCATTTTAGGAAAATGGCTCTGGAACGGTGGCCTGAGCTAGGGACAGTATGGAAGAGGTGCTGTGTGTCTCTGAGGGCATCATCTGAGCCTTCTCTGGTTCTAGGTAAAACATACCCTCAGTCAGGACTCAGAACTTCAGACATTCTGCTCCTGTGTGAGCACCTGGTCCTCCACACCTGTGCAGGAGGCTATCCCCAGCATGAAGCCAGTCAGGAGCTGCAGGCCCTGGGCATCTAGATTCACAAGCCCCTCCCAGATTCCCAGGCAAGCCTGGGCTACATAATGAGACTCAGTCAGAAACAAACAAAAGTAAATGAGGGGGTCAGGGGTATGGCTCTGATGTTAAGAATACATGCTGAGCAAGAACAAGGCCCTGGGTTCATTCATTCGCACTGAAAAAAAAAATTTAAAATTGAGCAATAGACTTCTACAGATGGCAGGAGCTAAGAACCACGTCCATGAGGAAAGCATCGTTTTGTGGCTTCCCAGACAGGTCACGTGAGCCAACCAAAGGATAAAGAGGCTGGAGGTAGCCAAGGCCAGCACAGCAGCACGTAGGAAATTTGCAGGGGAGGACAGGCATGGGGTAAGAGCCCAGGGGCAGCAAAGGGAGGGAGCAACAACTCTGTTCATGAGGCCTCTACCCCTCCTGTGCTGCAGCCTCTCTCTAGCACTAAAGTGAAGAGCTCGGTCAACCACCATGACTGAAATTCTAACACAAAGAGCCAGTGAGAACTGGGCAGGGATTCCAAGAAGCTCCACTGCAAGGGGCCCAGCCTTGCAGCAGTCAGGGGACTGGCTTCTCTTTGCCCACAGCTAAGAGAAGGAGTATCTCAGGACATTAAGGAGAAAAACTGTTTCTCATCAACACTAAAATGATCACAAACCAAAGAGGTGTACATGGTAACCTGCTGAACATTTAGGATCTTCCTGTCAGACACTGGTGAAAGGGGCTCTTCACCCACAGAGTGGCAGGCACGGGTTCAAACATGTCCCAGGGAGCACCAAAGAAGAAGGAGGTCTAAATAAGGCTGAGCAGAAGATTGAAACATGTAGGGAAGGGGGGGGGAAGAGGAAGGGGAAGAGGAGGAAGAGGAGGAGGGAAGAGAAGGAGGAAGAACAGGAGGAGGAGCAGGAGGGAGACAACAGGGAGGTAGAGCTCCAAGAGAACGGCATTGCACCAGGGCCTACTGCCCCTCAAGCACTGCTCATCCTCACAAAGAGATATGGAGAACTGGGGAGCAGAGACAACACTCCAAGGCTACTATGTACCTCCAGCTTGCCTCCTGCCTCTGAGCCCCTCCTTTCCCAACCAGGAATGTGAATGAATGCTTGCCTGCTTGCTTGCAAGGCATGGCAGAATGTTTTACCAACTACACAACAAAGCCAGAGAAAGACTGTGTGGTATGCCACAGGACCATAATGGAACAGGTGTTAAATATGAAGATGCAGAATTCCTGCTTTCACACAGCATCTACTTCAGCCAGTGGAGGGCTTCCAATCCTTCAGTCACTCTTGTCTCAAGCCCTTCACTACTTCCTGTCTGACACAGCCTTAGGGACTCACAGGCTCCACTTCCTCCTGATTAACATTCCAGACTGTCAGAATGTCAGTATCCAGCACATTGAGTATACAGTAGCGATCCAATCAATAAACACGAGACACGAGCTGCAGAATCTTATTTGGTCAAACCAGATGACAGCGGATAGTGATCCCATAGATCTTGCGGTCTAGCAAAATCAGAGTTCTTTTGTGTAAGTACTGATGTCTGTGCAGTCAGGAAATCACCAAAGGATGCAGCTCAGGGAACATACCCCACTGCTAAGCAGTGGGTCTATGTTCTCACTGCTGGGATATGAAGAATCAGATATATATTTTAAAAATTTAAAAAAAAAAAAAAAAAAACAGTGCTATGAAGGGCTCTGCAGAGTACCAACTGCAAGATGGATTAGGTCCACAAGCACAGAGTAGGGACCCTGGGATGAAAGTTTGGCACAGGTAGCCTCAGATGGGTAATGTGCTGGCAGCATGGAGTGGCACCTTGGCCTGCCTCATGTGGGCTGGGTGTCCTAGAACATGGGAATACTGGTGAGGGACAGCTGACTTGACATAACAGAAGATCAAACACTTTCAAAATAATTATCCTCCAGTCCCACTGTAACCAAAATGGGGGTCACCGAGCCTTCCAGGGCCCAATGTGTCCAAGGTGGTAGCCTGATCCTAAGCCTCTCTCCCAGGATCCTCTTGAGGCACCCAGGACTCCCTGAGCCCTGGGATAGGATTCCCGTCAACAGCCCCCATCCATCCCTGCCCTAAGTGAAAATCCAGACATAGATCTACCATGGCAGAAGTGGCACCCCGAACTTGGGGCTAAAGGCACACTACACTGGGTGTTCGAGTGATGGGTCCTCCATTCCAGCATTGATGACTTTGAGACAGGCTCTGTTCCCTTTCTGGGATAGTCCACTTGGCTGAGAAAGAAAGATCTACAGTGTAACTCCATGCGGGGGCAAGGATGTTAACAGGGGCTCTCAATAGAAAACCACCTGAATGGGAATTAGCCAGTGAGTGCCTTTAAGCAATAGTGTACTTATGACAACCCTCCTCCAACATGAAGGCCCCCATAGGGCTGGGCCTGAACAATCTTGTACCTGGAGCTACTGTGGTAAATATTACGAAGCCAGAGTTATTTTTAATATTTGTGAATTTCTAGTAACTCTTCTAACAAACGCTCCTAGTTACTGAAAAACTATCTGAAAGCAAGAATCTCCAAGTCTTGAAAGAATGGTTCCCCCAAGAGCCTTCTTTATTATGTTTAGCATGTCTTTAAGAGTTTTCACTGGATGCCTGGCATGGGGGCAGATGCCCTTAATCCAAGCAGAGGAAGAGGATCTGTGAGTTCAAGGCCAGCCTAATCTACATAGGGAGTTCCATGCTAGTCATGACTACAGAGTGAGACCTTGTCCAACAACAACAACAAAAGTAAGTCACTGGAACAAAACCAGGGCGGAACAAAGAAGATAGGCAGAGATAAGACACAATAATGTTCAAGGTATCACTGAACTAGGGAGTCATTAAGACCACACAACCGGGTCACAGACATAGCACAGAGTCTAGAGAAGAATCACACTGGAAAAGAGCCTGAGCACCAAACAGAAGCCCTGATTCCTGAAAGAAGGACTGGGGAGACATCACTGGGCCTTGGTGGCCTGAGACCCATCAGGACAGAATCCTGATAGGAAGATGCTAGGCAAACACTGACACTAAAGAACTAAGAACTAAGCTGTAGCACACGGTGGACCAACCTGCTCTCTTTTTAGTTCTCCTCCTGCAAAAATAAAGGAAAACCACCAAGAGCTAGAGACCACACAGCAGTGCTGACAAGGCTCACAGGAAAAACTACTCACCAGGACCTGGGCTACTTCACTGTGGTATGAATGGGTCTTGAGTATTTGTGGGGGGAAGGGAATGGACACAACACCACAACAGCCCTGAGAGCAGAAGCTACCATCTCCCTGAACTCCCAAAGGTCAGCCCCTGCTGTTCCATACCAACTAAAGCCTGCTTCTAAAGCCTGCCCAGTCCACAGTTAAAAGAGCTCTTTTAAAGGGCCTGGGTGCTCTCTCACTATGGTGCTATGTAAGCAGTATGAGCTATACCCCCCCCACATACATATATTCTATTTTTTGTATGTTTAAACATATCTTCAATTTTAAAAGATAATTAATCTATTAACATCAATCCTTACTTGTAAAACTTGACGGTACAATATGTAAGTATCTTGGCACTTTTGGAAGCCACAGTTTGTTGTTTGGAGACAAACTGGCTGCCAATGAAACACAGTTTCTGAACAGACAATTTACCATGTTGCACAAGAAAGTTTAAAGCTTTTAAAATATGAGAAAACTCTTTCAAAGGCTTTCTCATTAACGAATATAAAATCAGCAAAGCTTTGAGGTTAATCAGGTGCTCTGTTTCAGCCATGGCCTTCGGTTACTAAACAGCAGCTTGCTGTTCATAAAACACAGTCACATTCTAGAAACCTAGAATTTACTGACTGAGCCCTCCTTGACTCAACATGGAAAACTCATTCAGTTTTGTTTTAAACCAAATCCACACTAAAGTGAACAGAATTCAAGTCTTCTTTCATGGCTACTATACCTCTTAACCTCCTGGGTCCCCTAACCCTAACGATCAACTCAAACTGCATCTGAGAAAATGAAGACAAACACAAAGCTAAGAAGAAACTTTCAAGAACTTTCATAAATCATATCTTCATGTAAGAAGAACACTCTTTCCATTTAGAACTGCATGCTAAGTTGGTTCCAGGCATGTAAGTCCTTAAATGGAGACTTACAGAGACCTCTCCCAGTAACTGCTGGAAAGAAGGCATTTGTGCCACGTTTAGAATTGAGAGCAACAACAACAAGGGCAGACAGAGTAAGAAAAGGACAGGAAAGCATCACGTGAACCCTGGCGTCATCACCACCCACCACACAGCATAGGACAGAACAAGCCTGGAGTCTCTTGCAAGCCAGCTACAAAGAACACACTGTAACATAAACCACTGCACACAGAATGTTTTAGGAGAAAAAGAGAAGAGGGTAGGGCTTCTCAGTATTGCTGTACACTTTCACTAACAGGGACATTAACACATCCTTAACACATGTGTGGTTTAAAGGTCTCTCTGCAACAATACATAAAAATTATCTAAACACAAAATCCAAAGTCTATATACTGTACGAAGAAACCGTAACAATCCTTTTTCTTTTAAAAAGGGGGGAGGATCAGGATTATGTATTAGCAGAGTCTTAGGATTTAAAATCCAGCACATGTCTGACTTGCAAACAAAGGCCATTTCATAACACAAACCTTCTGTGTTCTGGAAATAGAGGCAGACAAGATCGGACTCGGCAGCTGCCTGGGGCGGCGCCACGGACAGCACAGTGTGTGGGTACCACCACAAGGTGGCACCTGTGCTTAATGTATGACCCATTCCCTGGCCCTGTGCTCTGTGTGTGGTCTGCTAGTTTAGAATTCAGTGGAGGGACTACTTCTAAGTAGGCATTTATTAGCAAAAGACACATCAAGAGCTTGTGTTGTAAGGTCATCAAACATGATCATTTCTTTTGAAACAGCTCTTTCAGTCTTGTGATGCACTATGTGGACTTTCATTCAAAGGTCTTAAAACATTTCCTTTTATATATTCAGTATTTTCAGATGCTAAAATGCAAAAGATTTTAGTAACATCTGAAATATCTGAAAAAATGAATTTAAGTGAAACACTTGGCTTACAGACTGTGTGCCCAACTTCTCAAGTGTCTCTTCTTTTGAAAATGTATTCAATTTGATGTTGCTGTTATAAATACCAAAACAACGTGGGGAGGAAAAAAATTATTTTCATCTTACACTTTCAACTGATAGCTCATCTTTGAAGGAAGTCAGGGCAGGACTCTAGAAGCAGGAGCCGAAGCAGAAACCATGAAGGAACGCTGCTCACTGGTTTGAGCCCCGTCTTGCTCCCTTACTTTTCTTATATAGGCCAGGCCCATCTGCCCAGGGATGGCACTGCCCACAGTGGGCTGGGCGTCACACACATGGCCACAAGCCAATCTGGAGGGAACCTTCAATTGAGGTTCCCTCTTCCCAGGTGACTCTAATTTGTGTCAAGTTAACAAAAAACTAACCAGATTAAAAGGAGTTCTCCTACAACTCTAGATGCCACCCCTTTTAGACATCATAGGCTAATAGAAAATAAAAATAAAAAAAATAAAAAAACCCTCAATGCCAAGAATGGACTCTCTCTCTAGAAGCTGTTGACCAGAAGTCCCATAGACTCTCAATACTAGACACTGCCCCTACTCCTGGTTACCCACAAGAACAGAATGGGATGATAAGACCCTACCTGTGGGTGTTAATTACACCAACATTACAACTACCCTGAACAAAACAAAGCCTGGCTCTTAATATAAATTTTTAAGAGTGGGCCCAAACCCAGAGGACAACCATTCCCCCAGATGTCTCTAAGAACTGTGCCAATGGGCCAGCCTGCACTCACATATTTATTCCACAAGGTTTCTCCAGCCTCCTTGGGGAAGTACGAAGTTTAAGTTCAGCTCTACACTTATCTCAATAGACCATCAGATCTTTTCTTCCCTAGTATCTCATTCATCCAAGGTCATGGGTTCTTCCGAACCTCCACTAGTTTCTCATGGGTGGGTGTGCTGCTTGGCAGTGCTTCAATGTTAGTTCTCGTGCATGCCTGCATTCATTTGTTATCTTTTTGGATGGAGTACCAAATTGAGGTTGCCCAGAGGTAGCCCTGTCATCAGACCCAAGAGCATGGTTTTGCTGGGGTTAATTAAAAGTCATTAGTCCAGATTATGTTCATAAATAAAATTCATACCTACAAAAAAATATTCATCAGTCCTACCTAGCTGTGAATCCTGTGAACAACAATAACAACTGGCCTGGCAAGATATGCAATAGTGGCATGAATATTATGGAAGTAACCATCCACTTGGATTTTTTTTTTTTTTTTAAAGATTCACTTCACAGGATGGAGCCCATACCTGCCACTGATATCAGGTTCAGGAACCTGAGGCTAGACAGGACACAGGACATAGGGGAGAACCTAACACTAGTTTTCTACTAAATAGTTATCATATTAAACTGACTCTTAATGACTTACTGTTATACCCATAGATTATTGAATCAACTCTCAACAGAGAAGTTTCCTTATGCAGAAGATAGTGATTATCAAAAAAAAAAAAAAAAAAAAAAAACCCACAAATGGTCAGCATGCAGAGTAAGAGGCCGCAGAGTGCTTATCCCTGGAACGTATATCAAACTTCTGCCCCTCAAGGCTCAGGGATCATCGTGGAAGAAAGAATGTAAAGACTGTAAGAGCCAGAGGGGTGGATGACCACAAGGAAACAGGGCAGTTATATGAACCCACAGCAACAGTGACAGCATGCCCAAGTCTCATGCAAGTTCAAACCATACAAAATCCCAGCATAGATATTAGGTGGGAAAGAAACCCCAAACCCACCTAAGAAAATCATGGCAAGTGATGGCTGCTGGGAGGGGCAGAGACAGTCTCTTTCAAGGATGAGACTCTTGATAGGTTAACCAGGCTCCACAGACCCACACTGAAGGGCATTTGGAGACACTAATTAAGATGCTAAAGGCCTTAATATATATATATAATAGACTACATTAAATTGTGCAAGGGCAATAAAGGGAAAGGTGAGTAAGGAAGGGGACCTAAATACCATCAAATTATATTGTGTGTAAATCATAAAAATTTAATTTTTAAAAATTTTTAAAAACTAACTACTATAGGTAGCAATTAACTTTAAATATCCTAGTAATTTAGCAACTGACTTGAAGGCAGTTTCCAGCAGCTTTTTTTGTTTTTGTTGTTTTGTTTTTGTTTTATTTTTATTTTTTTGAGACAGGGTCTCCCTGCAGCCCTAGCTGTCCTGGAACTCACTACATAGACCAGGCTGGCCTTGAACTCACAGAGATCCACCTGCCTCCGCCTCCCAAGTGCTGGGATTAAAGGCATGCACCACCATGCCCAGCTCCAGCAGCTATTATTACTTTGGCTTCAAAACAATTCCTTACAAAGCACAGGTATGCCAGGGTCAGAATCAGGGATCTGGCATCCCCAGCCAGAGGTTAAGATCTGCTATGGTCTCTAGACTCAAGAATGGAGGTCTAAGTCCCAATACCGCCACCCAGCTAAGTCACCCCAGACCTATGCATCACCCTCACAGAATTGAGCTCGCAAACCAGCAGTATCCACTCATGGCAGAATAAGTAATTCTGTCGGGAACACAAGCCATGGTGAGGGCAGCCTGCTGCAGGGCTCTCCAGGGTAGACACACACTTAACACTTGTCCCATGCAGGAGTCAACACTGACAGACCACCTCAGATAATCACTATTTCAGTGCACTGCCCAGGGTGAAGAGCTACACCTTCTGGGAGATGGTCTTTTCTTCAATATGTCATTTTAGCAAAATCAGGAAGGAGGGACAAGTAGATGCCTGGGAAGAACAAAGGAGCTGGGAGGAGTGCATCCCAAGAGGCTGCTCCTGGAGCTCCCATGGAGGGTGTGAGGGGAAAGGTGCACTGTATCCAGGAACCTGAGAGTTCTCCACATACCTTCTTCACATATAGAACTTGCTCCATGTTGAAAAAGTTTTTCATTTTTTGTATCATCTATGTGCTCTCAAAAGAAGCATTTAGTGCCTTGGGTTGTTCTGGAAAGGGTACTTCAGAGCATCTGCTAGGATTTACTGCCTAATGCCCACCTAGTTAAAACTATTCTTTTAGAAAGCAAAATAAACAAGTCAAGACTACACTTTGGCCCATGCAGCCTTGGTTCCCCCAACTCTGGTGAGTTCCTGAATACTGAACCAGCACTTGGCTAAGGTGAGTTACGTTGCTGTAAGCAAGTGAGTGGCCAAGCTGTGTTAGCCAGGTAGGCAACAGCCTGTAAGATTAGGAACCTTATCCACACAGAACAACAGGGCAAATTGTAACAGTTTATGGTTATAAATACAGGACTAACTGTAAACACACAATTGCCCTGGATCTCCCATGAGCAGAGTTCAGCTCTCATATAAATATTATATCTCTGGAGCTCCATCCCACCATTTAGAAAAATTGTCATATACTGTGCTTTAATGGACCCTTTCCAAATCACCTCCTTAGACTATTCCTGGACTCAGCAAAGAGCTCCCTCCCAAGCCACGTCACAGGTCATAATTACAGAGTTTTTCATTAAAGTGAGACTTCTTGCCTGATTTTTTTCTTTTCCTATTTATTAATAAAGTGGGCAACTGTATTCCTCTTTCCTTATATATCTTTATTACAACTCATAGCTCATTTTTGATTATCTAAATATTTTCCAAGTAAAAACAGTATAACCTAAGGAGCCTCAGGGGCTGCCCTGACATAGCACACTCAGATCCCACACTATTCCTTCTCCCTAAGGAACGCCTCCACCAGGCCACAGCACTCCAACACCCCCAAACTGGAACCTCCATTTCTCTCCAAATCCTGGCAGCTCTGTCTCTGTCCACAAGCACTGATTGTGGTGGTAAGTTTAAGGCACAGGATGAAGCAAAAACCCTGTCTGAAAACAGACTATGCTCAGATATCTCACCCTATTTACAACTAGATTGAAAACTGCCAAAGCTCTATAGAGCCATGCCTGCTGTCTGTCTGTTCATCTCTCTACACTTAGAAACTGGATGTGGCATGAGTCAAGAGAAAATGGACCTTGGTTCCCTTTGGGACAGCTACAATCAGAACACTCAAGTGTCCTAGGAGTCTTCTCTAGGGCCACGCTCCTGATGTCAGGACATTAGATACCATGAGAGTGGGCAAAAGTGAAAGTCCCAGGATCAAACCTACACTGTCAGCTGCTAGGGAACTCTGAGTCAGGGTTCTGTCTTGCTGAACACCATTCCCCACACATGTAAAACGTGTGAAATTCACATTCTTTAGCAAGGCTACTATAGAGGTGAAGGGAGTCGACAATTACTGGCAGGATCCCGTTCTCAGGGGTTGATGGTCACTAATATCAGGAGGGCCAAGAGACCACAGAGACTGAGACTCAAGACACTGACCACAGCACCTACCCTATCCATGAGCCAGAGTCAGACACAATAAGCTTAAGCACGCCTGTCCCTAGCCTATGGGAGACAGAGAAGTTATAAAAACGCCATCAAAGTTACAGCTTCAGAGATGCACACCACAAATGACAGACTATACTCACCAAGGGGAAATGGCTCCAGCCCCCACCCCATGGATAACAAAGTTCACGAATATACAAGTCCCTTAGGTCGAACAGCTTAGTATTCACATGGAACCTACAAAATATGTCATACCAAACACAAGGGGAACACTGTGGAGATGGCTCTCACGCTCTACTGCTCAGGGAAGGATGACAAGGAACACGACATATTCAGAACACATGTAGTTTTTGTTTTTCCAATGTTCTCAATCCACAGAGCTAGGAATACAGTGGAAGAACACCAGTTTCAGGACGCCGAGAGAGAACATGCCTCATTGTGGCTGCCATTCCACTTCCTCTGCCCACCTCTGCTCTGAAGCTTGAACAACCCTTTCTTCTTTTGAAAACTTTAAATCTTTATTTTTTTTTAGTAATTAAGAATTTCATACATGCATATAAGGTGTTTGATCAAATCCATGCCCACTCCCTCCCATATCTCCCCATCACTTTTTTCTAATAACTTCATATACTCCTTCTTCTTCTTTTCTTTTTTTATGGGGCTTTTTGCTACTCTTAACATTTCCCCCTCTGAAGAAGTAACCCTAAAATCTTTTAAGGATTAGATGAAAGCTCCCAAATCCTTTTGACACTTGGAACAGAGTATGTTGCTGAGAGGCCCAAGGACATTGTGATTTTTAGTCAAGAAACTGGCTACTTTTCTTTGGGGTCTTTTTACACTAACTGCCTAGCCAATACCTACCTCCTCTTATCACACCATCCTCCGAAGAGGTTACCCAACTTGCGGATAGGGAATCGGGACTCAGACCACTCTGGCTTCCTCCATGCTGAAGAGGGATGCAAGGTAAGGCACAGGGGTACCCCTTCAGTGGGTCTATCTAAAAAACTGCCAAGTTACATAACTCTTTTTTGTGTGTGAAGGAGAAGTAAAGGCAAGAGTAATTAGCATTACAGTTCTAGACAGGGAACTAGAAAATGTCAGGGCAATTTTCAAATGTTCATATGAGAGTCCATTGGAATTTCTTGACAAGGGCTTCCAAAATCATCCCTCTATTGGGTTCCTCCTCATTTTTCTTTTGTCTGCCAAGGCTGAATTCGAGAGTGATGGATTCAGGGTTTTCTTTCAGGTATTTTGATAGCTGTTGGAGTGGTTAGAATCAGTGTCAGTTCCCTCTCAAAGGCTTCTTAAGGCGGTGCCTGGCCTTCAAGGTGAGATGGGTATCTTGCAGACAGCAAAGAGATGGATTTTGTTTCTTAATCCCCTGTGTTTTTTTGACTGGGGAGTTCAGTCCATTGGTATTTAAGGTTATTATTGAAAGATGTGTATTAGTCGCCATCATTTTTATTGGTTTGTGTTCTCTGTGTAATTCTGTGTTTCTTCAATTATACCTTTATTTATTTTCTATCGTTGCCACGGGGTATAGTTGTTTCTCTCTGCTTTCTGTGTTGCTTCAAGTATTCCTTGAAGGGCTGGTTTTGTGAAGATGTATTCTTTCAGGCTATTCGTGTCATGGAAGATTCTTCTTTCCCCTCAACTATAATAGACATTTTTGCTGGGTAGAGCATTCTGGGCTGGCACCTACTGTCATGTAGAACTGGAAAGAGCCAGGCTCTTCTGGCTTTCATAGTTTGCACTGATAAGTCAGCTGTAATTCTGAAGGGCTTTCCTTTGTATGTGACTTGTTTTTCTTTTGCTGCTTTCAGTATCCTCTCTTTGTTCTGTACATTGCTTTTACTATGATATGTCGTGGGGAGCTTCTTTTCTGATCCTGTCTATTTGGTGTTCTATGTGCTTCCTGTATTTGTATGGGGATGCCTTTCCTTAATTTTGGGAAATTCTTTTCTATGATCTTGTTTAAGATCTGGTCAATCCCATGAACCTGAAATTCTTCTCCTTCCTCTATTCCTATAATACGTAGATTTGGTCTTTTCATGGTATCCCTCATCTCTTGCATATTCCATTCCTGTGTTGTTGTTTTTTTTTAATTTTCCATACTCTGCTAGAGTGGTCCAATTCCTCAACTTTTTCCTCCAGTGTTGATACTCTGTTTTCCATTTCATTCACTCTAGCGGTGAGACTTTCCCCTGTTGTTTCAAGTTGGCTGAGTTCTGCACTTCCTTCTTCATTTCTGCCTGGGTTTTCTTCAATGTTTCTATCTCTTTTGTGAATTCATTCAGAAGTTTATCCCTATCTTCTTTTAGTTCTTTGATTTGTTTGTTCATGTGTTCTTTAAATTCACTGAATTCCTTTATCATGTTTATAACTGTTCTTTTAAATTCAGTGTTCTGGGTTACCTCTAGGGGGTTCTCCTTGTAGAATTCTTCTACAGGACTGGTGGAGTTTGGTGGGGACATAGTGTTCCATTTTATTATTCTTTCGTTGTGATTTTGGTATGTGAATTTCTTTAGTTGTTTATGATTCTGATATGAGAAGTATGCTTCTGTTTGTATTATCGTGGTGCCCAGGTCCTTTCTTTATTGGTTATGTAAAGCCGGTTGATACAGGTTTCAGGTTCTCTCAGGTTTTATTTTGGAGGGAACTGATGGCTTCAGATCAGCTATTCAGGAGCACCCACAGAAGGCCAAGTCAGATTCCAGTCAGGTACACTCAGGCTTCTTTCTAAGGTTTGGACCCCACCACGTGGAGGCAGGATCCGGGCGCTCTCAAGCAGTCCCCTGCATTCTCAACTCCTATTCCAGAGGAATGCCAGAACCCAGCACTCTCTGGCACTGTGCCAATGGAGGTTGGAACCCACCCTCTCAGGCTGTCTGCTATGATCCAAACAAACCATTTTTTAAAAAATCAGAAATATTAGACTAGAAGTCTCTGGTGACCAATGTTCATTATCAAACAAAATGACATAAAATTTTATTATCAAAATAAAATTCTACATCTCAACCTTATTATCAAAAAGATGGCTCAGTCAGTAAAGACCTGCTGTGCAAGCATGAGGAACTGAATTTAGAACCCCAGCACCTACATAAAAATTATGAATCAATGAAATTCAGGTTCACGGACAGACACTGTCTCACACAGCAAAGGTGGAGAACAATCGAGAAAAGACATATACATCAACCTCTGGTCTCCAAATGTGTGAGTGCACATGCATACATGCATGCATGCGCAAGCGCGCGCGCGCACACACACACACACACACACACACACACAACCACAGGAAATACCACCATTGGCACAGGTGATTTGTCAACTGAAATTAAAAAGAAAAAACCTAAAAAGCTAATTTTGAAATTGACAGTAAAAATTCAAAAAGAAATATGCTCTTGCGTTTCATTAACTAGGAACTTAACACTAACATGGGTAAGCTACATTTTTTTCCTAGGATTGTTCTTACCAAGAATTAATTATACCAAATATGACACCAAAAAATATACACAAGTGTCAGAGGTGCTTCCCAGCAGGGGAGCCAGGCTCTCCGGGGTCTCCACCTTCACTGCTTATACCTTCACATAGCTGGGGATTTGCAAACTTAGGAGGCCCGCCTTTACCATAATTCCCTGCATCTGGGGTGGCTTCTGTTAGACTTTTACTGAGGATACCTCTCTAGGAGGCAGCCCTGGGCTACAGTGGCTGCAGTCTGAGGAACCCACAGTAGGTCCCCCCTCCAGGCCCGACTACCAAAGAAGAGCAATAGAGCAGGGCTCCTTGGAGCCGCCTGGCTGTGGCCACAGCTGCAGGTGTGTGGTACCCATTTCTGCCCTAAGTTGTGACAGGTGAAACTGCCTTGCCTTGCTGGGGGGAGGAGGGGAAGACCCTAATTTATTTTGGTAAATAGAAAGCTTCCTCTGAAAAAATTTGTTTTTAGAATCAAAGAAACCACTAACAGATGAGTCTCAAGTCAGAGCAAAAGAGTAGACATTTCCCACCCAAAGCGCTGCACCTGGGAAGAAGACTGACAAGAAGCATGTGAAGGCAGGGGCCAGATACTAGCATTCAGAAAGACTGCAGGGTGTTTACAATGCCACAGGACTTACTCACATTCAAAAAAGGAATCTTTAAAGTTGACTCAACTTGGCTGAGGATGAGGCTCAGCAGCAGAGTGTCTAGCATGCCAGAAACCTTGGTTCAATCTTCAGAACTGCGATAAGCTAATTAATTAATTAATTGATTAATTGATTAATTAATTGATTAATTGATTAATTAATTAATTAGACCAAACACACTCCTTTCATTAACCCAATAGCCACCCCAACTCTGACTATTTAAGGTAGTTACATCACACTAGTATGTGGCCTTAAAATTATATACAGATATGCATATCCAATATATACATATATACACCATGTATTTATGTCTCTCTGTGTAACATAAAGTCTGTCATATTCCCAAGTGCTGGACATACTGAACTGAAGTACAGTTGGTGTCCCTCTCTGAACAGCTAACTCTGAAGAGTAGGAACTGAGTATCATTTAGGTCTATTGCCTATGGTACCAGGTTTAATAAAGGCTTGTTAATCTAGTCATCAATTGTGGAGGCCAGAGGCCGACTACAGGTATCTTCTATTATTCTCCACCTTATTTTTTGAGACAAGGTCTCTTCCTGGACATGAAGTTTGCCATTTCCTCTAAGCTAGTTGGCCAGTGAGCCTCTGATATCTTGTCTCCAACCCCTGTCCCAGTGCATCATTTTTTCCATAAGACATTTGAACACTGGCAGGTCTGAGTGTTCCAGGGTCCTAAACTCATACCCCACAGATAACAAATGATGACTGTGCATCACTGTCAACCCAAGTTTTCTTTTTAGGTTTTCATGGATTTTCTTCACCTAAAAGAGGTTGCCTACTTCACGAGCACTGAGTTGTTTAAGGACTTTTCTTCTTGCCAAGTTGGCTGACTTGTGAATAGCTTATATAGAAGAAATAATAAGCCACTAAATTCTAAATGGTGATCTTAAATTTATTAAAATGACAGTCATAAGAATGACATAAAGCTTGCCTAACAAGCGCAAGGCCCTGGGTTCGGTCCTCAGCTCTGAAAAAAAAAAAAGAATGACATAAAAATACATCTGCTATTCCTGTGCCCACTAAATATTTGTTTTGTTTATGAGGCAGGGTCTCACTATGATGGTCAGGCTGGCCTCAAACTCACAGCAATCCCCCCTGCCTCAGCCTCCTAAAGTGATGACAGGTGTACACCACCATGCCTAGCAGGGCCTCTGGCTTTCAATTTGCTTCCCTAAGTGCTATGGGCTCGAGTGTGCACACATGTGTCTCTCCTAGATGAAGCCTACCACAGTGGGTCAGCTCTGACCAATTATGAAAAATAGTAGATAAGGGTCAGTCCAACAGAACTGTCAGAGAACAAAAGTGACTGGCAGAGAATTTCTGACACAGAAATGTCTGACCTGCCACCATAGCTGGGCCACCTCTGGCACATGGCAATCACCAAGGCTGATGACAGCCACAGCAGAGCTGGCTCTGATCTCAGCACCTGACAAACTTCACTCAGGGTCAAATCTCCTTCCACTGAAGGAGAGTTCTTGACCAGCACCTTGTAACAGAAGGCACCACAGACTGCATTTGTTCATGGGAACAGACAGCAGACAGGCAGCTCTAAGTCTCAGCAAACTCCGTCCATCCAGAGCTTGGCCCACCCTGGTGCTGCTGAGGGTGGTCCTATGCAGCTGGGAAGAGTTGCTGAGAGGCCATGTGCCCTCCTGTCCTTCAGCTGCCCTGGAAAAGGGCCTGCCTCCATGGGAGCTCAGAGGAAGGCACATTTCTTCATTTCAACTGTGCAGAGCAGAGCGGTGGGCCAAGAAGCTAGTGTGTCAGCACTGAAGGCAGGTGACCTCTGAGCTTCTGATCTGTACTCAGACTCCTGGCTGGGCTCCCAAGCAGCCTTAATGGAGCCTGAGTCCTTCGAAAAACTGGTTCTTCCAAGCTAGCATCTATCTTCTCACTATAGTGGACTATTCAGGTCCCATCCCACTGCTGATTTGCTCAGTTGCAAACCAGCCAATATACCATTTCACAACTGGGTATTAAATACTTCAGTTTTGCTAACAGTGAGTTGTAACAACAGATCCTATACTCGCTATACAATTATCCTGAATCAAAGCTCAGCTTCTAGCATAAGGAACTGAATCCTAAATCTTACTGAAGGGAAAAAAGGGCTTCCAGCAAAGGCAAATTTTACCTCAGCGGAAAAGCCCCCTGTGCAGCCAGGCATCTTTAGAGAATAATAAGAGCTTCATTGCAGCCGCACTTTCAGTCCTGGCTGGAAGGAGGCCACTTCCCAGTTTCAAAGCACCCATTCTGTGTGGTGCTGGCCTCGGCCTCTTTCAGGCAGAGCTGGTGATACTCTGGAGCCCACCACGACTGTGACATGATCTGGGCAGAGTGACACCACCAGAATATTGCACCACTCCAGGCCAGCACCGAGAGCCAGGATGCTTCCCATTGACAACCACAAGAGTGAACATCAGACGTATTACTATTTGGGAGGTCTGCATCTGTAATCAAATAGTTAATCCTGCTTCAAACCACAAAGTGTCACCCAAAGCCCCATGTCAGGTCAGGAAACCACAATTTAGATTTTTCTGTGGGTCTCAAGAAAAGGAAAGTAACAGTTTCTGGAAGACAGTATCTCACCTCATCTGAACCCCTGCGCGAGGATTCCCAGGCCACCTGAATGCCTGGCCTCTGTGGTACCAGGCCAAGGACTGATCCCCTTACCCTCCAAAAGACCTCCAAGCCTCACCATTGGCAAAAACAAATAAATTTGAAAACACACATTACCCTCCCTCTTACACATACTGCCTTCCTCCTGGTGGATTCCAGATAAAAGCAGCCTGCTCCCCCATCGCTCCCCCTCGCCCTCCTCCACATTAGAGGGGCAGAGGACCTTTTGGAGCTTTAATCTCAAATTACGGCTGTTGTTAATAAGCAAACAAAGGAGGAAAGAAATGGCTGCAGAAATACTTAGCAGTTCTCAGGCTTGGCAAACATAACCCGTAAAACCTCCATAAATAGGAGAACACGGGGCCAGGAAGACAGGGACACTGAGGAATAAACAGTGCCTCACAGTGCCACTCAGCTTGCAGCCATTGAGGGCTGCTGTAAAGTTCTGAAATGAAACTTGGCAGGTGGCGACAGTACTCTGCCTTTGAACCGGGAAGGCCTGGCGGCAACAGCCGCAAAAAGGCTCTGTCCCTCTGCTCCACTTCAAAGAACAGGCTCTCCCTGTCCCAGGGAGGGGGAGACTGGACAGCATAGTCGCAGCCTGAAACGGCTTGCTCTGTGCTCTGCCCAATTCTTTCAACATTTTATGAACCCATGAAAATGTGGAAGATGGAGCCCTCAGAGCAGTACCAGGAATCTCCAGAAATTGTAAAAATGTGAAGACCCATAGTGATACGTCCAGTTTCCTATCACACTTTGTAACACACTAAGTGGAGGCACAAGCCAAGATGCTTTCTTTTGCCTTAACATATCATATGAGGCAATTTACCTATGTCAGAATTTACCAATACGTCAATGCTTAATGTTGAATAATAGTAAAACTTGAAAGGATATTTCTCTCCCTTTGTGACATCATTAGCTCTAGTAACCCGGGAGCTTTCAATTCTAGGAAACAGAACACTGGAGAGTTTCTTACTATCCCAGATCTAGGGAATACTGTACACCTACAGGTCTGTGAAGCTATACTGTCATTAAAATCCCCTATCCAAGTTTCAGGAAGTTGAGGTTAGTAAGTATGTGTATCATATCAATTCCTGAAGAAAAACAATATTTAAATATTCAAAGGGCAAGAGTGCTCACCTATTAAATATAAATATCCACAGGCCAAATACAACAGTGAACTTTTACATAAAGGTATAATAAGCAGCTTTTGGAAAATAAACATGTCAATCAAATACAATGTTTTTAGTTTACTCTTTCTCATTTGCTTTGGAGCCTCTAGTACATTATCTTCACACTCAGGTACGAGGGTAACACACCACCTCCCACACATCCTGGTCACATACTGAAATGGAGGCTGGCCTAAAGTTTGAGACTGTACAAAGAAAAAGGGTATTTACTGGGCCAGCTCCAAATATAAAAAAGAATTAAAGTAGAAATAAAAACCCTTTAGCAATAACTTCATTCTAAGTGTAATTATAATCTTTACTTGTCTTTAAAAACCTGTAACATAGTACTAAAGCCAAGAAACAATGGCACAAAATGCATAACAATTTCGGTATTCACAGTAAGACTGAGCAGATGATGTCAGAACCAGGCTGCTGTGAGTGAAAATAAAAATGGCTTCCTATCTCTGGTGTCTGATGAAGTGGCACCGTGCAAGGAGAGAGGACTACAGAGGTGTCAGGGCCCTGTGCCCTGCAGCTCAACATCACATCTCCCAAATGAGGGACAGGAGACACAGTCCACAGTGAATCAAGGGTTTACTTTTATGCCACATTGTTTCACAATAAAACACATCAGTTATAAGACACTAAGTCACAGCCAGTCCTGCACTGGAAATGCATGTCTCTACCTGCCTAAAATGAGTTATTCCCTTTCTGAGCCCTGGAGAATTCTATCCAGTTATACATAAGGGTGTAGACTCAGTGACATTTATTTTAAGCTAAAATATTTTAGCTTAAAAGCTTTTAGCTTTGGGGCGGGAGAGGTGGCTCAGTGGTTAAGAGCACTGGCTGTTCTTTCAGAAGACCCAGGTTCAAATCATAGCACCCACATGGCAGCTAACAACCATCTGTAACTCCAGTTCCAGGGGATCCAATGGCCCCCCTCTGTCTTCCATGGGCACTGCATGACACAGGTGCACTTACATACATGCAGGTAATATACATACATACACATGCACATAAAATAAAAATAAAAATTTTTTGTAAACTTTGAGCTTTAACCAAAAAGCCTGGCATCTCCAGATGAACCTATGTGGGTGCATTCGATACATAAGATAAAAATGCATATACAGAAGCTGGAGCCACAGCTCAATTGGTAATATCTGGCATACAAGCCATGAGAACCCGAGCTTAGATCCCCAGAGCCCATGTAAAAAGTCAGGCATGGCAACATGTGCTGGGCCTATAACCCCAGCCTTGGACAAGGAGAGGATATCCCTCAAGTTCAAAGGCCAGTAATTCAGTCAAACTGGTAAGCTTCTGGTTCAGTGAAAGATCCTGTCTCAAAAAATAAGGTAAAAAGCAACCTGACATCAACCTCAGACCTCCACATGCATATGCACAGGTGTACAAGCACACCTGCAGACAGGTGCACACATCACACACACACACACACACACACACACACACACATTTCTTAAAGCCATATATGGACAGGCTGCAAGGCATGGAAGACAGAGCAGGCCTAGACTGTGTGGCTAGACCAAAGTCTCAGCAGTAGTGCTCTGAACAGTGGTACCCTTTGTTTTCCTAATCCTCATCTGTATTTTCTACAAATATTAAATTGGATACGATGCAACAGTGTAGGAATAAAATGCATTGCTTTCTGAGCTGTCCATCAGCAAAGGCACAATAGAAACTCTAGGCATCTGGTGACATCTCTCCTGCCACTCATACCTCACCCACACCTGCTCTGGTTCTGCCAGGTCAGTCTGGTCATCCATCCATACTCTCCAAAGCCACCTTTACCACTGCATCTTATCACTGTCTTACCATACACCTGTGTGTGGTCTCGACACACACCTGAGTTGCAGAAAAGTGATCTGCCAGGCTCTACAGTCAGTAAAATACCAGACAGAGAAGAAAACCCACAAGGGGGAACTTATGCCAAAAGCACTCTCATTTTAAGTGAACACAGATGGCTGTGAGCGCCTTTTCAACACGTAAAATGGCATCCTTCAGATGCATTATTTCACAGCAAACAGCAGATACTTCTGAAAAATCCTAAACACAAGAGATGATCAAAGAAATGTGGGCAGAGGTAATACCTATATTGCTATGGACAGTTATATTTTGGAGCACCAGGTGGGGAAAGGTGACACGTGTGTGTGTGTGTGTGTGTGTGTGTGTGTGTGTGTGTGTGGTTGGTCAGTTTAGAAGTGTCAGGCAATCTGACACCAATAAGAACCATCTTGGTATCACACCACCTTAGCTCTGAGGCAGTTCAAGGTTCTGAGGGAAGCAGGACTTAAGTTTTAGTAGAGGCAGAGCCTCAACTGCTCAGTAGACACTTTGTCTTTTTATTTTTGTGTATATATGTATGGTGTGTGTGTGCAGTTGTGTGTGTGCAGTTGTGTGTGTTCATGTGTGTGCATGTGTTTACCCGGGCCAGAGGTCAACTCAGGGGTAGTCCTCAAACACTCTCCACCTTATTTTTGTTCTCTCATTGAACCTGGAGCTCACCAAACCCCAGTGATCCTTCAGTCTCTTCTCCTTCCCCAGCATGAGGTTACAGACACACACTGCTGTGCCTGGCTTTTTACATAGGTACCAGGGATCTGAACTCAGGAGCTCAGGTTTATGAAGCAAGCACTCTACCAACTAAGCAATTTCTCTAGCCCCAAAAGGTACTTTCAACACTGGCCAAATGAGAGGGCAGTGGCAAGGGACCAGCAAGAGAGGTGACATCACCCTTGAGGAGACCAGGAGGGAGCTGGCTTCACTTCTGCCCAACAGATACATGGTTCACACTCAAGATGGCAGAAGTCAGAAAGGAATCTCAGATCACAAGACGACAGAGTGGGATACATAAGAAAAGCCATTAACAAGGTCTCCTCCATATAATCCTCCCCAAAAGCAGCTATTTAATCTTCAGGTTGGTCTACTGCTTGCTCGGATGAAAGAAAATTAAGATGTGCTCTCAAAAACCACACCAGGTTCAATTCCAAACATACCTCAAGTACTCATGGAACCTTGCAAAACCTAGATCCAAGTCTCTAAACTGGAATTCTCAGGGTTCCCAAGAGTCCTGGCCACCACACAGAGCAGGGCAATCCAGGGCAGAGCAGTGAAACAGGATCTCCAGAATAGTTTAATCACAAACCTTCTGCATGTATGAGTGTCTTCACACCCAAGAAGGAAAAAGAGCTGGTTAGGGCAAGTGGGCAGGAACCAGGAGCTGGGGTGTGAGGAGCTCCTCAAGTACTAAGTCCTTGTGCATGTCCCCCATCACTGAATTTTACCTGACAAGGCCTTAACAGAGAACAAAAGCAGAATCAATGGATGATTTGATATGCCTTTACTGAAAGATGAGATCAGCTTCTAGAACCTGCTTCAGAACCTTCTATACCATGACAGGTCAATCATTCAATACGAATGTTTCCTCTGTAGTCAGTTGGGCTAGAGGAAAGAGTCTGCTAGTTACACAACTTTCCCGCCCCCCAATGAAATCTACAGAGCACCAGTGGTTGGTTCTTCAACAATTCAAACAGGAGGGGATGGCCAAAGGAATGGGGATGGGCTACAATTTTAACATGTTAACTTACTGTCTTTTGTTTGTTTTGTTTTTTTTGAAACAGGGTCTCCCAGTAGCCCCACCTGTCCTGGAACTCACTATGTAGACCAGGCTGGCCCTGAACTCACAGAGATCCACCTGTCTCTGCCTCCCAAGTGCTGGGATTAAAGGCGTGCACCACCACGCCCAGACTTACTGTCCTTTTAACAAAAACTATCTAAGGACAATTCACTTCAATAAAACCATTCAGAACCAGAGAAAACACACTGTCCTAGTTTGTTTCTCCATTGCTGTAATAAAACACTCTGAACACTACCAACTTGGGGAGGAAAGAGTTATTTGTCTTACATCTCCCAGGTCACAGTTCATTAGGGAGCCCAAAGTAGGAACTCAGGGCAGGAACCTGGAAGCAGGAGCTGGAGCACAGGCCATGGAGGATCAATGCTTAATGGCTTGCTCTCCTGGCCCCTGTTCAGCCTGCTTTCTTATGCAACACAGGCCCACCTGCTCAGGGGTGGCACCACCCACAGTGGGCTGGGCCCTCCCACATCACTCAACAATCAAGAAGATGCCCCATGAACATGGCCACAGGCCAGTCCAATGAAGGAAATTCCCCAATTGAGGCTCCCTCAACCCAGGTGTGTCAAGTTGACACTAAAGTTATCCAGCACACACCCCTACTAAACAGACCACATCACAATTTGGACAGATGTCCTTACCTTGCCTTCAGGAAGGGAATTCAACAGAGGACCCTGATTTATTACTACTTGTGAACATCACAGCCTACAGAGCATGCCATCACTGAGATCACTAAAGATATGTGTGTGCGCGCATGTGTGATGCAAGTGCAGATACCTAAAGAAACCAGAAGAGGGCAATGGATCCCCTGAAGCTGGAGTCACAGGTAGTTATGAGCCACCCAACATGAGTGCTGGGAACTAAACTTGGATCCTCTGAAAAAAAGAAAGCACTCTTAACTGCAGAGCCATCTCTCCAGCCCTGAGACCACTAAACATTTCTCAAATGGGGACAGCCCACATCTCAGTATGGTCTAAGGATACTGGGGTCTTCTCCAAATCTGAATACAGGACATATGTCCATTGACACAATTGACATCTTACTATCCTATATCTTGTCTGGCATCTGTCAGTGAAATGCTGCAGCCCCACAAAGAGCTGGAGAATGCAAACAATTCCTGTTAAACACAACCAGACATCTCAGAGATCAGTTGGGCACTGACCATACCCACAGGGAGGTCACACAGCATGGCTCCCTACAACCATTCCAGATACTTCACCGAAAGTCTCTTTCAGGTTATAAGTGAACTCAAATATATTAAACGATCCCAATCCAAAAACCCTTGTCGAACTGTGTTAGAAACCATCGGTAGCCACCTTTTTATTCAAGCAAACAGACTGAAAGTGAGTTTTAGTAGTTTTCAAATCTTCCCACCTGCACTCTTCCTATAAATCCATGTGCTTCAAGGATGGGCGTAGGGTCAACCAGATTCAGCAGAATGCTCTTCCCCAGCCAGCCTACCTCCTTAACCCTGTGAAGTCTGCAGCTTGAGCAGCAACCAACCCACCAGAGGCTAACAAAGAGTCACTGAATCATCTCCCAGCAAAACCAGCCATTTCCCACATCATCAAAATAATATGACCTAGCAGAAAGTATCACTCCAAGAGACACTCGATACAGAAATATAGGACAGAAAATGTTTAGCTTAAGTATGTCCCAAATGCTGCACGAAATATACTTGGGCTTTTTAACAGTAGCCACTGTTTATCTAAAACCCAAATTAACCAAGCATGCTGTATTTTTGTTTACTGACTCTGGCAACCTCAACTTGCAAGCCAAACATACTGTCTGGATGAGCAACTTCAAGCAATACATTCAACACCCAGCCCAAAAAGCATGTAGAAGTTGGTGTGAACACATGAACATTGTGTACAAGGAAGAAAACTGTTTCCCTCTCTGTGCAGCAGAATGAAAGAGAACAAATTCATAGCAAATGGAGCATAGTCAGGAAGGTTAGCAATGCCTTCAAAAGACTCTCAAACTACAGGCCCTTACTGACCCCCATGTACACACCTGCAGTCTCTACAGCTTCCTTCCAGGCAAGTAAAGATCCTGGGATCCCGGCAGCCATCCCTTCATCATTCTCTAAGCAGGGACACAGAGTGTTTAAGCCCCTGCCTGAGGCTGTCTGGACTTCAGAGCAGAGCACCCCTGAGGAAGGGCTGCACCAGGAGACCAGGTTGGGAGCAGGGCTCATGGGAGGGAATGGGTTCAACTTCAGGTTAGTTTCCTGACCAAGGCTACCCCACCCTGCTGCCCCACTCCCAGCATGTAGGGGACTGCAGTATACACTGACACTGGCCAGGCCACCATCATGTCTTAGTTCCCTAATTTAGAACTACTATACTCTTGAGAAAGCTTTTCTAACCTTCTCAACCTTAGAGTTCCCAATGACTGATGTGGGAAAAATCTGTATCTCATTGAGTCATGTAAGGTTGACAAGCAGTATCCAAAGAGTGCCTATCATATGTGAGAAAAAACTTCATCTCACTGGATCATGCTCAAGATGGACAAGCAGTATCCATAAAGCACCTACCAGTGGAAGCACAACGTGGGACATGGTCGCCATGTCAGGTAAGTGGAGAACAGACTGACTGAATAAGTAATGTTGGAAATGCTGGATATCAGTATGGAAAATTTTACATCTCAAAGAATATATGTAAGGTTCCATGTAGATTAACACCATGTGGAATGAAGAAACTGTAATAAAACAAGTTTGACTTAAACAATGAAAACATATTTTAAAATTTTTAGTGAATTCTTGTGTATTTCATACAGAATATCTCAATCAATCTTAATCATCTTTATACCTCCTTCCCCACTGGCACCCTCCCATAGCCCCAAACTGGAATTCATACATTCTGTCGTCTGTCTTAAGGCCTATTGTGTCAAGTTAGTGTCCCCAGACGTTCCTCAGTGCAAGTTCATCTACTGAGGTCTAGTCAGCCTATCTAGAGTCCCTTGCTCTTCCTCACCCAGCAGTAATCAGTTGCCAATGTGTCTTCAGCTAAGATTGGGGTCTGCTATCCATTTCTCCAGTTCTGTGCTGGGTTTATGTCTGCCTGAGAGTGCATGGGACTTGTGCATGCTGACACCATTGCTACAGGTTCATACAAGCAGGGTTCCAGGAGCTTGTAGGACTCTATTTCCATGTGGTCATGCACCTCCTCCCTGGCTCTTACAATCTGTCTGCCCTCCTCTTCCACAATGGTCCCTGAGCCCTAGGTGGGTGAAGTTTAATACAGGAGTCCTGTCTAAGGACCAGCATTCTGCAGATTCAACCTCCATGCTTTGACCATTTGTGACCTTTTGTGTTCCTGACCCTCTGTTTCATGAGGGAGTTTCATTATTAAGAATTGAGATATTCATTAGTGTCCTCTTTACCCCTTGCACAATGAAAAGATTTTTTAAATATTTCATTTATTATTATATGTGTATGAGTGTATTGCTCACATGTAGGTAGGTGCACCCATGTCGTGCAATGCCCGAGGAGGCCAGAAGAGGGCGCAAGATCCCCTGTAACTGGAGTTACAAATAGTTGTTAGCCACCGTGTATGTGAGTGCTGGGAACTGAACCTCTACAAGAGCAGCCAGTGCTCTTAACCACTGAGCCATTTCTCCAGGCCCAAACAATGAAAATATTTTCACAGATGGACAGATGACTAAGTTGTATGCAAAAAAAAAAAAAAATCCAAGAATGACCACAGAAAAATGGACAACCTTGACTTTTTAAAATTTCTACAATAAAAGACTTCATAAAATTTATAAACAGATGAGAAAGTATTAGAAACATAATGAAAGAGTCAAGTCTCCAGTACATAAAGAGTTACTATAATTAAAAAAACAAAGGACCAAGACTGGGAATATAGCTCAGTAGACTGCCTAGCTTGTTTGAAGCCTCAAGTTCAATTCATGGCAAGACACACACACACACACACACACACACACACACACACACACACACACACAGAGCAACACAAATATACGACTTCTCCCTTTCCAGACAGGCAATTTGAGAAATATTAACAAATTCTGAATTCTTGAGCATGTAGGAAACCATACACAACCGTGAGCTGCTGATGGACCTGATGGTGAGTGTTGTCAATTTGACAGGCTCTAGAGTCACCTAAGAGGCAAGCCTCCAGGCACACCTGTGAGGAATTAGTCACATTAGGTCTGGCCACGCCTTTGAGAGATTATCTTGATTAGGTTAATACAGGTGAGAAGATCCACCCTAAAGTGGCCAGAGCCATTCCCTGGACTTAGGTCCTAGACTGCACAGAAAGAAGGAAATGAGCTGAGTTCCAGCATTCACTGCTCTCTTCCTGACTGTGCGTACCATCTGCCCAACTGCTGCAGGCTCCTGCTGCCTTGCCTTCCCAGTCATGATGGACTGTACCTTGAACTGTGAACCAAAGTAAACCCTCCCTGCCTTGTGTTTGCTTTGGTTGGTGTTTTATCTCAATGATGAGACAAAGTGACCAGACAGTGGATACGATGATTGTTAAGCTCAAGTGGCAGGGTCTGTTCAAACACCAGGAACCAGCAACTTCACTAAAAGACAACCATGGGGGACTCTGAGGTGTTCTCCTGCTACATCAGGAGCACACTGAGTGTTACCTAGCTCCTGAAGTGGGAGATAGCCTGAACATCAGCCAGCAAGCAAATAAGTCAGGATCTTTTCACACTTCGTGTGTGTTTATCTGTGTGTGTGTGTGTGTGTGTGTATGTATCTGTGTGTGTGTCTGTGTGTGTGCATGTTTGTGTTGAGGAGGCCCTAGGCAGGCCCTAGGCTGATGTTGGTGTCTTCCCTCAATTATTCTCTGCATTATTTTCTGAGGCAGTATCTCTCACTGAACCCAGAGCTGATCTGTCTACTCTAGCCAGTCAATTTGTCCCAGAGATCCTGTCTCTTCCTCTTGAGGGCTGGGATCACATGTGGGCCATCAAGTCTGCCCAGCTTTTATTAGAACTCTGGACCTCATGCTTGTGCAACAAGTACTTCATTCACTGAACCATCTCCCCAGCCCTCTTGTTCCTTTTTAAGCAGGTGAAGCAGTGAAGCAGAGGTCACTCTATCCTTATGGAAGATCCTCAAGACACACTGTGATGTGGAAAACATAAGCTCAGAAGCAAGATGAATGGAATGCTCTCAATAAGCATCAACACACACAGACTCTGCACCTGGGTATATACTTGCATCAATGTATTTTAAAGACACAGGCAAGCCTCAAATAAAACTCTTACAATGAGTCAAGAGAAGAAATTGCACAGAGGGTGACAATTTCTCATCTGAGAACATTCATATAGTTTGGGCTGTTTAGAATTAGCACATGTTCATGAATGACTTGTAAAACTAAAGAATAAACAACCAGAATTCTAAAGTTATCAGTAGTGACAGGCATGGATCCAACCTAGAAGGGCATCACAGCTTCCCCAACATACCCAAAGTTGCCTGTGTAACAGAAATGGTCCCACTAGGTGAGCAGCAACCAGATTCTAGGCCTCCTTGTTACAACTCTATCTTCATCTCTGGAGAGGTCAGGGACAAGTATGCCTGGTGAGGGGTGCAGAGACCTGTGTCAAGAAGATGAGCTTGAACGCCCTAACCTTGTCCCAGAAGACCCTGTCCCACACCACAGAGCACCAAGACAAGCTGAGAAGAAACCAATTAGGACAAAACCAAGGCAGAAGGCCTGAGGGCATTTGGAAGGAGGCAAGGACAGGTGCACAGGGAAGGACGATGCACAGTGATTGGCAGGGTATCATACTTGGCCTTCCTGCAGAGGGTGGTCATGGCTGGGGACTGTATCTTTGAACCCTGGAGCAAAGAGAACACAAGGCTGAGAAACCTTTGAGACTGGGCCCAGAGCCACAGCTCCTAGATGTTAACTGTCCCACTGTCCCCAACAGCAGAACCTCAGGGTACTCACTGCTCAATGCTGACTGGGAGAGGGGGAAGAAGAGGACATGGGTAAATGACACAGGATGAAGAAGATGCCAGTACCAATGATTACTGTGCATGTGAAGGGTGTGGGCCACAGAAAGGACTGATTTCTAGCTTCCAGAGGCATCTGCTGGGTTCATGGCTCTAAGACCGCCAAACACTAGCAGCAACATCACAACATTACCATTACAAGGCCTTCACTTTCAAACAAAATGATCTCCTCCATAAACCAGGACAACCAGATGCCAGGTGGAGGCGGTTCAGAGGGTCAGGAGGAACTGAGGTCAGCCAGAGCTGTTCAGACCCAAGTAGATCTGCACACTCCATCCCCTCTACCTCTCCCTGACACACAGGGGCGTCACAGCAACATGGGGAACTTGTGTTAGTGGAGCGTGGGCTATCACCAGAGAAACCACGGTACCTCTGGTTTCTCCTCAGTTCAGTCTCCAAAAATTCCCCAGCCAGCACTTTCCAATTGCTTCTGTCACACCTGAAATTCGGGAACTTCCTGCCCTGCTCAGGTGACACGTTTAATTTTCTGATCCTTCTCACAGGTCCAGGCCCATAAGACTGGGGCTGGATCTGATCTAGGAACCTTTCCCCTGTTGTCCTACATCATTTCAGGCAAGACAATGTCCAGTGATATTTCTTGAAAGTAAAATTTGCCACCATGCTCCTACTATTTCTGCCACGATGGTCTGTACAAATCATGCTCTTTTTCAGAAGCTAGCAGTATTCTAAATTCCTTTCTTTACACTTCTTTTACGCTTGTTTATTATTTAGTGAGTGTGTCATCAGGTTTGGCAGCAAGTGCTTTTACCTGCTGAGCCATCTCAACGGCTCTACATTCCTTTTTAAGTCAGAGGAAATATACTGGCTAGATGTCAGACTAGAAACCTGGTCATCCTTTCCTATCAATAATGTTCTCCAACTATCCAGTCCAATTAGTGAACTATTCCTACAGCATTTATTGCTAGACTCAATCACAGGACAGTCAGTCACATTTACAAGAAACCTGACTTTACTGTGATTGAAGGCACCTGCCATTCTCATCTGGTCGCTGATGTCAGACTGCAGCATGTATGCAACTTTCTATAGGAGGCATGCTCATAGACAACAGCCCTGAAATACCATTCACAGGCCACATTTCAATAACCAATTAGGTTATTAAGTGAAAGCAGTAATCACATTAAATTTGGAATAAAGCTTATTCATAACTGCTGAAAGTAATTATTCTAGAGTTAAAGCAAGCACATGAGTAACACCCAGACTTGGCATGTCTTTACAGGAACATATTTGGCAGCTCACAGCCAGCCCAAATGTCTCACTAATCTGTGAAAATAACTTCTTTCAAATCAATGGCTTCCCTCTGTACATAACACAAGAGATGGGGCCTCCTCTAAACGTGTATTCATACATTAAACATGCACACAGAATTGAAAGTACTACTTTCAGGGCTGAAGAAATGGCTCAGTGGTTAAGACCACTGACTGCTCTTGCAGAGGACACAGGCTCAATTCCCAGCACCCACATGGCGGCTACGAACCATCCTTAACTCCAGTTCCAGGAGAATCCGAAGCCCTCTTCTGACCTCGTGGCACTGCACAACATGGGTACACTCACATACATGCAGGCAATACACTCATACACATAAAATAAAATAAATATTTTTTAAAAAAGAAAGTGCTACTTTCTATATAGTCTAATCCAGAGATAAATATCCCTTTTTCAATCCGAATAAAATACAGACCTAAAACCTCAATCATTTTAACCTGCAGAGATTTATTCGAAGTGTACAGCCTACAAGCCCTCATGGGAAAGGCTCTCAGATTTGATTCAGCACATAGGAAAGAATCTATGAAACACCCTGTACTCATTAATTCTCTGATGTTATGAAAAACATGACCAAAACAACTTGGGGGAAGAAAGCGTTTGTTTCAGTCAGATAACAATCCTTCACTGAGGAGAGGCAGGGTAGAACTCAAGGCAGAAACCTGGAGGCAGAAGTGAAGCAGAGGCCATGGAGGGGTGCTGCTTACTGACTTGCTCACCCTGGCTCATGCTCAGTTTCCTGTAACTCAGGACCCCTGCCCAGGAGTGGCACCTCCCACAGTGCGGCTAGGCTTACCCACATCAGTCAACAACCAAGCCAATTCCCCACAGACATGGTGGCCAATCTGATGTGGGAAATTCCTGAACTGAAACTCCCCTCTTCCTAAGCAATTCTTGGTTATATCAAGTTGGCAATAAAAACTAACCAGTACACACACCCCCACCCCAAAAATTAAGCTTAGAAATGAAAACCTAAAAACTTGTACAGATGAGCATGTAACACAACACCAAGTGAGACTGAAATGCTTCCAGCATTCAAAAGTCCGAACTTAATAATTCAGCACTCCCACCTGAGCACGCACACCAATCAAAACGCACACCACGGATTCCTGTGAGAACTGAGGAGCAGGGCCTGACCCACTCCAGTGAGGAGCATCGCACTCTGCAGAATGAAGAGAGGCCCATGGCCACCAGGGAAGTCATGTCCCTGTGCACCAGGTTCCAGAGGACTAAGAGGGTCCTGATGGAGATGGAGGGGCTGCTCTGAGCAGCCATGATTCAGTGGCACAGCAAAGTACACATGCAGGCTTAGACTGCATTATATAAGTATTGTGGCCCCACCCAGGAGAGGACTCCCCCTGCTGGGAACAGGCTTTGGGCTCTACCCAAAGGGTCTGAGCTGATTACCATGCGCTCCTCTAGGATGTTCCTAACCCACTAAGCATTCTCCTGTGACTGCCAAAACAGCTGTATAATTTTCTTGAAGAAAAGGCCTACAGTCTGAGGAGATGGCTCAGTAGATAAGTACATACTGCACAAGCCTGATGACATGAGTTTGGGTCCCCATAGTCCAGAAAAAGCCAGATGCAGTGGATTAAACATCTGTAATACCAACATACCTGAGGAATTACATAGCAGTGAAGAGGCAGCCCAGTCCCAAACAACATGGAAAGGAAGAACACCTGAAGGCTCTCCTCTGACCTCCATACCTGTGCTGTGGTATCCATGGTGCCCACACTCATATGTGCACACACACAGAAAGAAAGACAGATGTCTATTAATTTAATATGAACGTTTTCAACTCTATTCCCAACTAAATTAACTCTTCCAAACTCATCGTAAATCCAACCCAGTGACATTCCAATGAGTATCCAGACGGGTGTTACGGCACACGTCACAAAACATGGGTCCAATGTAACACAGGAGGACAAGAATCAGAGTAGTCAAATCAGTTTAATGAAACAATACACAAACATCAGTACAGGCTCCTAGCTGCTTCTCCTAGCATGTTGAGTGTCAGCCACCCCCCACGCTGGTCCAGCCAGGCCCAGCTTCTCTGCTCAGTGAGAGCAGGTCAGGATGGCCAACTCTAGGCCAAACTCTAATTGCACCTACAGGGCCTCCTGGCTGTGCTTTCTATGCACAAATGTTGGGGTTTTGTACACTTGATTATATACCCTGCACCTCTCTTACTTAAAAATATAAATTTCTGTGATCTTCCACTATATAAGTTTATACCTGCGCCAAGTCATTTTCTCAACACCTCCAACTCAGCAGCTTTCCATGACTCTTGTTCTCAATGTCACACTGTTATGTATGTCAGGGATGATGGCTGCCTAGAACAGAGCGCTGTGACCAAAGGATAACTCAGCAGTTAAGAGCACTCACTCTTCTTGCAGAGGACCTCCATCGCCAGCAACCACATGGCAGCTAACACCTGTCCAAAACTCCAATTACAGAGGATCTGACTCTTTCTTCTGGCCTCCGTGGGCATTGCGCACGAGTGTATACTTATATGTAGGCAAAACACTTATACACTTAATTTTTTTTAAAAGAGAGCCCTTCACAGAAACAGGACCTATATCAACTCCTGAACATACATATAAACTGTGATCTGGGTAAAATTACAGCACAAATCAAAGTTACTGGAACAGACACAAAGGCCTGAAGGCCAACTTCAAATGTGGCTGTGTCAGGCCAATTCTCTGGAGAGCTCCAGTGCCTGTCATTTCCCTGGAGTTAGCAAGCTTTGCAATTTTACCTAAGCACCCCATCAGTGTTCTATGGGAATGTAAAGTATCTTAACTGTTTAAAGATCTCTAGGCCATCTTAGTAGGGAGAAAGGTGAGCATTTTCCAAAGTTCTGAGTTTTGGTATTTTAAGGGAAAAAGGTAGATAAAAAGACACCATGCAGAACCCAGCATTTAAACCACCCAGATTCTTTTCAAAAAACAGTACTAAAGCCTCAGCAAGTCCTGCCAGTCAGAGTGCCTTGAGAGTCATGGCCTGTCTCCTTAAGGAACAGCTGAGACTCCATAACTTACTGCTAGGTCACACACTGATGGCTACTACAATCAGAAAGGCCAGATCTTCAGGTGGGAAAACACTGCCCTTGGGATCACAGAAAGTGACATCTACAGATCCACAAGGCCCATCAGCATCCCTATACTCCCACTGTAACACAACCTCCTACCTGTTCCCATGGTCAATTTTTTTAAAAAAATCAAATATAACATATATGTTATTATTATAGGAACATGTAAGAAATGTATAAACTTTCAAAAAGTAAGAAACTTGGCTGGAGAGATGGCTCAGTTGGTAGAGTATATGCCTAGCATGCATGAAGCCTTGGGTTAGATCCCCAGCACTGCATTAACCGGGTGTAGGGGTGCTCATCTGTTTAATGCCAGCACTGAGGAAGTGAAGGCAGGAGAATCAGAAGTTCAATGTCATCCTCAGTTACATAGCAATTCTGAGGTCAGCCTGGGTTACATGAGACTCTGTCTCAAAAAAAGTAAGTTACTTATAGGGAAAATGTAAATAATCCTGTGTAAAGGGAACAATGTTCACTGATGTTTAATGAAGTCAACAAAAAAAAATTTTTTTAAGCCAGTCTGGAGAGATGGTTCAGGAATTAAGAGTGCATACTGCTCTAACAGAAGACCCAGGTTGGGTTCCCAGCACATATGTGGCAGCTCACAACCACAAGTGACTGCAATTCCAGGAGAGTCAAAACCCTCTTCGAGACTCTGCAGATGCCTCATACAGACAAGTAAACAGACAAATACATATAAAATAACATTTTTTAAATTTTGTTTTATTTTATGTGTATGCGTATATTGCCTGCATGTAGGTAAGTGCATCCATGTCATGCAATGCCCACAGAGGACAGAAGAGGCTGTCAGATCCGCTGGGACTGGAGTTATGGACAGTTGTTAGCTGCCATATGGATGCTGGGATTCGAACCTGGGTCTTCTGTAAGAACAACCAGTGTTCTCTCCAGCCCCCATTTTTTTAATTTTAAAAAGCAAAACCCACTTTATTGTGAAAGAAATTTGGCCTGGAAGCCTCCTGTCTTTAAAGGGATCACTGATTGGTTCATCGGGAGTCACCTGACTTCACCATGAGAGACAAGGGTAAGGATTAGCAGCTTTTCCAAATGTTAAAAACAGTTCTCTCCAGCTGGACCTGGTGATGAACGTCTGTAACTCCAGCTGCTTAGGAGGCAGAGGCAAGTGGATTACAAGTTTAAGGCCAGCCTGGGCTACAGAGTTCAAGGCTGGCCTGAACATACCAGTGAGATCTTGTCTCCAAAAGAAAAAAAATGAGGGCTAGGAATGTCACTCACTGGAAGAGTACTTGCCTGACATGTGTAAGGCCATAGGTTTGATCCCCAGTGCTGCACAAAAACATTTCTCCTCAGATGGAAAAAGAATACAGTGCTGTCCTAATATGTTATCTAATGTGCACACCATGAAACAATCACAGTATTATGAGAATAGTCAAAAAAAATCCATAGTTGTAAAAATAAGAGAAAAACCAGGGTTAAATTTCAAAAAGGTCAACCAGAGACTGCCATCGGCTCACCAGGCTTTGTGCCCTAACCTGCTATGAGAATGCAGAAGACCTTCAAGAGTGAGCCTACTGTGGTCTCTGCCTCAGCTTCTAGCTCTAGACCCCTGCCTTGACTTTCTGCCCTGGCTTCCCTCAATGATGAACTGTGACTGGGCTGTGTAAACCAAAAAAATTCTTTCCTCCTGAAAAAAAAAAAGGGGGGGGGCTGAAGAGATGGCTCAGCAGTTAAGAACGCTGGCTGCTCTTGCAGAGGATCTGGGTTCGGTTCCCAGAACCCACATGCCAGCTAACAATCATCAGCAACTCCATTCCAGGGATCTGACGCCCTCTTCTGACCTCCATGGGCATTGCAAGACATGGGTGGCACTTACATACATGCAGGCAATATACGCATACACAAAAAATAAATAGTATTTTTAAAATATGAGCCTACCCTTGGCAAGCAGTTGTTTCCCTGCCCCATCCAACCAGCAGTGAGGAGCAACGCCATTGGCTGCCTGGCCTCACCACTCCCTGCTGGTGCTCAGACTCTGCTCAGGATTCCCAAAGGGCTGGAGGAATGGCTTTTGCGAAATGGCCTGTGTGTCCAGTTTTGTTTCCTCTGTGACTCTGAGTGCAGCAGACACCCTTCCAGCACACTAATCTGTAACGACTTCACTGGGTTTACCCCCATGAGGAAAAGTGGCATTAGTTTCTCTTCATTTTGAAGAAATGCACGCAGGTCCTCTTCCTCAATGCAGAATACAAGCAGTGCTGCCAAGGGCTCTAATGAGCATCTAAGAGTCACCGACGGGTGTGCAAGAAAGGAAAAATCCTCTGGCTTTGTGCAGAGTTAACAAATTTCACAACTGAAACATTACCATCTCCTCAGAGCAATTGCCCAAGGCAAAATAAAGGCAATACTAAAATACTTTCCACTTATTTTTTTAAAACAGGAAAATGATAAGAACAAAGTCAGCCAAGGATCTTGAAACATGTTCATGGCTACTTTCTTTTGGAAAGAAAGCTGTTCCGATTAACTTTTCTAAGCCCACAGGGTTACCTGAATCCAAGGAGATTAATTATAACTGCACATTGGTTCTAAGTTAGTCTTCTACCCAGCTGTCTGGCATTAAGAAACGAGTGGAGGAAAGTATATATGCTTGAGCAAGTGGATGTGTGCCAAAGAGAAAGTACACATGTTATGTGTGTGTTGCATGCATAAGTACGTGTGCATGTGTGTTTGTTTGTGCATCAACAAGTATGTTTATGATATCAAAGTGTGGTGTATTTACATGCATGTTAATGATATGTGCATGTCTGTGTGTGCATATACATGTGTGCTTATTTGTGCATGAGCAAGTGTACTGTGCATATTTTAGTGTAAATGTGTAATGTTTCCATGTACATGTGTGATACATGCCTATGTGAATATTTGTGTGCATGCATGTGTGCTTGTGTGTGTGTTAGTGCTGTCTATGTGTAGTATGCGTCCATGCATGTATGACATGTGGATGTGTTCATAGGTGATGCATGGATGTATGTATGTGTGCCTGTGTAATAGAGTGAGAACTTTGGTCTGGGACAGAATAGTAGAAAATGGGCACATCTCAGATGGATTCAGGGACTCCTTGCCTAGAAATTACAAATGCTGGGGCTGGAGAGATGGCTCAGCAGTTAAGAACACTGGTTGTTCTTGCAGAAGACCCGGATTCGAATCCCAGCACCCACATTGCAGCTAACAACTGTCCTAACTCCAGTTCCAGGGGATCCAACAGCCTCTTCTGTCCTCCGCGGGCATTGCACGACACAGGTGCACTTACCTACATGCAAGCAATATACACCTACACATAAAAAATAAAAATAATAAAATATTAAAAAAAAATTACAGAGCTGGAGAGATGGCTCGGTGGTTAAGAACACTGAATGTTCTTGCAGACGACCCAGGTTCAGATCCCAGCACCCACATGGCAGCTAACAACTGTCCGTAACTCCAGTTCTAAGGGATCCGGCACCCTCTTCTGACTTCCGTGGGCATTGCACGACATGGGTATACTTCCATACATGCAAGCAATACACACATACACACAAAATAATAAATAAAATATTTTTAAAAAATATTACAGATGCCTGGGAGCAACCATAGACTCAAGAAGCCAAAGGTATTAATTTGCACATTTGTGCGTTGATTAGCAAAAGGGAGACAAATCAGCACCACCAGTGCAAGCTCCATCCAGGTACCCACTGGGTGCAGGATATCTGGGTACAGAGCCATGTGGACACAGGACCTGTGAACAAGAGTGACCTATACACAGGATACTGAGCACAAAGTTACCAGAACACAGGGCTGCCTTGGCCTAGGGCACAAGGTCATCAAAGCAAAGGGCCACCTAAGCATGGAGCCTCTACCACAGAGCTTCCTGGAAACAGGGTCAGCTGGTTAAGAGGCTACATGAGCCCAGACTACCGGAACCTGCTGCACCCCAGTACACTTGCTCACCTGCTGCAGGTTCGGGCACAATCTCTTCACCACTATCATCCACGGCCTCTTCAGCCAGGCCAGAGCCTGGAGAGTCAGCAATGGCACAGGCTGACCCGGGGCTGCTTGGCTGGGAAGCCGAATCACCCTCACTGAGTGAACCACAGCGGGCACGCACTGCCCTGTCGCCATCAGGATCCCTGTCACGGCGAGCCCGGCGGTGCACGCGGGAGTGAAGCACCATCTGGTGATAGGTGCGGAAAATCTTGCCGCACTCGAAGCACTCAGAGGACTTGCCATGGCCAGCAGTAGCTGTGGCCCTGCGGCTGGGGCGAGCAGGAGGACGGGGGTCAAGGTGGCCAGGAAGCACGGGGTCCCCAGGCACACTGGCCCTCTTCCTGGGGGGGCCCTGGGTGGAAGGCGCATCCTGTTCACGCTTGCGTTTCTCCTGGCTCACCAGTATGTACTCGCGCCTGTCCTTGTCAAAGGCCACATCACCAGCCAGCGCCTCATCCCAGGTCCCATACTTGAGGTACTCAGCTGGCTCGGCCACCTTGCCCCTAGTGGCCAGCTGCCAGGCCTGATAGCTGTTGACAGGGTCCAACTCAGCCACCCGCCGTCCAGCCTGCCCACTGAGGGACACATCGCCAGCAACATATGGTCTCAGGTTCAGGCACTGTAGGAAGAACTGCTTGGTGTCCAGGGGGCCCTCTTCGGGGCCCTCTTCAGCCCCCTCCTCAGCCGGGGCTTGTGTCCGGCTGGCTTCAACTTTGCGGTGTATGGCATTATGGGCGTTCAAGCTGTCCAGGTTTGTAAACAGGTTCCCGCACTTTGTGCAGACCTCATAGAGGGACAGGCCAGCAACGATGACCTCTTCTTGTACCACATTGTTGATGGTGGCAATGGGGTCTAGCTCACTCTTCGGCCTGTTCTTGCTCCCTGCCTTGGGACCGTGCGCCTTCATGTGATTCTTGAGGAACCATGGCTCTTTGAACCTCCGGCCACAGATGTGGCAGCCATGGTCAAAGGAGCCCCGGTGCTTCTTCATGTGCGCCTTGAGGAACCAGGTCTGGCTGAAGGCCTGACCGCACACCTCGCATGGAAATTCCCCAGGGCTCAGCTCAGGCTTGCCATTCTCCACGCAGGCCTCACTGCCATTGGGCACCTGTGCGGTGATGTGGTCCCTCTCGATGTGGCTCAGCAGTGACTCCTCCCGCAGGGTTACATAGCTACACAGCCTGCACTTGAATGGCTTATGGGCTTGGTGTACGTGCAGCTCTAGGTCCTTCTTGCGCTCAAACCGGCTCTTGCAGAAGGAGCACTGGACCATGGCTTCTACCTCCTCCTGGGCACTGGCTGCGCCCTCTGCTTCCTTACGGCTGCTTCTGAGAAGGATCTTGCTGCTGTCCACTGGCACCGCCCCATTCAGCATGCGGTTACAGGCGGACGTGCTCTTGGTGGGGCTAGCACACCCATCCAGGCCCTCAGAGACACGCATCTCACCCAGCTGAGCCTCGCCGGACTCCGGCTCATGCCCCTGGATCAAAGTCCCTGTGCGGTGGCTACGGATGTGAATCTTGAGGTTGCCCTTCTGGGAAGCCCTGTGGTCACAATAGGGACACTTGTAGGGCTTCTCCCCTGTGTGCTTGCGCATGTGCTGTGACAGTGAGCTCTGGAAGGGGAAGCTCTTGCCACAGATGCAACAGCTATGGCACATGGCCTTGTCCCCATCCACCTCATGGCTCCTGCCAGCCCTCGGTGGGCTGGGCCCTCTTCTCAGCTCCATCTCAGCCTCTCGGCTGTGATCCATTGAGATAATGGGGGTGACACAGCACGGCCTTGTGTCATGCGGGTCTGAAGGGGTCCTATCTCTCCATTCTCAGAGGGGCTGCTGCACAGAGGGGAGAGAGGTATCCGTGACGAGTAGGTGCATATTCTGGGACGTAGAAGATGGCAGCAAGCACCTGTAAAGAGACAGAAACTTTGTAAATACAGCATCCCATATAATAGAGTGTACAGTATCACCCACCTATGAAGTCGATTCTGCATGGCCCATCATGAAAAGTTTAATCTGAACTGAAGGAAAAGAACACCCATCGAAATACAGGTGGTTGCTCAGCCATGTCTCTTTAAAGGTCAGAAATGAAAATTAATGGTAATTATATTGAAATAAGTAACTTTCACCACATACCCATGAAAGAGCAAATCTTTAAGGAAAACCTAAAGGAAGTTTCTAAGACTGTGAAAAAATGTATGCTTTCAGCATGGGAATATGCAGAGCAGAAAGGGGCAGAGAAATGGAGGATGGCAGGCAGTCAGGCTGAGTCCTGACAGCTGCAGAGCCACAGTAGCTAATAGTCATGTGGCCTGTTTAGACACTAGGAGGAGGTAGAAGAAGCAAACCCTCCATTGGGAATGTATGGTGGCAGCATGATGCAATGCAGAAATGGCCTGAGCTCCTGAGGCTGCAGCTCCTAGATCTGGGCCATGTATGTAAGTGCTAGCACAGCAAGAGAGCATGCTACCACATCTGTCTGGCTTGGCCTACAATTACTTTCCCTTCCTTTCCTGCCCTTTCCCGCCCTTTCCCTCCTGAACTCCCTGCTCACGTGCTCTCAAAGGGGCCCCAGGCCAAAAGACTCAGTCCTAAAGTCAGGCACAGCCCCTCCAACCACAAAGTTGTATGGTCTCCTTCCTGCCTCACTATCTCCCCATGGGTCAGATTCCAACTCTTAACTCTAACCCTGATCAGGAGATGGTGCCTAAGCCTTGTGACTCCACACATCATTACACTGTGTGATCACTCCACCTCCATGCCTATCCACCCACCAGAGAATGAAGGGCAGGTCCCTCCCTGGGCCCTGACTTCTATATGACAGGCAACAGCCACTGATCCCGGTAGCCCACGTGCCTGTGCCCAGTGTCACCAGGGGATGATGCCAGAACACATCACATACACTAAGAATTGACATGTAAAATTATATAAAATATGAAGAAGCCATGTGCCCAGTTTTGAGTTCAGCAGTGTGTTCACACCTGTCTTATTTGAACACTTAAGGGTCTCTTCCCCAAGAACCTTGGGTGGTGTTCCCTGCCTGGTATGGGTGCACCCTGGACCAGATATTCTCCAAGACAAGACAAGTCCCCAAGTGTCCTCCCAGGAACTAGGAATTCTGATCACAATATAATCACAAACAGTCCACAACATGAAATTTGAGAATGACCTTCAAACAACCTCAAGAAAGTGCCCCCTAAAAATGCACAGGCAGGCCAGGCTGGGTGGCCACCTCCAAAGCGTGCCTTCTTGAGTCCTCACAGACTATCCAGCACAGCTGACCTGCAGGAACATAATCCAAAACTCACCGGCTCCAGCAGTCAAGCAAAAATCTACTCTTTTCAAAAAGGTGGGCACATAAAGGAGGCAACCCTGCCTCAATGGTAAGCTATTTTAAATCTTTTCATCAAGCTTTTTGGGTCTTGGCAGAGGTTTTGGATGACTTTTAGTTACTGATTAATTACTTTATATATAAAGTCCCACTTTTCCCAACCCTTATTTCACTACCCCTGAAAATGCTCAATTAGATGTATGTAAAAATATAAATGAGACGTTATTTACATGTAACCTAAGGACCAAATGTGGTATAAAAATCTTGCACATTTAAAGAGTTATATAGAAAAAAAGTTAAAAAAGAGAAAAACAATTCTTGGAAGTTAATGGGCCTGAAGTAACCTCAGACTCCACAGGAGCTGAGCAATGACAGGTGACCAGGGAGTAGTGCTTAGTTCTGGGGGTGCTCCAAGGTCAGAAGGGGAAGAAAACTGCAAACCCTATTATAAAATAATGTGTTGGCCATGTGCCAGCAAGATCAAGCAAAATTTCCAGAAGGCTCAGAGGGAATGATGCTCCATTTGTGAAAACTGGAAAGGTCCTCAGAGGGAACTGCATTTGGGATTCTCTGACTATTGTGGCTGGACTCTGAACCTCCATAACCCACCCCCTCCACATCCCTGGCAATCAAAAACACAGGTCTTTCCTGAGTGTCCCTGTGACCAACATATACAAAAACTGTGTGTCTCTTCAGTTAACTCTGAACCTCACTCCCAAGCAAGGCACCACCCAAAAGTAAAGCACACAGACCACCCCTCCCCAAAGCAATACACTGTCCCAGAGTACAGCATACAGTTAACTCTGAAACCACCCTCCAAGGAAAGCACAGCCCACCCTCAGCAATTCCCCCTCCGAGGGTGACCAATGATGACTCATAGAGATTCCCAGCCTTCCCAGGCATCTCCCACCATTACCAAGCCTGAAATACCTTAGATTAGCCTATAAGGAAAGCCTTCCCCTAGCTGCAGCCATCAGTCTGGGTCATGTGCCCTACACCCTTCCCCTGCATGCCTTCAGGACCCACATTGATTCTTCCCAGTATCCTATCCACTGTCTCAGGGACAGCCTTCCTGATCCACCTCAGGTATCTGACAAGGCTATATATACTATACGGCTTTTATGGATTGAAATTAACACAAAACAGCTGCAATGCTCCGCACTCAGTAGACGCTCAGTGCTTCTTGGGGACTGTTAGTGTTTGAAGAATGAAGAGGTGTCAGTGAAGTAGCTGAAAACATCTGATCACTGGCACTAACAGTATTTGGCTTAATAAATCCCAAGGGAAAAAACAGCAGTCTGGGGTAGTCCTGAACAGTAGCTAGCAAGTGGTGTGAAAGAATTTGCAGGGCCCTCCTAACTTACTCTGTACCAGGCTACTCAGCACAATTAAAAACCTTTCACCACAGCCATAAGCACCCGTAATACCCTCAGCCCCAGGAAACTTTGAAAAACAATCTTTAATAGAGACTCCTTATCGGGTAACACCAGGAATCTGTTGTGCTGTCATTCCCAATCCTGGGAAATGTATGACGGCGTATTTCAAGGCAGTTTACAAATTTACCCAGATGTTCTGGACACTGGATTGTGGTGGTAGGTGTGTAGAGTCTCTGGGAAGTTATCCCCCAAGACATTAAAGCTTCAATTGCCATTCCAGTAAGAAACACAAGGGAAAGCAGAAATGCTCTACAGCTTCCCCAACTCCCACCCCATCTGAGGCCCTCCTCTACTCCACCTCCCCTTTATCACCCTCCTCCCGACCAGACACAAAGAAGCTGGGCACTCAGGAATGCAATTGGGAGCTTACCTTTCCCTAACTCTAATTTTCAAAGTCAAGGAAAAAACAGACCTTTGAAATAAGTGGGGCCTCTCAGTTCTGAGGAGGGATACCCCATCAACTATGGAGATGCCCTCCACGAGCCCAGCCACAATGCTCTCCTCAGAAAGAGTATCAGCCAACCGACTAGCAGAGACAAGTATACACCCTTCCTACCAAGTGGAGAGACAAAACCCAGGAATGGTCTGAGGTTTTCCTCTGACATCTTAAACAATCTTTTCTGGCCAGCTGAATTCAGCCTTGTCCTGTTTTGTAAATACATTTTTACACAATGTTCGTGACAGACAGTCCATCTCAGCTCTCTGCCTGTGAATGGAACCAATACAGACAAAGGCTGCATGATTTCCCCTGCTTTCCCTAAAGCCAGGGTAGCTGACAATATGAGAATGTCACCTTGATAAAGGCCCTAGGAGGTGAATTTTCAAATTGTTACACGATCTAGTCATTTCCAAAGCAACCCAGCTCCCGAAGTTTGCCTGAACCAGGAGTTGTGGCAAAATAAGAACAAAGGCCTAGCAGGGAACCGAAAGCCAAGCTTCATTTGTTCCAGCACAGCTCGGACCTCATCGCATCTGCTAAGTCAGGTGAGGCTGGGACTTCATCAGATCTACTGGCTGGGGGTCAAGGCTAGGGTTTGCTGCCTTCAAGGCTCTGTCTAGACTAAGACTTGCTCAGTTCTGGTTTACCCATTAATATTACCAGGGTTCTACAGAGATCTGCCATCCCCAAAACCAGGTGACCCAACTGTCCCTGGCTGTGTGCTTTTGAGTCCCCTTTCCAGAGAGAAGCTGGGCTTGAAGGGGACTGGTGTCAGTCAAAGCTGGAGGCCTGCTGTGGGGGAATGGCTGTGTACCCGGCCTCTATGAGCAAAAGGCTAGGATCTGAATTATGGGTTACAAGGAATGGGGATCAGGAGGCCCAGAGGAGCAGGGAAATTCCCCCACCAACGTACCAACTTTTAACAGCTCAACCCAGAGAAAAACTCAAGATAAACACGTCTGTCTGCAAAAGAGCTTGGACTCCAAAAGGCAAGTCATAAAAGAAAGGGAGGCAGCTCCTCTCAGGCAGTTCCAGGAACTCCAGAGGTTGTGGGAGTGGGTGCAGGGCCCAGCACACCCACAAACCACGTGGGAGCTGCCAGTCTGTACCACAGGACACTGCAGACTTGTTCTCCTTGAGACAATGAAAAGGCCTCGAGAGTCACACTGCAGAATTATGAGCCATGAATTAAAATACATCATTAACATCCTGAGCAAGCTTATCTGACTTCTGGAGACAAAACGCTTATTCTCTGGACAAATGGGGAAAATTCCCTGACAACAATGAAAAGTCCCTCTCCCCAGAAACCATTCTGCCCAGGATGAACAATTGTGGCTCAGAGTCCCCAGACCAGAGTCCCTTGGAGGTCCATGAAGGGGTGCATTCACTGCCACTGAGTGCACAGGGTATGGGGCAGAGCCTGCAGGCTGCTGTATCCTCAGACCATCAACAATCCATTATGAACAGGGGTCCTTTCCACTCTTAACAGAAGATATGAATGGCAGACACCACACATTCATGAGCCCCCCACCCACCTCTCCCACTGGGTGGAGGATACAGACCCCACTGAGCCTGGGCTCAGCCAACAGCAGTGAGGGCAACAGAGCCCTGGGCAGACCCTGCATGGAGCCAGCTGGAGAACAAGGAGCCAGGGTGTTTCTGCTAAAAACACGCATTTTGCAGTCAGTGAGCCTCAGATACACTTTGTTTAGAAAGTGAGGTAGAGGAAAGGAGAAAACAGAACTCATTGTCATAAACAAAAGCTTCCTTTAAATGATTTGGCAAACCGCAAATAAAGCAAGGACCAGCACATTAGTCCCAAATGCAGAGATGCCCATAAGACTTGCTATGAAGCCATGATCTTCCCAGCAAGACTTGCTTCAGTTCTACACCTCACCCAGGTCTGTGGACTCCGTGTACAATCACAGCAAAAATGCACATGTCCTAAATGGAATTCCCCCAGAGTAGGTTACGTTTTAGGAGGTTGTTTGCCACAAGCACTCAAAAAGCCAAATACGAGTCCTCATTCAGGATAAAGAGGGACTCCATCTTCCTAATACAAGTCCAGAGAAAAGCATTTGCAAAAACAACAGTCGTACATTTCTCAAAATAAAAGAACAAACCAAGAAGCCACATTCGTGTGTAAACTGCCTATGTGTCCTTTCCCATATCTGAAGCTGCTCATCAAATATGGAAGGCCAGCTGAAATACTAAGGGTCCCAACTCAGAGCAGCTCAAAAGTGAGCAAGGGTGGGGCACATTCTTCCCCAGCTGTTAACATCACATCCGGGGAAAGTGAGCAGAGACTTTAATAGAATAAGGGGTTGGAGTGTAACCAAGAGCCGGAGCCTCTGGTATATATACCCATCTGTCCTCTACTCTGAAATTAACATGTTTCTGTGATTTCTTGTTTACCATTTACTATTTTCTGAATCTTGTATTCCCCAACCTGCTTGTCATTAGGAAAGTAAACGTCACAAAGCTAACACATGGTCAGGACGGCAGGCGCCAGGCTGCTCCATGAGGCTCTGCAGATAAGTATGTATGTGTCTCGCCCCTCCTAATCCACACAGGGCAGTCCTGGGATCTGGAGGTGGAGCCCATCTTTTCCTGGAGCAGCTGGGCTGCTGGAGAGCTAACAATTTTGTCACGGTTTCCATGAAGAGCTCCACTTCCAGACTCTGAAACTATGCGCTCCAAACTGGGCAGCTTGGATGGAGCCTGTGGTTACTGGGGGCTATTCAACAGCACTCCACAGACGGGCACCCTGTTACTTGTGACAACAGCCAGGCAAGCCATGCTTCACCATCCTCCCCCTCCACCGTTAAAGCCAACGTGGCAAATAACTCAGGAATGCTAAAAATTTAGGGGGAAGCAGAAAAAATTAAAACTCGTAAATCTCTATTTTTAAAACAAACATTAAAATTCAGGAGGCCTTCCTTAAACCTCAGGATAGTCCAATTTAAAAATGGATGAGCCATTTTTCACAGAACCTCAACTCACAACCAAACTCTCACCAACCTGGTGTCTAACAAACATTTTTTTTAAGTTCTTTTAGAAATTAACTATAGTGAAAACAAGCAGACATACAGAAATACAAGTTTCCTTACTGCAGACAGCAGAATCATTACCACCCATTTGAAAATTTTTTTTCTCTCACTTGAGTATAAAATATACTTTAACTGTAATTTGTTTCTACAATGAGCTATGTTATTTACCTCAAGCAATATCAAAGAGCAGAAACTTGCCCCAACTCCAAACACTGCCCTACTTTCCAGCCTCTTACCTAACAACTTCTCTCTCCCCCTGAAAGAACACAGACTACAGCTGATAGGGATCTAACATATCTTGTTCCTCTGCTTTTTGTGAAAGAGCCTCCAAGTCGCCACCATGTTAATGAAAGGACTGGCCAGAGCACAAAGCAGATAACTTCGCACAGCAAGCTGCAGCTTCCTGTTAAGTATTACCTACCAGGCAGGCTGCTTTGTACAAAAGACACCCCCAAATCCTTTCATTAAGCCCTTGCAGGGGGGAAAAGAAACACTCCAATAATCAATTTTACTGAAACCTAAGTAATAATCTACACACTGGATGTAAACAATGCCCTGAATTGAGTGCACTTTGGTACAACAGCTGTAAAGCACATCTTGAGTTAAGATTTTGTTTGCCATTATGCAAATACCAATCAATATACTCTAAAAGCACAGAAGGACAAATCTCCCAAAATGTTAACTAGACATAGTGTGTACACTATTCCCATTTCCGTTTCAATACTGCCAGTATCATGACCTAGTTTATCATTAACACACACAGCACCTCTACTGCCAGGGCCACTGCAGGAGAGTGAGCCATCAGAGAATGTTTACAAAGAGATCTCCAGGAGAACATGATGTCACACCTTATAGGATTTATCCTGCTTTGCCTGTCTAAAACTACACTTTGAGACACACTCACTGACATGCTGTTACAAGTTCTACGGTTTTTTTTGGTCTTTTAGAGACAGGGTCTCCCTGTAGCCCCAGCTGACCTGGAACTCACTATGTAGACCAGGCTGGCCTTGAACTCAGAGATCTGCCTGCCTCTGCCCCCGGAGTGCTGGGATTAAAGGCATGCACCACCACGCCCAGCTAAGTTCTAAGTTTTAAGGAAAAAAGACCACATAGGCTTTCCGTACACAGAACCAAAAGGATCAACAAGCCAAATACTATCTAAACTCTCCATTGTGGCTTGTTGTGTTCTTCAGGTACAAAAATCAAGGCAAGGTTGCAAACAGAATGACTGTGAATGATCTAGGGGGAAAAAGAGAGTGCTCTTGGAAGACTCTCACCCGGCTACAGCTTTTTAGTAAAAGTAAACATAGAATTGTAACGTAAGCTTAAGGAATATTTTTTAAGTTTCAAAGTGCCTAGCTCCCCTGAGGGGAGATTTTCCTTTAGACCATAGCAGGACCTCGCACATGGAGTGTTACACCTTAGGGAGGACAGCACTGGCCCATGTCCATCACACCTACTGCTTCTAAACATGTTCTAAGAAGACCACGTCACTAAGGTATGTGGACTGTCCTTTTGTCATGGCAAGGCCTGTATTTAAAATTAAGGTCAGAACTTGCCCACATCCTATCAACTCTGCTAGTCTTCTCCCTCCCTGCCACATCCCACCCCCAGCATACAGGAGCACACACAACCCTGTATTCCTCTTTTCCAATTTGTCCAATGTAAATGTTGTGAGCAGATGTGCAAGGCGCTGCTACGAGACAAGAGAGACTGAGAGCAAGCACTGGGCAAGGTGGGAGCTGGACGGTGGGGCTACCGTGCCTCAGCCACATTCAACATGCAGCAGACAGCAAAAGACATGAGACCTGAGGGCCTGGGAAGCCATGCCTGTTCTCAGATACTATCCTATGTGGTTCACAAATATTACTTACCTATCAGTGGTAACCACACACACACACCCCTAGCTAGATGGCAGAGGTCACTCAAGCTCACCAGTCAACATGGCCACACACACTGGATGAGACCAAGCGAGACAGCAGGTGGTTCAGCCACGGAACACAGCACCGAAACCTAAAAGAATACAGCTCCTGGGAGTGTGCCAAGTCAAGTATCTGTGAGAGCTGCCCCACACAATTCTCTAATAAAAGTGAATCAAAAAGAGAAGAAGCAGCTTTCAGCTGCACACTCTGCGCCCCCGACCCCGACCCCAGACTGGGCTCCTAGTCCACAGTGGGCAGGAGTTGTCGCTCCCTCAGAGGAGAAGTAGGTCCCACCTGTAACAAGAACACATGTGAGTGGCTCTGTCCAGCCAGGCTTCCCACCCAGAGTGCTCCAACTGCATATTCTCAACGGAACACCACCAGACTTTAAACTGAGCCACCACACATTTTTTGTCACCAATGCAGCCAAAAGACACACAGCTCACGCATCAGTCTAGGAACTGTGACTTCAGTTCCCAGCACGGGCTGTGGGCTTCTCAGCTCTGTACTGAAAATCCAATGTCATGATATAGGTTTCTCTTTCCTGCTGCGTTTATTTTGTTGTGCAGAAATCCCTTTGCTGCACTAAGTCTGCATCCATTAGAGAGTGCTGTCGAGCTTGGTAGTGCCTGCTTTGTCTGCAGCGGGGAAAGCCACAGAGAGGAAAGCCGCGGGCTTCAAGTCTGTCACTGATGAATTAAGCTGACAGAACACTGAAGAAGGTAAGCAAGCCCATCCATGTGACCACACACAGCAGACAAAAAGATCTTTAAGTACTTATAGGTAGCAGGAATGATATGTGTATATAACACAGAAAGCATTATCAGTATATGTTCCCTATATGTAAGGGTAACTGCAAACTAAATGAACAGCATCTTTCAAAACCAGAACTAAGGGCTGGGGAGATGGCTCAGCCAGTAAAGGGCATGTTACACATGAGGACATGACTTCATGCTTCCAGCACTCACATAATAGCAGCTGGGCACAGTAGTGTGTGTCTCTAATCCCAGTGGTGGGGAGGTACAGAAGGGTAGATGGCTGGAAGCTGTTGGCCAGGGAGCATAGCTGAACTGGTGAGCTCTAGGTTCAGTGACAGACACTGTCTCAAAAAATAAGGTCAAGAGTGATTGAGAAAGATGCCAAATGTCAACCTCTGGCCTCTATATAGACAGGGGTGTACACACACACACACTCCAAAAAGCAGAATAACAAGGCCCACTTCACCACAGCCTGCCCAACTGGGATCCTGTCCATGGAAAGGTGCTGAAACGGTCAACATCTGTAACCCAAGAAGGTCCTTTCCCAAAAATGCATCAACCGAGCACTGGAATCTAGCAGGAAAACTCTTGTCACCACATTGAGAACTGGCTTTCCAGGGATACAAGGTAAACCCAGTAGTTCCCTCACCACCCTGGTGGTCGGTCCTCATGGTGTCGTGCTGCAGGAACCCCCTCATAGTACATGGGCTAAAATGTGTAAGGACCACCTCCCTCACCATGCCTCAAGTTCCACTGGCAGGCTCCCATTCCTAAGTGCCTGAGTCCTTAGAGAAAAGTCCTCCTGAAAGTAAACATTCCAAAAAGCAAGCATGGTGGGGGCCACAGGGCTCAAGCTGTCAGTCTGTGGTAGTCCTAGTGGGCAAGCTGATACCCTGTGCACTGTCTCTACCAAGAGAGGCCCAGAGGAGCTCCATCCTCAAGGAGACCCCAGTAGAAAAGCAGGGGACAGAGACCTGAGGACCCAGTGACAAGATATCAAGGCAGAAACTGCACAGCTGTGTATGCAGAGTGGCTGTGGGCAGGTGTGACAAGGTGGCACCGTGTATAATACTGGTGTAACTGGGTACCTGTGTCCATGTGAGTGTTATGACATATGAAGCCATGGAACACAGTATGACTGCATGCATTTTAAGTGTGTGCGCATGTAATTTATTTGTATACATGTGAGCACAACCTAAGCCTGCCATATAGGGATGAACACACATTTAGTCCCAGCCCACCTGTTAATGGGCCTGATCAAGCTCTGCAGCCAATGAGGGTTGGGGGAAGATGACAGCATGTCCCAGCATCCTCCTAGGTACTGCCTCTAGCCCCTCTGGAGCTGAGATGGTCAGCTCTAAAGCTGCCCTGGCCTCAGTATCTGTGACTGTGGACACATTGTCACCCTCGGCATGGCTGTGCTCATTCTCACTGGCTCAATGTCTCTAAGTTGAACAGTGCTTCTCTCCCAGTAGGGGCTTCAGGCCACCACAAGGAATACAGAGCCTCCATCATACCTAGGGCAGTCCTGCCACCTAGTTGGCCACTGAGCTCATCCCAGCGTGACTTCTTTCCAAGTGTGGTCCATGTGCACATGCTCAAGACCTTAATGGGCAAAGCTATCTCGCAACCCAGCAGAACAGGTCCGATATAGAACATGCCCCATGCTGAAGCTCCTTTGGTTGGCAATGTACCATCAGCCAGACTTCATGCACCACCTGCAAATAGCTTCAACTCCCTGCAGAGCCTCTGTGGTAGCTGCACACGAGACAGCCTAGGAATCAGAATGGCATGCAGGTATTTTTCTTGGACATCAGTGGCTCCCGTTACAACTTGGGGGGTGATCCAAGGGGCAGCTGCAGTCCCATGAGGCAGAGATTAGGATAGTGGTCAACTTCCCATGATGCATGCCAGTAACAGGCCACACAGTTAGCAGCTGGGAGGAATGAACTGACAGCAAATATCAGGCTGGCGGGGGGGGGGTCTTCCCTGCAGGTGGTCTTACTGGCATTAGACAGGTGGGTCTCATTGACCCACATAGCACAACCATGTCCCAAGCCCAGCAACCTTTCTGTTCCAGCGATGTCAACATAAGCCAAAGAATAAGCTCCCTCACAAATTAGCATTGTGCCCAGAAAACCACATGAGTTTCTGGATTGGATCACACAAGCCATTTACATATTTACAGAATCCAGCAAGAAGCCAAACGCCCCTGTGTTCCCGGAAGTGGAACTCCACCTCACTGCCTTCACCAACTGCACCCAGTATTCAGATGCAGTACAAGGCTTGTGTCTCCTGGAGTTCGACCCTAGTTTAGATGACAACACTCAGGGTTGAACGTCTCAGAGTGTCCCTAAGGGCCATGAGCCCATTCCTTTCCACCTCACCACTCCATCTCACATACCCAGGGTCTCCAAATTCTAATGCCTACAACGAGCCCACCGGGTATTCTAGGATCAATCCTGGGCCCTACAAATGTAGGCAACCTAAATATAGAGCATCATTAGGACTCACTCAATCACAACTCCAGTTATCAGCCAAGCTTGCTGAGACCATAATCTTGTAGAACCCAGACCCTCCACTGGAAGCAAGAGGCCAGGGGTCAGCTGGCACATAAACTCAGCTGACAACCAGTAAGAACAACTGTGGGGATTTGATGGGCCACTTTTCACTTTTCTTCAGCAAGCTCTGTGGCTCATGAAAGGAAAAGTCAATAGATAGTGACTCCCCAGGGCTAAGGGGATCAGGGTTGGCATGGCCAATGACCACTGTCTGAAACTCACTGAAACAAACTAAGAAAATTCCCACATGGTGGAACCCAAACTGCATCACTGTTCGATCTGTCCAGAGGGCCAGTAATTATACCTTTAAGTTGAAAGAAATGATGGTGGCTATTCCACAACAGGCTCCTCAGTGATTTGCTGCTCTTTGGCAACTATCTAACATGACAGCCATCAGCTTGTCCACTGGAACACCATCACCATAAATGACAGGCACTATCTTTTCAAAGACAGTGTACCTGTGACCCAGCTTGGCTGAGAAGCACCATTCAGAAGCCCTAAATTGCTCTATTTAACAAGGCCTATGAAGGAACGAGAAGACAGGGAATTACCGTCCACTATCATTTCTTTAATTGTCAGAAACTTATTCATAGGACAACAAACATTTTTGCACTACCAAAATCCAAAAGCAATGTGAGAAAATGTACTTCAAGTGCTTATAGCCCTGATACGTGTGGGTCCAGAGCTAGTGGCAGTTCTTCTTTTCCAACCCAGATCTGGTACTCAAGTCTCTTCAGAGGACAGACACCACCATTTACTTGCAGATCACAATCATCCCAACAGTTACTTCCCCAACACCCACCTCAGTCAAAGCCAGCTTCAGGTGTAGAGCTCTGCCCAGTAGACCGTGCCCAGGCACCCCACCTCTGCCTCAGCATGCCCACCTGCTCCCCATCTCATGCTAATCAGACTCTTCCCAAATTCAGAGAGAAAACAAATGTCTTTCAAGTTAACATTAAATTCAGCATTTCCCTCACAGCATCTGTTTTCTACTTATTTCTATCATCAACGGGTCTTGACTGATGTGCCTGCAGGGTCACACATGCACAGTTGTGATCAAACGTGAACCCTCTGTACAACTGGTCCAGACCACACCACTGACAAGAAGGGCCACTCAGGAGATAAGAACTCCAATTTCTCAAAACTTGGGTCCCTGGTCAAATCCAGTCACTTGTAACTTTGAGGATGCCATACAAGGCTACTGAAAGCAGAGCAGTCAGTCTTCCACCTCAGTACGAGGATCCAAAAAGTCCTACCTACTTAAAGACCCACCTACAAAGCTTCCTCTCTGCAGGCAGGCGTGGTCCACATCGCACAGGCTGCAGGTGTGAGAAGGGCAGGCATCAACCATCAACCTTCAGCCTTCAGCCTTCAACTCGCCTCTACCCTGCTGGTGCTCCCTGCTCCACAGCCACAACCCTCCGGAAGAAGCATACAGAGTCTGCATCCCAAACATTCCACGCTTCCAAATCTGAATATAACCATGTAGAGAGCCACACAGAGAGCTGTACAAACAGGGAAAGAAAGAAGCTAATCTTGTCACAAGCTCATCTCATGAGCAAGCTAGTGATCAGAGGTGGGTACTAAAGTTATTGCAGCTTGTAGAAAAATCTGCTATCGCAAATACTGGGATGCAGGTGCAGAGCCCTTTCTGAGCTACTGTACACACATTAAGGACAGAGTTAAGCAACCCAAAATGCAACTGCTGGCAAACCACAGTCAGGCTGCCTCCTACGTCTGGGCAGGCAGCAAAGGACAGGAGACATGCTGGACAGAGCAGACAGGAGGACATCTAATATCCCACTTCAGATCACTGTCACTAACTGCCAATACAGGCTGTGGAACTGCCACCAAGTATACCTATGAAAACCCTGGGTTCCTATGTTGGGCTTCCTGTGCACACCTAATACCCCTGGCAAGCGCATCCTCCTCTTCCTGAGCACAGCCCTATGAGGGTACCTACTCAGCTCCCCTGCAGCACCCAGGTTTACAAAGCAGACTACTGGGTTACAGAGCTAGTCTGTGGCCAAGATGCTAACCAGTCTATTAAAGTAAGCGTGGCACTGTAATCTGGGTGCCACCCTCTTCAGCATTACAGATGTGTTGGGGCTCTTGAAAAACATGGAAGTCACTCCATGATAAGCCTGAAAAATAACACTTGAGCAGCATCTAATCAGGTACATGATAAGTATTTTGTCCACATGAGCACTAAGTATGGAAGTCTAACCTCTTGATGCTAAATTATACACACTTTAAGAAAAAAGCAGGGACCCCTGATAATGTGATGTTTCTCTGCCTACGGGCTCAGGAGTGGAAACCCCTGGGTTGCACAAACGGACAGGCTCTGCAGAGTCTCAAGCTGGCTGGGAATCTAGGCAGACCCCAAATACTCAGAGAAAGGGTGTAAGACCCCTCCATGGCTATATGCATGACAGGGTGACCTCCAACAACAGGTATGAGGACTTGGGCTTGCAAGGTCTCTCCAGATCCTATGAGTGGTCATTTCACTTATTATTAAAAAGGTTTATGTTTTTATTTTGAAGTCTATATATTTTATAAGACCTGGTCTTGCATCATTTACCCTTGGGAAACTGAGCAGGGCCAAGTGGGACAGTATAACCAAGACTTGAACAGTATCAAGAGTGATGGTAAAGCTGGGCTAGATGCAATCAGACAATAGTGTTGTATTATGCCACAAAGACAGGGATGGCCTCCTCACCACCTCCAAGGCAGAGACTGGATACGGAACCAGACGCAGCCTTCCCTCTACAGAGGCTCTCCTTGCTTCATGCTGAGGTACACCGTGACCTGCTGCCTGCTGCTCTCTCATTTTTAGTGTTTGGTCTTTTAAACTTAGCACTGACATTTTCTTGCTAGATCTCCTCCTTGTTAACAGGTGTCAGAGTCTGAACTCAACATTCCCAAGTTGTGGGTCCAGAGTCAACTTCCTAAACAGGACACCCTGTCTTAGATTTAGCAGTCACAAAAAGAACAAAAAAGAAACATAAAAGATTTTATTCTTTGGTAGGAGAGGAGGAATAAGCTTTTAGTCAAGGAAATTCAAGGAGAAAAAGGTCTTTCTAAAACCATTTCCTAAAGGCCATGGGACTGACCTCCATTTTAAAAGGACCAACACTAGGGGGCTCCAGATCAGCAGCAGTGACACAGTGAGGGGACACTGCCTCCCACAGGCATACCTCAGACCTTCCCTTCCAAACCTATTCCATGATGGAAAACCAAGAGGGTCCCCCTGGGGAGGAGGAGTATGCCTCAGGCTAAGGTGTGCGGGGATGGGCTGAGCATCTCTCCCCTCTGACCTTCCTCCCACCCATCAAGAGGAGGCACTAAGAACCTTAGACCAGAGCTGGTTCTGCACAAGTCCAGACCAGTCCTCCCCATGAGTGCCAAGGTCTGAAAAGGTGCGGGCAGAGCAAAGAACTACCGCAGGACGATGAGACACAAAGAAAGAACTGAGGTTCAGCATGAAGACCGGGGCGGGAGCCCTTTGGGACAGGGAAAGTGAGTCCAGAGGGACACCTGGATTCCGAGTTCATGGTAGCACGCTGGCACACACCTTTCCGATCTAACAAACACTCCACGTAAGGTCAGGGGTCTTCATTTGGAGGCTGGGCAAGTGGGGTACAGAACCTGCACTGTCTCAGCCACTGTCTCTAAAGCTGGAATCATTACAAAAGTTTTCAAATGCTGTGTGTTCTACAAGGGACAGAAATCCACAAAAGTAAGAAAACGTTTTTATGAGAGTGTATGTTTTCATACCACTGCCCCTTATTTAAATTACATGTTTGTAAGGGAAAAATTAATGAGATAAAAATACAGATGAGGAAATGGTTAGAATATGGGCACTTCCAAAGTGATCGAAGGCACAGCCCTAGATTGAGACAGTCTAATCCAGGCCCTGGGAGCTTCCTGGTCTCCTTCAGGACACTTCCATGAACCACTTAAATCCCTACAGAAAGCTGCATCTAAAATACAGCATGTGCCACCATCTGCTATAAAACCCATGCCTAGGCTGGGATGGGCCTCAGTCACAGAGCACTTGCCTAACACAGGTGACACCCTGGGTTCCCTCCTCAGCGCTGCCAAAATAAATACTTTATGTATATACACACTGTTATGTTCACACTGTAAATGTATACACCATGTATATATCAATCAGACAGCCCATACACCACCCATTAAATGATTACCATCATTCTCCCAGTGCAAAAATACGGGAACTGGGCCCAGACAGGGTGTACACACTGCTCAGTGTCAACCAGCTCAGAAATGGCTGAGAGAGGTACTCTAACAGGAGTTGGGAAGCTGAGAGTGGAGGTTCATACCCAGATGTCTAAACCACCACCTAAGAAACAGGCTAAGGCAGAGAAGAGACACACTGGCAGGAGCAGGACTTGGCTCCAGGAAGCTCCTGGAGTGTTCAACGCACCTGAGCCCACAGGAGGGCTGGGCTACAAGGGCACAGCTGGCCAATGCACAGTCGTATATAAACCCTTCTCTGTCACATGCCCCACCCCCTAAAACTCAAGTTATAAAATTCAAAGGCCCTGACCCCTGAGTTCCTCATTTTCTGACATCAATTACTCCTTTCTCACTTCTATCTCGCTCAGTGGCTTATCCGAGCTTGGAGGAGACTCAAAGCTCCCCTAGGAGCGAGTATTAATCTAAATTCTGTGATACTTTACTTACTTAAGCCATTAACGACTTTTATTACTGCTGGGATGCTACTCAGAAAGGAGCCCATCTCACAGAATCACTCAGTCTTGCCTGATAGATGCCCTTGGCTGATTGGTGAGAAAGTGAAACAGAAGCATTGACCAGGGTGGCCAGAGATGTCATTCCCTCTGCAGTCCCATGATGGCCTGCCCCTTCACAACCTTCCCCACTGGTCTTCCTTCAGCACTCTGCCTCCAACACACGCCCAAGAGGGTAGCTATGGCCACCGGCACTCAGTGTGCGGTGAGCAGGCCCAGCTCCTACTAGGCCTAGTCAGCAAGCACTGTGATATGTTCACAGAAGATCAACCCAGAAGGCGGGTGGAACATGAGGGAACAGTTGCTTGGCCAGACTGGACCACAACCACAGGAACTGAGAGCCTGGTGAGGTGTGGGAGCAGGCCATCTCACCATCCTTAGTCAGGCTCTTAGAATCTTCCCACAGGGAAAGAGAGGTCAGGAGGTTGTGGAGACCCAGTGAAGGGTAAAGGAACCTGGCAAAGTCAGGATTCTACACTTGGGGTGGCAGCATGAGGGTTGCCACTCCAGATGGTGCAGCTGAGTAGGAATACAGGTTCTGTGGGGCGAAGGCAGGACTGAGGGACAGACAAGTGGCAAAGGTCATTCATGCTAAATGGCTGCTCCTTTGACTAGAAAGAAAACAGAAACCCACAAAAGCCACTTAACAAGGGAAGATGACAAGTGAGTGAACACTGGTCAGGAGGTGATGGGGAGGTAGGACACCTGGACTGTGGGTCTTTGGGAAGCAGAAAAAAGCACAGTGATTCTGGGTGTCATGCAGTGCGTAGCTCATGGAATGTGAGTGGGGCAGTTTTGTAGGACTTGGGGGCCTTAAGGGGCCTTCATTGTGAGGGAGGGCTGCACTTACCACTGTCCTGCATTTCTGTGTCCTAGCAAGGAAAGATTCTGAATTGCTGAGCAACAGTAGCATGTGGGTTAAAAGAAGGACTTGAGGGGCGGCTCCTGAAGAGGCCTAACACCCACTCCCCATCAGCCTCCTGTTCACTCTTGGGTAGTTTTCTGGGGTTTTTATTCTAATGAAGTCATAAACCTCCCCCTATTCAGTTCTAAATGCCTAAACACAAATAACCAACACAAGAGAACTGGGGCGTGCTAACCTCTGCTGCCTGGCAAACCTTTCTGCCTTCTCCCAGCAAAATATGAAATTAGTAAACTGGCAGCAGGGTGAGATCACCAAGCCAAAATTACACTCCAACTTCTTATGGATTTGCTATCCTGTTCCTTACTGGGCTGAAAAAGCCACACCAGTTCCATCCTTACACTTACAGGGCTTTTTAAAATTAGGCTTCAGTGAAGAGCTCTGAATGCATGTACTGTACAACCTGGAGAGGCAGCACACTCAGAAGTCTACGTTACAAACTTTCCCTTCTTCACCGAAATAACCAAAACCTGTAACAGTTTCCACTACTGCCCAGAACAAAAAATGCTTTCTTTCAATGTGAGAAGAAATGGAAATTACTGGGCAAGGGAAGGGACTCACTTTTAAAGGCACCATGGGAACTTTATTCTTGTGAGAACCTTCAGTATTTCTGAAAATATAATGTATTGCTGGGATTGAACACAAATTTCATTTTCTACTTTTATCTTCTTCCATTATGAAACTTGGAAGCTGGAAAGCTAAGTCACTGCACTAAGAGAATCAGACACTGCTGCCTCATATTCCTTCAACTAGTATTCGTAACGCTGTTTTAATGTGGGCACCAAACTGTACATCGAGATGGCTAAAATGGCTAATTCTGTACTACATGCATATTGTCATAATAAAATGCAAAATTAAAAATGTTTGAAATGTTTGAAATCATTTAAAATTCTACAACAGGTGCTTCCCTAAGAGTCTAGAATAAAACATAAATGAAATTTGTAAGGCATCACTAAGTAAACAATGTAATTTAAAAATGGGATGGAATCTGTTAATCTTAAACTATGTTAACTTCATTCTAGATATGGACTGCACTTGGACTTGTCAGTGGCAATCACTATCCATGAACTAGCATCTAAAGGGGCAAAACGAAACTGAGGAAAGTAAACTTCCACACTCCCAAGCCTGGCCAAGCATGTGAAAGGAGCGGCTCCCTCAATTCAACTCCACTCTCTATGTCTTGGCTGATGGAGCCAGCAAACTTGAAGACATGGGGGGGAACAGGGTATGTACAATTTTGTGTTTTGTGTGTTATGTGCGTGTGTATGTGTGTTCCCCTGTATGTAGGCACACATGAGTGTAGAGGCTTGAGGTGGATGTCAGGACTCTTCCTCAATCACTCTTCTGCCTTATTCTTTTGAGGCAGGGTCAAGTTCATTCACAGGTGATGTTAAACTGACACTATGCTGTTTTCATCCAAAGAGCCTTTCTAGGAACCAGCTTCAAAATGTTCTGCTTCCTGGCTGGAAACCCCACCCAGACTGTTCTATGCTCTCTGGTCCACTCTGAGAATTTTGATCCATTTGCTATTTGCCAACATTTGACAACTACCCTTAGCCAAAAGCAATGAAGATCTGACTAACTCACAGCAAGGATTTCTGACTCTTCTGACTGTACCTGACAGTGATTCCATAAAGTTAAATCAAACTGATTTGCTAAATTCCTTTTCTAGTCCTTCCTCCTCCTCATGCCTTCTCTGAGGGTACTTCTGTTAACTGATATGAGAAAACACCTTCCAGGAGCTTTATTCTATCTACATAAAGATGACTGACAGTATTCTTCACAAGAAATAAGATACAGGCCCAGTGTGCTGGTGCATACCTTTAATTCCAGCACTCACTTGGGGGGCAGAGGCAGGTAGATCTCTGTGAGATTGAGGCCAGCCTGGGTTACATAGTAAGTTCCAGGCCAGCTGGGGCTACAAGGAGACCCTGTCTCACGGGGAAGGAAAAAAAAAGAGCCTTTTTACAGGCTAGAGAGATGGCACAGTAGTTAAGAACACTTGCTGTTCTTCCAGAGGACTGGGTTTGATTCCTAGCACCCACATGGCAGTTAACACGAACCCTAACTCGTTCCAGAGAATCTGACACCCTCTTCTTGCCTCTGTGGGAACTGCACATATGTGGTGCACTTACATACATGCAGGCAAAACAATGCTACACATAAAATAAAAATAATAAATATTTTTTAAAAAAAGAATTAAAAACCACAGATAAAAACGCTGTCACTGTGAAAACCCAGCAGCACAGCTGAAACCGTGCAGGCTGTCTCTGCACTCATTCCACAGCGAAGAACAGCCACACAACTGGGGTAACCTCCACCACCATCCTTCTCCAGGTGACAGTCTATTCTTGGGCGATAGACTTCCAGGACTGTCCTGTTCCAGTGACTAGGTATGAACCTAACTGACCCTTACAGTCTCCACTTGTGATATGTGATTTAAAATAAACAAAGAAGTGATTTTTTAATTCAGTGCTCTTGATTCAGGGGGGCAAAGTCAGCATTTTCTTGTATCTACAGGTCACAGGATTGAAACACTCTGGGCTGCACTAGTCCATCTCCAGGAAATGAGATTCTGTAACAAAAGTTGATGAAAGCTGGGCGTGGTTGTGCACACCTTAAAATGCAAGCACTCAGAAGGCAGAGGCAAGCAAAATCTCTATGAGATGGAGTCCAGCCTGGTCTACAAAGCAAGTTCCAGGCCAGCTAGAGCTAGAGGGAGACCTTGTCTCAAAAAAATAAAAAGTTGATGAGAAAGCCCAGGCGTTTACTGAAATCCCTAGGATTCTAACCCAGCCCCCAGTGATCCTGTCAGAGACCAAGTCATCATCTTAGCACAGGTTCCAATACCCAAAGCCATCCTGGCAGGGCATGGCCCCATCCCCACTGCCTCATCTAGCACGTTGTCTCCTAGTAAGAGCAGCACTATGCCTGCAGTGGACATTTCCCCTAGCTGGAGAGATGACAGTTATCCCAGACTCTCCTTCCCTCCCACCATACCCAACAAATAATGATCATGTCCATATGGGCTCTATCTACCTTGTAACATGAGTCAAAGCAACATTACACCACCTCTCTTGCCTCTCACATGGCCAACCCAAACCTCCATCCTCTTCCCTGGGCCATCATCTCCCAAGGCCTCTATCTGGCTGGTCCTTTGCTTCCAATGTCTCCAGCCTTGATGCTACCTCTCACTACAGACGGGCTGAAGGAGCTCGAAAGCAAACTGCTTCCCACTCCTTCACAACAGTCCTCAAGACAATGCAGTCTTGCATGTTCTGTCCTTGATGACCTCTTATCAGGTCTGGGGGCTGAGGAGATGGCTCAGTGAGTAAAAAGTATTTGCCCTTGTACAAGCCTGATGACCTGGGGTTAAGCCCACAACCCACACAAGCAGAAGGAAAAAAAACTAACTCCTGCAAGTTGTCCTGTGACATCCACAAACATCCTGTAGCACACACATGCACATGCACACACACACATAAATAAATGTAATCAAAAATTAAAATATTGGACAAGAGAAGTGGCTCAGCAGTTAAGAGCACTTGCTGCTCTTCCAGAGAACCCTAGTTGCTTTCCAGCACCCACATGGTAGTTCACAACTGCCTGTAACTCCAGGGAATCCAACACGCTCTTCTGGCCTCCACAGGCTCTTACATGTACGTGGTACACATATACTCCTGCAGGCTCACACGTGCATAAATTTTTAAAATGAAGCCAGGCGTCGTGGCGCACGCCTTTAGTCCCAGCACTCGGGAGGCAGAGGCAGGCAGATCTCTGTGAGTTCGAGGCCAGCCTGGTCTCCATAGTGAGTTCCAGGCCAGCTGGGGCTGCAGGAAAAGACTAAATAAATAAATAAATAAATATGAATAAATATTTTTAATATTTTAGTAATAACAATTTTTCTTTAATTTAAAAGCACACCCACATCAGCTCTAAGGCCACTGTCCTGGCACCCAGCCATCCTTGGCACTCATACACAGTGACACACATGTGCAAATGACAGGTGCTTCAAGGCATGACTGTGTGCACATATGTATATGTGCATGCCTACGTTGACTTAAATATATCTGCACTTGTGGGTGTGCATATATATAATATATATACATGGCACACTTGTATATGTGTACACACTGTTCGCTTACAGCATGCATGTCCATGCATGCATGCTTAACACAAGTTATTCATGGTAACATAGTTGTATGCTTTTGTACACGTGTGATTGTGTACATGCACACACATATATGGTCCTAACATTCATATTATACATACCCATGGGCTTGTGTACTTGGATACATATATGGTCACACGTGTGAACATACATGGGTGTTCACACACATCTAGGCTCCAGCAATTCCAAAGTGATTTTCCTCTTTGGGTCTCTAGCCATTTTTCTGTCCATTAGAACCCCACTGTTCCTTACTCCTCCACAGAAGCTGGCGTCCTGAGCAGCATATCCTTTAAATCTACTTACCAAAACTAAACAAAAGAATGAATCATAAAGATGTTCAATCAAGCTTAAAAAAAAATGAAAAAAAAAAACCCACCAGTGATCACTAACTCCTGTGAGCAAAGAGGGAAAATAGAATTCAACCTAAATAACTGTGATCTACATATAAAAGACATAAAATCACTACAGGCTTTAAATAAAACATATGCAATGCAGAAATACTAAATCAACAAGACTACACTACAACTACCACCAACAGAGTTGAGCAAGCAGCAGCTCCAGGTTAGGAGCACAAAGGACACACCAACAGCAGCAGGCTGTCCTCTGGCCTCTGCCAGGGGCATGAGCTGCCTATGGCTGAAGTCTGAGCACTCACTTGCAAGGGTTTAAAAGACAAGTTACAAATGTAACCACTCGGGGAGCTAACAACATGGTACTTGCTATGACACTGGTACTTTCTCTGACCAAAAATTAATTCTTACAGTAACAAAATCAAGAGGGAAGGTAAAGAAGCATAAAACAAAAGTTAAGACTACGGTCTAGGATAGAGTGAAACCTTGTAGAAAGGGGAAAGGGAAGCAAGGAGGGAAGAACCAAATCTGTTCCCAAAGAAAAACCCACAACAGGTTTAAAAGCTAAATCCAACTATCTGTTCCCTGTGAGGCATTCCTAAAAGTTGAATGGGTAGACAGAAATACAGCAGACAGGCACAAAATCAACAGTGAAAACTGAAATGTCATTTGAAGCTTAATCCAGCACTGGAGTGCAGCTCTGTGGGAGAGCAGCACGCACAAGGCCTTGGGTTTGACACCCAGCACCAAACACAAAAGAGCTCAAGTTCAATGTCCGTCTTTAAAAGAAAAGAATGTAAAGCTAAATTACACAATTATAAAACGTGGAGGTGTCACTGTCTTAAACTTTTAAGACAACACAACAATAAAATGCAAAACACAAACTGCAGTGAACACACAGAAAGAACAGAGAAAAGTGGACCTGGGAAATTGACAAATAGCTCTTTAGCCTGGCAGATTAAGTAAGTGAAAATAACAGAAGATTTGAAAAGTCAAGCTTTCTCCAACATGTAACAAACTCCATGCTCCATACACAAGGTGTCCACACACCCCAGAGGCCTGCAGAGGATCCGTAGGCTAGTCACAGAGAACCTTGACAAGTCAACAGGTACCCCCTGCTGCAAGACTGCAGAAGGATCTTCCAGAGCTCTCAACTCTCCACAGTAACATCTCCAAGACCAAAGTGAAGCTGCCCACAGATCACAAAAGTATGAGACACAAAACAGATGCAAAAAAAAAACCCCCAAAACAAGCCCAACCTTCAAAGAAACAGGACAGAATAAACACTTAGTAACAATAAATTAGAAAAGAAAAAAACAACAGTAAAACCCAACAAATAAAAATCAACTACTAACCCCCTGGTTACCCTGGTGAATGAGACAGAGGCAGGGGAAGAGCGGGTTAGGTCCAATGACCTCCCAGAATGAAAATTTAAAAAGCACAGTCAGCCATGGCAGTACATGCCTGTAATCCCGGCATGGGAGGCTAAGGCAGGAGGATGTGAGTTCAAGAAGGCCAGCCTGGGCTACACAGTGAGCTCATCTCAAAAAATAAAAACACAAGCTGAAGAATGGCTCGGCAGTTAAGAGCACATACTGTTTGCAGAGTTCAGTTCCCAGTCCCAGTCCCCACATTGGGTGGCTCCAGGGGATCTGATGCCCCCTTCTGGCCTCCAAGGCCACTCAAGCATACACACACAAACACACACAGTTTTTTTAAGTTTTTTAAAAATATATTTGGGGGGCTGGAGAGATGGCTCAGTGGTTAAGAGCACTGACTGCTCTTGCAGAGGACCCGGATTCAATTCCCAGCACCCACATGGCGTCTACGAACCGTCCTTAACTCCAGTTCCAGGGGAATCCGAAGCCGTCTTCTGACCTCTGCGGCACTGCATGACACAGGTACACTCATATACGTGCAGGCAATAAACTCATACACATAAAGTAAAATATATATATTTGGAACACACACAAACAATTATTGTCCAAAGTGTTCTTACAAAACAACCAATCCACCAGGCGTGGTGGCACGCATCTTTAATCCCAGTACTTGGGAGGCAGAGGCTGGTGGATCACTGTGAGTTTGAGGCCAGCTTGGTCTATACAGCAAGTTCCAGGCCAGCTGGAGTTACAGGGAGACCCTGTTTCAAAAAAAAAAAAAACCACCAAATCCTTGTAGAAAATGGAGTAAATAACAGGTGATTTGCAAAACAAGCAAAACTGTCTATAAACGTTAAGAAACAAACCTATTTTAAAATGTAATGGTATTTCCCCTATCAGGCTGGCCAGGATTTAAAGACTGCTAACATCTAACACAAGAGAAACCCATCACCCACACAAACTTCTCTTGTGGGGAGTGTGCAAGTAGCTTTGCTAGGAAGCTTGGCAATATTTACTGATTAAAATGTCCAAATGTCCCTTCGTTCCAAATGCCACACCTCAGGGAACTTACTCTCAAGAAATATTCCCACAAGCGTATACACTTGTGTATCAGGAAAGTCCCTTGCATGTTAGAAAACCCTGGCAGCAACCCAAATATCGACCTCACAGGACATGACAAACTCAGAGCACTGGCGCTGTGGACTATGGGATGCTCATGGCCAGAGCAATCCTGCTGGTCTATGTTCTCCATACACTGGACACAGTATGTTCAATAGAGAGGGCAAGCATACACAGGACTACATCTTAAACACACCTTAAAAATGCTATATTAAAAAATATTAAAAAAATCTGAGTTCAAACACACAGCACCCACATAAAAGTTCTGCATAGTCAGGCACGGCTGTAACCTCAGCACTGGGAGTGTGAAGACACACCAACCCCACAGCTCATTGGCCAGCCAGCCTAGCTAAAATGGTGAGCTTCAGGTTCAGTGAGAGACCCTGTCTCAAAGACTAAAGGGAACAGCAATAGAGGAAGACACCCAATGTGCTCCTGTGGTGGGCAGCTGCATGCACATGAACCTGCACACACATGTTCCTAAAAGACTGGTGCAGAAATGTCAATAAATAAATAGCAGCTTGCATAAAATTATATCCATGCTGTACAATTCTAACATGTTATTTTTCCTCAAAATGCAATTTCCCCATTAGACTATAAATATCCAATAACAAAGATGGTGAAATTTTTTTAGTCATCACAGATAATGCATTTTGTTTAAGTCCTGAAAAGAAATTGTTTAATTTGGGTATGGAGCATGCCACCCCAAGTATCTGGCTATAATTAAATTACTAAAATAAATTCATGACTGGGAAACCAAGTGCTGAGTAAGCACCCTTTTATGTAGGAAGGGAAACGTAAACTTGTAAACTTTATGTACCCTAACTTTTGAGCATTTCTGTTATGTCTTCAAAGTAAAGTCTATCTCAAGCAGAAAGACCCTGGGTAAGCCAACACTGTATTACTGTGGTTCAGTAATTAAAACATATAGCTTCAACTGATTCCCCAAGCCACTCACTGCCAGACAAGGGAATTGGACAGAAAGGTCAAAGTCCACATCACAGCTTTGTGAGGACACAGTCCATTTTCTAAGCTACAACTGCAGAAACCTTAACGCATATTAAACAAAGTACCTTTCAAACAAATATGAAAGAATTCTGCCCAGAATGATTAACTGTAAGCCTATAGTCCTGTTTTCTACTAAACCTCCAAAAACCAGTTGGGGTTTGTCTAAGAAAGAGATGTTTTAATCGGTATACTTTAATTTATTGCGATACTGAAGTCCCATCTGACCAGAAGATCCTAAGGCAATTGAATAACCGTAAATTTCACATGACTGGACAGAAACAGCCTGAGCTCTTGAGCCCCCAGATGTGGAGTCAACAGGGGGTGACTGGCTTCAGAGGCTTAAATCATTTTCAAGACCAGGACCCAGTGATGAAGCCCAAGTCAAGAGACATGGGGATTTGCAGGGCTCTGGGAGCAACAAAGCAAAGCCCAGCCTAGCCTAGCCACTTACCAGTGAGGACCCACACACAAGAGTCATAGTTTTCCTTTAAACTTAAATGTCCTTTGACTACATTTGTATAGGTGCTGAGCCACTGAGATAGAGAAAGACATGAACAGCATTTTCTATTCTCTGAGCACAATATACATCTGGCCTTTGTTACCCCACTTAAGCACCAGAAAATCCCTATTTAAAAGTCTGGTAAGTTTTCTGAACACCGATACTGCATTTAAATGAGATAATAAAAAAGTTCTAGGTCATTTTGACATCATCTCACTTATCAAAACAAGCACCACAATGACTGATACAGCCAGAAACAGAATTTTCCCCTCAGCCAAAATAATAAACCTGCTGATCAGAATATCTGTATTTACAAGCAGAAAGAATAGGCAACTCAAGTCACTTCAACCCAAGACCCAGCCCCACAACTAGGAAGCAACTGCCATCTAGCCTTGACAATGTGACAGAACTGTATTAACCAAACTGAATGGGAAGCCCAGGAGTCACATGGGGATTAGCTCTGTGCCCTGAGAACCCTGACAGGGCTGTGCACTTACCTCTGGCACTTGCTAATGCTCTCCTCTTTTCTTAAGCCCCTTCCCTTACATTTGGTATCTCTCTCCGAAAAGGGGGCCTGGTGTGAAGTGTCCCTCCTCCATCACACAGGAATGGTATGAAAGATTCAAACACCCTAGCTGCAGAGTGGAAGGAAGCTAGCTCCTCCCACTGGCAGAGGGTCCTGGGTATCTCAGTCACTTCAGCTCCTTCTGAGGTACTGGCCTCACCCCTCCTCCAGAGAAATGGCTTTTCTCAATAGTACGGTTACCATGTATCAGTACTGCTATGATTGTGATGTGTCCCATTTAAAGACAGATGAAAGAAATGACCTTTGTTCCCCCAGCTGTTCTTAGACAAGACGGTCTGCCTGACTCCCACAACTTGTGTCCTAAGCAAGCCCTCCTTCAACTTAGCCATTTTCATTGACTCTGAAACAGATCTGCAAGTGTCCAGACCTGTAGTTTCAAGTCTTCAGGACTTGGGGAGAAGGGAAAGGGGGCCTGATGAGCACTTCTGACCCTTGCTGGGGAGAGCAAGAGTCTGCTCAATTCCCACCAGGAAAATGCTTCACAAAGGGACATATTAACCCTCCCTGGAATTTCCACACAGACCTACCTCAAGCCCAGGCAAAGTTTATAACTCTTCTACATGTGCTTATATTATGTGCTTGCAGCAAACTATGACAAAAAAAAGTTTTAAGGCTTAACATATAACACTTAGGACACACTTCTCCGCTGTTTTAAAGTAAACAACACTATTAAATCTATGAAAGATAATAAGTAAATCTCCTTACAGTTTATACAATCAGGCCAGGCGTGGTAGCGCACGCCTTTAATCCCAGCACTCGGGAGACAGGGGCAGGCGGATCTCTGTGAGTTCAAGGTCAACCTGGTCTACATAGTGAGTTCCAGGCCAGCTGGGGCTACAGGGAGACCCTGTCTCAAAAACGCCAAAAACAAACAAAAATCAAAAAATTATCATCAGATAATAGAGAATACTCATGCATGATCCATAGCCTCTTCGAGCAAAACACAAAAAACTAATTCACTTCAAATTGCAAAATCATCCTGAGTATCCCTCAACCTGGCAGCTAAGGCCACAGTGACCATCTGAAGATCTACAAGGCTTTGGCCTGTTTAATATGGAAGATGAGACTCCAAGCATGAGAGGCAGATGCTCTAGGACAGGACAGGGGCACCCAAGTTATACATACTATGCCTCTCAGCAGATAGGGATACCCTGGTGCACACGCCACAACACTTGGTGAATAGGGGCAAGCTGGTGTACACACACACACACACACACACACACACACACACACACACGTACGTCCCACCACTCAGCCAAACAACATCAAGGAGAAGAAACAGTCTAAGCCAGTAATACAGATCTTCCTTCTGTTTCTGAAACCTTTCAGTCAAGGTCTCAGTCTGTGATGCAGGCTTCTGTGACTACTCGGCTGCAATCCACAGCCCGACCACTACCCTTCCTTTCTTGGCCCTTGCAGTGGGCCAGCTCCTCTTCCCACGTTACAAGTAAGGGAGTAAAGGTACACAGTGCTCAAACCTGGCCAGAGACACGGTGGACCTGAAGACAAAAACTGTGTATACCAGGCTAAGAGTCTTTTCTGCCAAAAATAATGCTGAAATTTAGCAATCTGTCATATGCTGCAGCAAAGGTGGAAGCCAGGGCGCAGGAAACATCAGACAGGAGGACATTTTGTTCCAAGAACTTGAAGGAGGGTCAGGTACTGAGAGTCCCCTTCCCCAGGACTGCCACTCTGGTTGCAAGAATAGATCTTGAGAACTTTCCTCCCTCAGCAAATAGGTTCCATCTCAGACATTTCAAAAGTAATATATTCTCCATTTGAAAACAAGTAACAGGAGACTGAAACAGAAGAACCTGGGAGCAGAGATTTCCAAGTACTGGGCCTGGCTTGGACAGGGCCTCCCTCACCACACCGGCCATCAAAACCCAGGAGACCGTCAAGTGGGCTGCCTGCTGTAACTACAGGTAAGTTTCTAAGGTCATCTATATGCTGACCATGGCCTCTGATGCTTTGGGGCTTCAAAGCCAAGGTAACTCATCACAACAGAGACATCATCATCAGACCCAAAAAGCCAAAATATTTCATAGTGATCCTTTGTAGATTTAAAATGTGTGCTGCGCTCGGGACATGGCTCAGTAAGTATGTGCTCTGCAAGCATGAGAACACAGATTCAAATCCCTGAATTTTATAAAAAATGCAGACAGTGAGGCTAGAGAGATGGCTCAGTGGTTAAGAGCACTGGCTGCTCTTCCAGAGGACACAGGTTCAGTTCTCAGCACCCACAGTGTAGCTTACAAACTGTAACTCCAGTTCCAGGGGATTCAATGTCCTGTTTCTGACCTCCAAGTGCACCTACACACAGGCAGGCAAAACATTTACATGCTAAATAAATAATAATAATAAAATCAAACTTCTACCACTATGAAAGTTGAAAGAGTAATGTCCAGTCACTTACATCATCCTGTTACAGGGATTGCAAAAGTAGCTCCCAAGGCACTGTATTTTGTTCTTACAAGTTCAGCTTTTGGTATCTAAGTAGCTATAAGGAACCACCTTTAAACATCACCAAAGCATCTGCTCTGAGACCGTCACTGATGGCAATGTCTATATAAACAGACAGCAAATCAGAGAACTTTCTGTGCTATGTACTGAGAAAGGTTTTTCTCTCCTGCAAGAACCAGTGTGAGATTTTCTGGGATGGTTAATGCAACATACAAATTGCCATGCTGTGCTTTTTGTTTTGGATACCAGAAAGGCCCAATCCTAAATTCCACCTCATGTGTTCCCATGGAGGGAGTGCTGAGGTCTCCATGTTTCCCATCTTCATAACCAACTAATTATTCCTTATCCCATTCCTTGTTTGTATTACTACATGTTTAATGTGTGACCTTCAGTGTCCTCAGCCATTAAAGGAAAAAGATAGGTATAAACACAAACCATTACGATCAGCATGCAAATAGCCTGACTTTAATCACCAGACATGCCACCATGCCTGCCAAAATTCTTATCCAGCACCTACTGGAAGAAGCCCACAACAGTGGCACCAATGCAGTAAGCCTGTGCAGCTCTTAGTTTGCACTGGTCATAACACACTTTGAGAAGTTTCTAGAGAGATAGCAAAATGATCTAGTACAGGGTTAGAGAGATGACTCAAAGGGTAAAGGTATTTGCCAAGTGTGATCCCCTAAATTCAATCCCTGGGACCTATATGGTAGAAGGACAGAACCAATTCCTGCAAGTTGTCCTTTCACCTACACACACACACACACACACACACACACACACACAAATGGTACATACATGCCAATAAATAAATAATAAATAAACCTAAAACAATAAATAAGCAAGGGACTGGAGAGATGGCTCGGCAGTTAAAGAGAGCATGCTGCTTGCTCTTCCAGAACCTGAGTCTGATTACCAGCACCCATATCAGGCAGCTCATAATTGCCTGTAATCCTAGCTCCAGGGGGATTGGAAACCTCTGGCTTCCACACACACCCACATGCACAAACCTACACAGACACACACACATACACATACACATATTTAAAAAATAATAATCAAATAAATAAAGTGAAGTACCCTAGTAGACAGCTTCAGTTAAATAATCAGCACTGCCCTCTTCAGGAGAAGCAGTAGCATTCTAAGTTTGAGTCTCAAAATAGCTACCTTTACCCCTTTTTCTAGAATATCTATGTCTGCTTACCGTGAGTCCACAGAAAAGGTTAGGTTTTCTATGGTTCTTAAACAATAAAGAAAAACTAAACAGTGCGGGCCCATAGAGGGCTGAGGGATGCGGATACCGCCTCAGGTTGTTAATGATCTCTAAGGTCCACCCATACATCAACAGGGAGAGACAGGACAAAAAACTCCAGTCCAGTCGGCTGCCAACACTGGTCACACGTCTTAATTGCCACACAGAGAAAAGGAAGCAAGCTGACTGCATTTTGCTCACTCCTATCCACACCTCCTCCTTTCATGCCATCTCATCAGTGTGTGCCCAAGGAACTCAGAGACAAGTGCCCAGTGATGCTGGTCAGCTCTCCATTTCTGCTGGCCCCCTCCACTCCTCCTCAGCTCCCTCCCACTCAAACTTTCTCTGCTATCATCTGCACTTCCTGTCCATCTTTCCCCATCTAAGGACACCCATGTTAAGAGCTCTCAGCCTCGATCATGGAGGCTTTGGGCACAGGGCACTGGCTATTCAGAATGACTACTGACTTCTAACTCCCTTCCCAAATAGTTTTCTGGTGGCTCTTTACTAGGCTTTTTATATCCCAAGTCAATAACATGCTCTCATAAGTAGTTTCAGGCTAGGAATATGGCTTGGCAGAGAACTTGCCTACCATGCAAGCAGCCCTGGATCTGATCTCAGCACTGGGGAAAAAAGAAAGGGGTAGGGGAGAAATGGCTCAATCAATAAAGTGCTTGCCACGCCACACAGGACCCGAGTTCAGATTCCCAGCACCCAGGTAAAAACTAGGCACCACAGCTCGTGTCTGTAATTCCAGTGCTAGGGAGATGGACACGGGCAGATTCTTGGAGGTCACTGGCTAGCAGGCCTAGCCTAATTGATGAGCTCCAGGTTCACATACACTCACACGGGAGCACACACCCACATGAACTTTTCACATATATTATACACTACAAAGTAAAGCTCTGTTGGTATTGGTAGCTACCACTGGGTTTCCCAGGAAAATCTACATCCTTGCCCACAGGGCTGGGCTGGAAATCTATGCTGACAGCTGGCTGGCTGGGAGACAGGACTCTCTGCTTCCCCTGGACTGAGTTCTGCAGTGCTCCAATAATGGCCTCAGATGTGACATGTAGCTCAGTTCTCACACACAGGAACACTTCACCGTGGAGAGGCAAAAACACTGAGTCAACACTTTTTCTCTCTGGAGCTAGAGCTAAGCACCACAGGTGAGCTGAGTAACTGATCATTTGCCAGCTTGGTGCTGACTCAGTTTGTTCTTAACAGCGTTGTCCTCAAGGTGGACTTTCACCGAACCCTTGTTTAGTATGTTCAGTGTCAATATCCTGGAAAGAAAACCAACTTAGTGCTAAGAACCCCAGGCTAAGCACAACTCCGTCTGTGGCCTTGACCAAGTGACTGAATATTCCCACATTTCAGCACCTTGGAATGCCAGGTTCACCAAAAAATCACCTCTAAGCTTCTTCAACTCAGTAAAACAAGTCCAAATAGAAAGAACACAAATGTACCAAGTAACACAAATAATCATGAGAGTAAATGTTTCCCTTTAGTCACTAGCCTGAGGTATAGTGTGAGGTCCTGTCTCAAAAGAAAATAAAACAAAGAAAAAGACAGGAAGAGAGGGTGGGAGGGAGGAGAGGGTTGAAGCTGACCTGGACTACAGAGTGAGAGAAGGAAGGGAAGGGAAGGGAGGGAGGGAGGGAGGGAGGGAAGGAAGGAGGGAGGGGGCAGGTAAGCAGGCAGGCCCTTTTATAGTGACATTAAACTGCTCAGACCTAGAAGGTAGAGTTAATAACCTATCTCCTGGGATTGGAGTACAGCTCAGTGGCAGGACACTTACCTACCATACACAAGTCCCCGGGTTCTATCCTCAGAGCTACAGAAAAACTATTAACAACCCACCACCATGTAAGGACCTAAGGAAGCCTCTGTGGCTCAAAAGATGTAATGCTTTTTCCAAAATGGGTGACTGCTCTCAGACATCAGGACTGAATGCCTACAAGATTTGCAGCTGTCCTCTCCCTGTGCAACAGAACAGAAATACACACTACAAAGTTAGAGCCCAAATTTCAACACAGGTGACAGATATTTTAAAACATGTGGCAATCAGAAACATGAACCTTACTAAAGTTCACAGTTGAAGAAGTCTATAATCTTCCATCAACCTAGAAAATAACTGATAAGCCAATCTACCAGCAAAACCATTAACAGATACTGCTTTTCTGTCACCAGAGCAATTTACAGAGGCTAATTTTAATCCTACCACTAAACCACTAATCCCATGATTCTACCACATTGTCCCCAAGTTTGCGTTGCTATGGCAAGTGCTCTACATCAGGAATTCACTTGTCAGTTTTACGAATGAAACCATCTTCCTCAGCTCTTACTTTTTAGAAGGAAAAGGCCATTTCTGGAGAAAGGAAGGTACTCGGGTCCCTAGGTATGTGCTGTCCTCATCACAATGAGTCCAATGCTATGCCAGGACAGATTGCTGTGTGGTCCCAGCTAGCCTGGAACTCAAGACCATATTGGCGTTGAACTCACAGAGATCCGCCTGCCTCTGCCTCCTGGGTGCTGGGATTAAAGGCATGCCCCACCATGCCTGGCTCTGCATTAATTATGTTAATAGATCATGCTAATGACATGACAAGCACTGGAGTGATCCAGAAAGATCCATCTGGATCTGAGGGGAATATGATTATCTATGAATGAAGGTATTGCTCACATGGCTAGGAAATGCTGTGTCACCAATGTCAATACAGTATGCAAGGCAAGGCACTGTCCCACTACTCAGGTTCTGCAAAATCCCCAGGCCCACAGAGCCTCACTTGGAGGAGAAACACACACACACACACACATACACACACACACACACACACACACAACAGAGCCTAAGTTTGTTTACTTCTTTCCTTTAAACAGTAAAATCAGTAAGATGAAGGTTAATGAGGCCATCTGAAAAGAGAGGGGTGCCTAGCAGCCACACACATCAGAGAGGGGTCGGCAGTGACTGGGCATGTTGATGACCTCCAGAGACCCAGTATGAGAAGCCATTCCTGTGAATTAGATAAAGTCTAACCAAAAATTCCAAGCCAGTGTGAATAAACAAAATTCAGTCCTAAATGAAAACATCAGTTACATATATAGATAGTTCCACAAGAGTTTAGAACGTCAGTAAAACTAGGAAACTCTGAATCTATAAAATCATCAATAAAACCAAGAAACTATAAATGTATCTGTCTATTGACTCCTCCTGGGGGGCAGGGGGGTGTTAAGCCTTTATGATGAGGGACAAGAGACATTTAAATTTCAGCTCTAAGTTAAAATCAAAGGGATAGTGGGCATGGTGGTATATGCCTTTAATCTCAGCACTCAGGAGCACACAGTGAGACCCTGTCGTAAAAAATAATAAAGAGCTGGAAAGACAGCTTAGGGGTTAAGAACACTGGCTGCTCTTGCAGAGGACCCAGGACTCTTGCAGAGGACCCAGGTTTGAATCCCAGCACCCACATGGTAGCTAACAACCATTCATAACTCCAATTTCAGGGGATCTGACCCCTCTTCTGACTTCTGCTGGCACTGCATGACACGGGTGCCCTTACATACATGCAGGCATAACACTCATACACATAAAATAGAAATAAATTTTTGGAAAAATAATAATAAAACTACATGCATAGTAAAGAACTAAACGGTAAACATCTTCTTTCTGACCAGCAGGACTTCTATCATTCTGAAGAAAATCGTCACTATTCTTATTTAAATCTGGGTTTTTCTTAAATTAACATATTTACTATGAATTAACATAATCACTCAACACTTAATGGTGAACTTTTTCCCAGAAACAGTACTTCAGGAAAAGAAAAACTTGAGTCTTCCTCCTGACCCCTAAATATTAGCTGAAGAAGCTGCTAAGCCACAGCCACCTCTGGGCACAACTGTCAGTGTATCACTGACTGTACTCAATTTTCAAAGAACATTCTCGAATGCCGGAATAAATCAATGTCTAGCACAGCCCTAGTCAGCTCATGCAATATAGGTTAAATAGAACCACATGGCAAAAACACACACGTTGCCCTTTGCTGAAACAAAGGACAAAAATTCCTAAACAAATTGTCCCTTACCCTTTCACACTGGGGACAATGGAGATTGGAGGGGTTTCTGAAGTGCTAAGAATCCTGGAGGGGAAATGGACTTCTTGGCCATTAGGAAGAATACTAGCATCAACAAAGCATCTCCAGTTTTTATTTTCCCTCTAGGTTCTGAAAACTAACAGCACATTGTAATCTCCAAGCAGCATCTCCAAACAGCAGGAGGCAGGCCAGCTGTGTGCAGGAGACAGGAGGCAGGAGGCAGTGGCATCAGCAGGTCCCCAGGGTATAAGAGGCAGTGAGAGGCAAGTCTACCTGTTTCCAAAAGGAATAAAACACCTGCTCAACTGAGCCTGGAAATAAAAAACCAAAGCACGGGGTTCTCCTACCTCTTCCTACTGCCACTAGTGGAGATATAGCCAGAACTTCCCTATCACATAGTATATGTGTCTCAGAAGTGTTCAGACTGTAGCAACGTCATGAAATTCCTGACTCCAAACAAACAAGAAAATCTACCAGATTGAACATATACTAGAAACACAGTAACATGTACCCCAGACTAATGAAGTGCCTTTTAGATGATTTTTTTCTTGTCTTCCAGTTTTATATCTTACTCATTACTTGACATATATTTACATTGGCTTTCTAAAAATAGCTGGCATCTAATTGCTCTGCTTAGTAATTTCCAGGACCATTTGGACTGAAAATTAAACGCCAGCTCTTTTTTAGAAAACTACTTTGAAAACATGTTGAGAGCCACAAAATTATACTTCTCGACAATTCAGATGTGTGCATGGGAAACTATTTCCTTCCACACAAAAACACCACAGCTCTCAATCCAACAAGGAAGGCCACAGCTGCCCATGTGTGGCCAGATGCAGGAGATAAAGAAGGCCATGCAGACAGTCGCAACTGCCAGTCTTCACCAGTTCTTCCAAAAAATACTGTATTAACCTAGCGGACAGAAGACACATTTACAACTCTGGGATACATGTAGTCATACACCCCAAATTATGTCTCTTTGGAATAAAATTCATTTTAAAGATGTTTTTTACAAATCTGAATTAACATTCCAAATTCACAGTAAACAACTTCCTTTATTCTTCCTTCCAAAATGAGATTAATTTTAGTAACAAATTCCCCAGAAATAGAAATGTTGGATATGATTCCATTCTTGAATGAGTTTCTAGTAACTCTCCAAAATTCCTGAAAATTCTAAAATAATCATAGCTGGCTTCCAATGATAAGGAAATGCCCAGCTTACCCTTCCCAAGAGAAAAGGTGCGACAAGTGGTGTGAACTCAAGACAAAAGTATCACCTCCCAGACCCCAAATTGTTGGTAGGAACAGGGAGAATAGGGGTCAGGGCTTGAATGTGGAAAGTGCCACCTCTGTGACACCCCCAGATACTCTGAACTCTGAAACAGGTGGCTGACTGCACACTCCAGGCAGCTGGGTGCAATGGGGTGAGGTCAGAGCCCTACACAGAAGGCAGGACCAGTCACGTTAAAAGCAAGCAATGGTGAAAACCTCGGCATAGCCCCAAGCATCTCCAGCGTGTACACTCACAACTGTCTCCCAGCAGCTCCACGTTCCTCTCAGCCAAGTACACAGCCAACCTCTGGTACCAACAGCCCTTCTCAGGCTTCCCAACAGCTCGACATCTGATGCTGGGCTCCCCCGGGAGGGGAGATGCAGTTTCCAACAGCACCAAAGGGGTCGCTCGGCCACCCTGCCAGCTACACAGTAAAGAAATTAGTCCCTCATGCTTCCGCGCGAACAATTCTAGAAGCAAAGGTCAAAGGTGCCAAGTCCTAAGCAGCCCAGGGAAGAGTTTTGTTTTGTTTTTATTTGGTTTGGTTTTTTTGTAGTGAGGCACCAAGAACACTCTAGTGGAGTCACGCCAGTACAGCTTTTGAGAGGCACCTCAGAAAAATAGGAGGCAAGGGATTTCCCTGTTGCTTCCCGAATTTCTGAGGGGGAGGGGCTAAGCAACAAAGAAAAGCATTATTTTAAAGGACTGTGTCAGAACAACTTTTCCAAGCACCGAAACATATAAACATGTACTTCTGGTAAGATGTCTGCTTTTAAAGAAGGAATGTCACTCACAGGTTCAAAAGTTTATAAAGCAAGTATCTAACCAAATAAAGTTTCTTCTTTCTTCCACTAGTTCTATTAATTATGATTAAATCCACGTGTACTGAGAAAGAGAAAGAAATCTCTGGATCTATTTGGCCAGCCCAAAAAAAAAAAAAGGCCATGCTTGCTTCAGTTGCAAACCTAGTGTATTATAAACAAAAGATTTCTTATAGTGAAATAATTAACAGGTGTCCTTTTTTTTTTACTAAATTGAAAGTGGAGTAAGAAATGAACAGGGAGATGGAGGACCCTCTAAAGAACAATGCTATAACAGGAGCGCACACGGCTGTGGCTCCTTCCTTCCCCTCCTGCCCAACATAATCGGCTTACCTTTCAGGGTCCTATTTCCATGGCATTAAGGTATAATGCTGCTGAAACTCTACACACAACCTCCAGTGCCACTCAGGGCCACTCCCACAAAAATTCTTTTTCAAAGATTCCTTCTGGTAAATGATGAATAAGGCCAATACATATTCTGGTGGATGAATGCACAAAAATCCACCACAACCCCCATAAACCCAGGACTGGTTTTTCAAGAAGGATCCATGACTAAACTCCACTTAAGTTGCCAGGGGACATTACCATCTTCCCCCAGTTGGGAAGACTGGAAACCATCTGTTAGAGTATTACGCACTTCAAAGTATTCTTTAAAGAATCTCCTTTTCTTTTTCACCTAATTGTTGTTAAACTTAATCACATCAAATGCTTCACTTATAAAACTCAAATATTTCCTAGTAGGAGCCAGTAATGCAAACGGAGTTAAAAGTTTTTATCGAAGTGGAGACAAAGTGCCTTTACCACTGTGGCCTGTTTCTGTGGGCCTCCTCTGTGTTCACTTAATATTGTCTCTGGGACAACTTGGGAAGAAGTGATAAGACTTCAGTGCCCCAGGAAAATTTTAATCTCTACATTAGTTACCTATAAAAGTTGTTTACAGATAACAAGTGTTAAAATAGTGCCAAGGTAAGTCTTCTGAGGACATCAGCATTAGTATCAGATACATACACCAAAGTTAAAGTTGTGGGGCCCTGGGATGATTTCCTACATTAAAGGAGCCCAGAAACACAAGCAGAACTCCCTTCTTTCTGTCCACTGTTGGGCACAGTGAGTGTCCAGAAAGCACACTACTTTGGTGTTTTGTTTCACTTTGGAAAAGCAAGCCCACTCCTCTGCCTCGCTTTATTACAGACCCAGTGGGAATGTTTTTTGTTTTTGCTTTTGTTTTGGAATGTTAATTTTCTCTGAAAGTACATTCAAATTAGCAAATTCAAGGAACAAGTCTTAATAAACTAAGAAAATATTAAGGGGTGTATTTATCTTAATACTTCAGGATTCTAATTTGATTATTCAGTTGTGAGCCTTTCCCTGAGCTCCGTTTATCCCAGAACCTATTTGAGATGGCTATGGGGTCACTCTCCTGGAACTAAAGCTGTCCCCTCCAGTGACCCAACTCACACCCCTGACACCAGGGCAGCTCAACTCCATCTCCAATTTTACTAAGGGGGAGGGGACCCTCGGATTCATGCACAATAGTGGTGTGTGGTATATTTAATTTTCGCTTGTCTGTGTAAATAAAAATAACACAGCCATTCTGACGCAAGAATTAAAGAACGCCAAGACAAATGAAGGAGGAACAAGTGGTAAAAATGTGCTCTTGTATAGTAGGCAGTGGAGAATGTCCTATCAAATAGCACGCATGTCTAGTTCCTTAAAGTAACACATTCCTAAACCAAAATATTCCATATTAATAGGGTGGTTTAAAACAATCTGGAAAGATCCTGTTGGGGACCTATCCTCTCCAATTCCACGCTAATCAACGCACATCAATTTTTAAATCATATTTAATCAACCTTAAGAGACTTAATGGGAGGTTCACCAGGAAGTGCCTTTTTGCTCTATGTTTAATTAGGACCACGTCTAAAGTTCCTTCTGCTACTTGCTGGTTAAGTGGGCACCGCGAGTGGACGAGAGATCCAAACACTCGGTCCTTTGTTAGTGGACACCCTGGAAGGCCCGCCCCAGTCCACGGGCACATCTGGGCTTCTAAAGCCCAGCGTCCACTCCCGCCTCCTCTCCACGGAGACATCGATTTCACTGGCGCAGGGTACAAGAAACCCCCCCCCGTCCGCATCAGCGCCCCCCCCAAGAGTCTGCGCCCAGTACCCACCGGCCGCTCCCACCCCAAACCTGGCCCGCGGGGGCGCAGGGCCCTATTCAGGTGCGTAGACTTATGTAACCGCCCTGTGGGGGGGTCACGCCTCCCCACCCCCAATCACCAACAGAACAAAGTGAAGTTTAAAATAGAAACCAATTACCTGGTCTGCGCCGCGCTCAGCCCCGCAGCCCTGTAGCGCCGCCGCAAGACCCCCGCCCAGCCCGACCGCCCTCCCTCCACACCCTCTACGGCTCCGGCTCCCGCCCCCGCTCCTGCCGCCCCCTCAGATCCTCGAGCTGCCGCCCCTCCCCCTACCCCACGGCCCGGCCCGCACCGACCCCCGCCTTTGTTACGGTGCGAAGTTGGGCTGCGGGTCCCAGTCTCTTTCACTTCTTGGGTTACAGTGTAGGCTTGTGACGTCCGCTCTACCAGACGCGGGGGGGGGGGGGGGG
>NW_008353490.1:6722210-6746764 GCF_000622305.1 Nannospalax galili
CTCCGCTCCGCCCCCGGGGCGGGCAGGTAGTGCCCCGCCCCCGCGCGCCCTTCCCTACCCCCACCAGCCACCCAGCCCCGTGCACCTCCCAAGCGGCGCCGGGACACGCAGAAATACGAATGCTTTAATGCAACGACATACCCATGCCTCAAGCCTCGGGCTAGCTGATTGGAGAGGGGACTGAATCGGTGGCACTGGGGTTGGAGTCGGAAAGAGACCGGTAGGAGGAAAGGCGCGGAATGACACCACCTAGTAACCGACTTGGAAGTCTCCGGAGCCAGGGTGTGGAGGAACCCTCGAGGTGACCTCAGAGCATCCTGGCCCCGCACACCTGGGTGTGGACGCTGTGCTTTTCAGGGGTCTCTGGAAAGGGAGGGCGCATGCGGGTCTTTAACCCAAGATTGCATCATCACCACCCCCCAGCGGCTCACAAACACAAGCTAGACCCTCTAGGTCTGGCCGGTACATATCCTGAAGCTCGTGCCGCACTAGCCACACATCACAGCTGATGTTCCTAAGAAGAGTGGCTCAGATTCAATAGGAAGCCCGGGGTGGTCCGAGACGCACTCAGCCCTGCCGGGCAAACACGGCCAGGTGGATAGCAGAACTTTGACCACCAGCAGTTCGCATTCTAGAATTTGCCATGGATAAGTATCAATCCCAGTGAGAAAATAAAACTGGAAGTTGGAAGACACACGGTGCCCTTCACTTTCTACGGAGTTAACATCCGTTTTAAAAATCCGCCTTCTCCTTACGTTAGACTATCGGCCAGTGGCTGCATCAAGATCCCACAGGACCCAGGGGATGGAGCTGCTCACGAGTCCCCTTGGCTGAGAACTGTAATCATATCGTTCCTTTTTCCTTCCCATGGTGCACGTTTCGACTTGAATCTGAAAATGCCTCTAATGCCCTGTCTTATCGGGAGGACGTTGGGAGGGGGCAGGGTCTCTTCTTGGACTGCTGCGTGCGCATCTAGCTGGACAGACTTGGATAAAAGCGTGTCCACGTCTACAGCACACATCTGTGCAAATGCGGGAGCCTGCGGATGCGCGCGGCTGGCCAGACTGTGCCGACACATGGGCGCATGGGCGCATGCACGCGCGCGCGCACAAACACACACACACACACACACACACACACACACACACACATCAAATTACCTCCGGGATCGAGAAAGCCGCTGCGGATTGGCTGGCAGAGCTGTCACTCACAGAAAGGGGGCAGGAAGACTTTGCGAAGCAGTTTCTTTTTTTCTCTTCTCCCTGCCATTCCATTTAATGGTAAAACAACAGTCTGAAAGTTAGCCATCGATGTGGTGAGAGTTTACCTTCCTAACGAGGGGGGCGTCAGAGGACACCATTTAAATCTATCCCGTTGTTCTACAATGGACGAAAAGGGAAATCGGCAGTCGGAGGGGGGAGCCCAAAGTAAAAGAGAGGGGGCCAATAGGGCGGGTAGAGTTGTTCTCAACACCCCAAAAGGGACTTTGACCTTTAGGTGATTTCGTAATTAAAAAATGTTGTTCACGGATCAGATTAGAACAAACGCTCGTCCCTAATTTTTTAAGTGGTTATTTTATTATTTAAGCATGCTGAAGCAAGGATGTTTCCTTAAGAAAGAACTGACCTATTTTTGGCTGGAGATAAACGATCATGTTAACAGATGTTAATCTTGTAATCTGTTTTTCCTGTAAGCACTTCACATACCCGGGTTTCAAGACCTTAAAAATAACATCTTTTCCAAAAAGACCTGACGTCACAATTCACTCCCTGGGAGGGAAAAAAAAAAAAAAACACACCCACTCCAGTTTTTTTCCTCCGCAATGATTTCAAAGACATTAAATCTTTTTCACTTTATAAGTGCCGATTTGTTCTGCCTCAACTCCCACGGGCTTTTATTTGCATTTCAAATTCCACAGGTTACAAACCAGTCGCCTTTTCAAAAAATGTAAACCAACAATAAAGCAGTAAATGGCTTTTTTGTGCATCTGGATTAAATAAAGCACCGAATGAATATATTTAAAAAGAGGGGCCGAGCAAGTTGATCTGTGCTCACCCGGAGACCAAGTGCCTCTTTATCTGCAAGCCAGGGAATGGGTTAGCTGCACACACAGCCCCGAAGGTCGGGGCAGATCTGGTAGGCTGCAGAGAGCTTGTTAATGCTGGTGATGGATGTGGCTGACTTACAGACCCACATTTTTCGGGTAAAAGGCTGGCTCTCTGGAGTCCTAATTGCAGAGATCCACTGGCTTTCAGACTCACAAAGCCTGATAGTCACCACACACCGGCCTTCCTCAATGAACCGCTGGTTTAAGGACCCCACTGGGTTGGCTTTTGACAAACTTATTCAGACAAAGTTTCTTTAAACTTAACGAGGCGGTTTAATCAAAATACTGATCCTAACTATTCGGTATATTCTCCCTGTAAATGGCAGAGAAGGCGCCGGTCCAACCCCCACCCCACCCCCGCAGCACACACTCCACTGCGTTCTTCTCTTTTACACACCCGGGTGTAATATGTGTATACACACATACATATATCACTATCAATAAGTCCCCCGCCCCCACCCTGCTATACCCCAGTAAAGTACCCCACAGACCTTCCCACCCCTCTCCGAGTCACTTCCAGAACCTCGCCCCCGCCCCCACCCCAACACGAACTTCCCTTCCCAGAGCTACCACTTCTTTAATCTTGGGGTCACTCAAATCTCCCAGCTGATGGGCAGGAGCCCTGGGAGCGGGCAGTGAGAACAACACACACACACACACACACACACACACACACACACACGCAAACACGTCCCCTAGGCAGCGGCGCTCCGTCCCCACAGGCATCGATCCCCTCCGCCAAACCCTTAATAATTGAAGCGGCTCCTCCGGCCCCGCCGCCCATCACCCACCTTCATTAGCTGGAGCGTTTTACTTTAAAGTAAGGCAATTTGCTCTTTGTCTCCTAATGGATGGGAGCGCATCCGAGCTCCCCTCCTCCCGCGTCGCCTTTGACGAAGTGTACAAAGCCAGAGCCTCTTCCGCGCTCCCACCCAGGCCCCCACCCCGCCCCTCCACTGCGGTAAAAGCCACCTCCCGGGCACTCGCCCCGCCGCCCGAAGTTGCCTATTCCCCTCTCCGGGAATTGTAGGGCCAAACAACTACCAACGGGGAAAGCCAAGTCGCCCTCCCCACACCCGGGAACTCCTCCAGAACGCGCCCCCTCCCTATCACGCCCTCACCCCACCGGGCACTGCAGGGTCCCGGGCACGTCGCGAGCTCCAGCCCTCGCTTTCCCACCGGCCCATCCGCCCTCCGGCTGGCCCCGCTGCGCCCCCGCCCCACGGCCCCTACCTTGGCGTGAAAACTGCAGACCTGGAGAGGAGGACGCGCACGCCCCGCGCATCTGAAGGTGAAGCCTAGCGCCCGCGGCGCTGCGCGGAGTCGAGAGCTGCCCTAGACCGACCGCGCCAGCTGCGCCCGGGAGCGGGGGACGCGCGAGGGCGCGCGGGACCCGCCACGCGCCCGGCCCCCCTCTGCGCGCCACTCGCGCGCTCCCCGACGCGTCCGCTCCGCGGGGGCCCAGGCGCCAGCCCAGCTCCCGGGGACAGTGCGGTGCAAAGAGGGAGACCCGGCACCCACCGCCCTGAGCAGGCCCGAGGCTTCCCCCAGCCCAGGAATGGTCTGCCCTGTAGGAAACGCACACGCTCCACTATTGTCTCATCAGCACAAAGTTCTGCCACACTGCGGAGAAAGTCTGGAGGCTTACGATGACTCAGACCCAGATAATTCCTCCCCTAATAGCACTGAATCACGACGTCGGAGGCTAGTGGTCGCCGCTCGGCTCCAGGTCTCAGGTTGCCGCAGCTACAGTTCCTGGAGGCAGTTTACGCGCGCGGGCGCGCACACACACAGACACAGACACACACACAGACATACACACGCATCTAATACGTGAAGACGTGCCTGGGATGCAGGTCCAGCCGACTCAGGAACCTGGACGCTGACCATCCAGCCCAGGCTTCACGGTGCCCTCCCTGCCCGCGGTCCCAGATGCGCATGTGGCCCCTGAACTTCCGTGGGAGCGATTCTGGGAGTTCAGATGTGGAGCTCAGAAAACAGAGCACGGGGTCCTCGGGAAGGCTTGGAAGATTCCAGGCCCGAGTGGAGCTTCGCCTCGATTGTCACTGTGGCTGTTTACTTGTGTCTTCAAAGTTCAACTCGTTTTGGTTTTGTTCTGAAAACTTCATTTTGTTTACCCCCACTACACTCCGTGGGTCGTAGTTAGTGCCAATACACTGAGTCTGGGAATAAAAATCTTGATTTGACTCCCCAAACCTTTCTTGGTACTTGGCAGGGAGGGGCTGCGGGAGGCTGGAGGGGGGGGAGGGGAACCAGAGCAGAAGGAGGAGGGAGGGAGGAGGAGGGGCCGGAGAGCGCGCCCCGCGATCCGTGGTGACGTAGGCCAGGAGAGCTGTGGCCTGCGGAGGGGACTATCTTCTCCCACCAGGCTCTAGGCCATATAGTTCGGCTGCTGCGCGTGATAACTCCGCAGTGGAGATGCATTCGGGCGCAGACGGCCGATTTGGCTTTGCTTAACAATCGGCGCCGAGAACCGGGCGGTTACCTTTCGCGGTGGCATTTCTCAGCGCCTAGCCATCGCTGCTTGTGCAGCCAGGGGCACTCCTTGGTCTCTAGTTTGGCAATAGAAACTCCTTCCGTGCGGACGAACTGCAAAGGGCGTTGCTGATGCCCTGGCAGAGCTGGCAACCGGGTGGGGGCCTGATTGTGAGATGTTTCCATGTGCATGCGTGTGTTTCCGCCGAGGAGGGGGCGCAGAGGGAGGAGGCCAGCGAGGAACGACCCGCGAATCATAAAATGTAAGCTCCGTGTGATTAATGGTCGGCATTAATTTGGAAAGCAGGCATGTTAAAGGTCATGGCCAATTGTTGCTGGTTTCAGCCTGAATGCCTAAGTGGGATGTAGTCCTGAACAATCACATTTAAGTCTGATTCACAGAAAACTACTGAAGTGCCCACAATTCATTATAATACCCAGTGAAAATTCACAATAAAGGTATCATCCAACTAAAATGATGACATGGATTTAAATAGCATATGTAGGCATTAGATATATGTACACATACTCTCCAACATAGATTAAAATATGCAAAACACAAATTTCAACTGGCTTTGGTAGTATTTTTTAAATGGATACTCGTCCATGGTACATCCAGGGCATGCCTCTGTCCCCTCTGCTCTAATTTCGGACTATGGGGTTGCACTAATAATTTCCATGTGTTGAAAAATTGACAAATTAGAGCAGAAAAACAGTTTAAGTTTTTTTAAGAAGCAAACTTCCAACTCCCCTACATAAAATTACAAGATTTTCATGACTTGCCTCTTCTCTCCAGCCTGCTTCGTGCTCTTCCTTTGGCGGTTCACATGTGATTTTACTCAGGGCTTCCTCTGTCTACAATAATATTGTGCTTTCAAATGATTTCCTTTCTTGCACATTTCTGGACAATGCATTCGAAATCCGAGAGTGTAATTTGATAGATGGATAAGAGACAGATGCTAGTGCCCATGTGGCAAACCTAGAAATGGCAGCCTGAAGGCCAGCTAGTTTGTTGCTAAGTTAAAATGTGTTTACAGTGGTTGTAACCAAAGTTGCTGTCCTTGTTTATCTGTCAACACACCAGTGGTAATTGTTCTACACGCACAAACTTGATTTTTAAAATGAATTCCTGAGGGGGTCTCTTCCTACTCTTACAACCATATTTAGCACTGTCAAATTTTCAGGTTTTTTTATATCTTCAGATATCTAAAGCCATTCAAGATTAAGGACATTTTCTATACACAATACAAACCCCTTGGACTCCCTTGGGGTGGATCTCCTAGTCTTGAAGGTTTGGGTAAAAGAGAATATGCAGGCAGAGCAAAGCAGGCAGTGTTAATGGTTGTATTTGGATATTTATAACTTTAAATGGGTTGATCCTTCTGGCTTATGAAACAGGAGGGGAAGAAAGCACTTTCCTCTACTGCTGTCTATTGAATGATTTGTTCAGCATTTGGAATTCTGCTCCTTTCAGAAATTTGATGAGGAAGTCGAGTTCAGCCATTTGGGGCTGTTTAGATAAGAGAAGTTCTTGAGGGGTTCCAGTAAAGAAGAGCTAAGGGTAAAAAGCAAACAAAAAGAACCCCTCCCCTCCCCCCAGAAAAGGCCTTGCCTGTTTGAAAGCCTGAAGTGAAACTTTGTATAGCAGAGCATGAAATCCACAGCAAACCACCAGGATTTATTAGGCAGGCAGGCTCAGAATGCAAGATCAGTGGAGGCACCAGGAGAGGCACTCCTTGTTAGTAAATATTAATCCTATCTCTGTGACTTTATTTGGATTGTGTGAATTATATCTCAGAAAGGAGAATACTTGGGAGTATTTACCCAAGTCAAGGGTAGTCGTTTGCTCTATGAGCCAACAGATTTCCGAAGGGATGCAGTATAACTTTAAGTTGCCTGTGAGTGTTCCTGTGTGTTCCAGGTAAGAAACAGGGATCTACTGTTTGAAGTAAGAAACATTTCACGTAGAACTAGAAATTTGATGTTTGCTGCAGCTCATTCTTCAAAACTTCCTCTTTCATGGAGCTTAAAGAATTCAGAATTCTCTGTGTTAAGACTATAGAGGAAAGAATAGTCCTTAGCTTGGGTGTGTTAATACAAATTTAACACACTATACCCCTTGGAGGACAGCAAAATTGTGATTCTGTCCTAAAGACAGTCTTCTGAAATGGCTTCAATCTGCTTGAAGTTAAGGTACAGAATGTTTTTAACCTTGGTTTAGAATCTGTTTCATTTCTGTCTCTTCAATTTTCATTCTGTTTAAGGAGATGACTAGAAGAAAATAAACAGTGTGCATTTCTTATACACATACACACCTCTCTAATGGGAACTGTACCCATATTTACACTAAGATACTTCTCATTGAGAAAACTTCCCTTATGTAGACACTTGCATACTGGATAATTTAGAGTCAAACTAACCATGATTCAGTCAAGGTTGAGACCTTCTTGTTCTTTGAAATACTTGGGAAAATTTGTTCACCCGTCTACCATATCCAAGCCTGAGGATCTGTGCAAATTATACCTGTGTGTGTGATAACCAGAGCCCTTTACTTATTTTCCCCTGTGGCAGAAATCTTAAGAATTTTCTCACAGAATCAGCATTTTATCGTTCCTTTCTCACAGGAGTAGAGAAAGGAAAGGAGGGAGGGAGGGAGGGAGGGAGGGAGGGAGGGAAGGCGAAAATCTGCACACTGGCCCATACACTGTTCTTATTGTGACACAAATTTTCTTTTACTAATTTTTGCTGTGCATATATTTGGTTTACAACAACAGGTAGCATTAACAAAATAACAATGTCAAATCACAGAGTTGGCACCAATTCCCAATTGAGGTCCCAGGGTGCTGTGGAAATTATCCTAACTGTTCCCGCCTGGGCAGCTATATTTTCTCACTATTTGCAGTTTTCAGTGACTCCAACAGGACCTCTTCTTTTACTAATTTTTGCTGTGCATATATTTGGTTTACAACAACAGGTAGCATTAACAAAATAACAATGTCAAATCACAGAGTTGGCACCAATTCCCAATTGAGGTCCCAGGGTGCTGTGGAAATTATCCTAACTGTTCCCGCCTGGGCAGCTATATTTTCTCACTATTTGCAGTTTTCAGTGACTCCAACAGGACCTCACAGCAGGTAGACAACCCCCAAGTCTGTTCCTAATTTCAGCCTAACTAAAAGGCCCAGCAACAGCTGGCTTCAGAATAGCCGACCCAGAGCAACACAGATGTGGGTCATAATGGTTTGAAGACTAAAAGCAACGAGGCCACAGAGCAGAATTCATTTAAGGAGAGACAAATTCAATAAGCGTTCCCTTCTGAAAGAGTTCCCATGTTTGGAAAAGAGAGGCCGGTTTTCCTTACTAACTTTTCTTTTAATCCCACAGTGTGTTAATTCCTCAGCAGGCAGGTTCTGGCCTATTAACACCTCGCACACACATCCTTACAACAGCAAAACCCTTGACTGTCTCAGCCCCCAAATCTCATTAGGTGTTGCCATGCATAACTGATTACGTGTGCACATTGATGTGAACTTTCCTAACAGAACTGAAAAAAGAATAAGGGAAGCAGCCATGGCTCCAACACTGTGGGTAGGCTGAGTGGGCGTACTCTTAATGAAACCGAGAGGGGAAGAAATTAGAAAAGGCCCTTCCCTGAAATGTGGTACGGCTGGAAGGAAAACAGCAGTGGCTGGAGTGGGAGAAAAGTTGTCATCAGGATATGGGTGACTTGTCACAATTAAGGACGCAAGGCATTGTGTTGATGGAGAGACTGACTTAACAATTTTTAACTGTACTATCTGAGAGCCTTCCGTACATTTGCAAAGCTGTGTAAGTATCTTCACAATTTGTGCCTGCAACTTTTTTGTCATTCCAAACAGAAACTGCAGCCATTAAATACCTAAGCTCTCTTATCCCTCCCCTCCCCCGAGCCCCTGGCATGCACCACCCTACTTTTTGTCTCTGTGGTTGACTTCTCTAGGGACCTCCTATAAATGGAATCCTACAGTACTTGTCCTTTGTGACACGTATAATTTCATTTAACATCATATGCTCAAGATTCATCCATGTTAGAGTACGTTAGCTGTATGTAATTTTGCCTTCTTTAAGACAGAGGTGGGGGCTGGAGTTGAAGGTTCCTGGTAGAGTCTTGACTACGTGCTGCCTGGCACACACAAGGCTTTGGATTAGATTATCAGCACACCACACACACACACACACACATACACACATTTTAAATGGAAGCAAGTCATTTGAAAAAACAATAAACTTGTTAATGAAGTTAATAGAATTTCACCAAAAACAAACCTCAAGAATCTTTCTGTGACCTCCAATGATTGATTCCCTTCTCTGGCTGTCTTTGTCTTTGCCTGCCTTGTAAGCATCAGCCCTTCTTCATCCCTCATGGTACCGGCAGGCCTGTGTATCTACATGGAGCCAGACCAAGGCCTGCTTTGAGTTAAAATCTCTCTGGTTAGAATTCTTAGAGTTTATTTATGACTTACAACCAGACTTCTTTTTTTAAAAAAAAGGTACCACCCCTTCAAAAAAGAACCTAAATGGAGAAATACAAAAAATGAAGGAAATATACTGTTAAGGCGTATTGAATAAAAATCACAAAATAATTAAAATAAACATAAAAGAACAGAGAAGTTAATATATCAGGCATTGGCAATGGGTTAATGAACACAGCCAAGGTCTAAGTAGTCCCATGCCTCTTGGCCCAGAGAGGAAGCCTGGTTTCTGGGCAGTGTGGGGTTGGTCTACTTTTGAATGGATGATGGCACTCCAATGGTGCTCAAGAGGCACGAGGATAAATTCGGAGATCTGTAGGAATCTTTTCAAGAGATAAGTGGTCTGAGCTCTGCTGAGTCATTGATGCAGATTTTCACTTTTGTACTTTCATCCCTTATCACAGCATTATAGGGACCAGTAGGAAATGAGGGGGAAATAGCATTAGATAGCACTTGATACCCACTGAACACTTTCACAGTATTTCACCCTGGAGGTCATTGTTTAAACAGGAACACGAGGTCAAGCAAAATGGTACCTCTTGGTAGGCTGAGGCAAGAGGAATCACTAGTTCAATGAATATCACACCAAAAGTGCAACCAAGTATTTTAAACAACTGCGATTTGTTCATTGGTTCTGTGTTGACTACTTTAAATGAGGCATTAGCTCAAGTGCCAATTTTAAAAGCAGAATTGCTTCTTTGCTTATTATATAACCCACAGCCCATGGGCCACATGTTCAGAAAATAGCTACAAGTGCAGTTCAGCACAAAATTATAAACGTAAGGCATTATCAGATTTTTTTGTGTGTGTGTGCCCAAGTTTTTTTTCCATCTTTTTGAGAAAGGGTCTCCCTGTAGCCCCAGCTGGACTGGAACTCTCCATGTAGACTAGGCTGGCCTTGATCTCACAGAGATCTACCCGTCTCTGCCTCCTGAATGCTGGGATTAAAGGCATGTGCCACCACATCTGACTCTCATGATTTTTTTGTAAGTCCATTGCACAGTTCTTGAGCCTTGTTAGAAAGTTGGACACATCTGATGGGAATCCCATTAGCAATTTTATTTTGTGCCATTTACTGTGTCACAGTAACCCACAACAAAGGGGCCACTGTTATCCCATTTGACAAATGCTAACAGAGAGGCTGAGTTCAACCCTGGACCAGTACTAAGAACTGGCAGGCGGCAGGGCTGGAGTGGGATACAGCAGCTTGGGCTGCATTATTAATCCCTCAACTGATAGATATCACAGCCTGGCTAGTGTAATGGTGATTTTATAGAAGACAAAGCCAAGTGTAGATTTTTCTCATGATAATCACAAACTCCATACACATTTTCCTTCTGTTCATTGATCATTTGCACTGATGTAAATTCTATGACTTCTGATCACCCCTGGATGTGTCACTCAAACCAGCATCCATCTTTTTACCTACCTGCCTTCTGAACCCCTTCCGTGCTTTCTGAATCAGTGCAGGATGCCTACCCTAGTGGGCAGAACATCTTTCTGCAAATCTTACTCATTTTCTTTCTCAAAAGATTTGAACCATCTTTGAACGAATACCTAAAATACAGTTGGCATGGCAGTGTATACCTGCAATACCATACCTGGTCTATATAACAATCCCAGCACTCAGGGATGCTGAGGAAGGAGGATGGAGAGCTCATGGCAGCCAGGGCTATATAGTGAGAACCTGCCTCAAAATGTAAACAGATGAAACATATATTTAAAATGTAGAAAAACAGCATAAGTAGTGGGGGGGAATCAGGTCAAGAAAAGGAAAGAAAAATGAATGAAACACCATGAGAGTGTGGGCTCAGCCAGACTTAGTACAAGATGCTTTGATACATTAGAGGTGACAGAAGTTTCCTCTGAGCTTCCTTGTTAGTGTACAAAGCCAAAAGAGAAACACATTCTTTACAAGATGTGTGCTGTCTGTAAAACGAGACTCTAATGGGCTGTATTCCCAATACAGCTACCAAAGGAGCAAATTCCAACCGTGTCCCTCATTACTGTGTGGAGGCAAAATAATCAACTTATAACTTAGCACGAATTTATACTGTGTGAAAAGTGGGAATTACTATGAACAAGAAATGTATCTGTCTAGGGGAACAAAGGGAGCTAATGAGAGGGGGAGGGCGACAAGTGGAAAGGAGTGGATGGGAGATATGCTCAAAGTACCTAATATGGTTGTATGAAGATGTCCTCATGAAACCTAGGGCCATGTACAATGAGTACATGTCAATTAAAATTTTGTATTATCTATTTTTATTTGGTGTGGAGGTAAGGGCACGTGCCATGGCCCACATGTGGAAGGCAAAAGAAAACTTGCAGGAAGGAGTCAGTTCTCTCCTTCCACCATGTGAATCCCCAGGATCAAACTCAAGTCATTAGGCTTGACAGCAAGTGCCTTTACCTGCTGAACCATCTCTAAAAAAAATAGTGTTTGAAATAAAAGAAATGAGAATATGAGGCAGCTAGCACTCTAGAGGCAGAAGCAGGTGGATCTCTGTAAGTTCAAGGTCAGCCTGGTTCCAGACCAGCCAAGACTAGGTAGTGAGACCCTGCCTCAAGAAAAGAAAAAAAAAAAACAGGATGGAGAATTCTTGGTAGCACAGATTCCTCCCAGGATACTAACTGATGCAGTCAATATTATAAAACTACATGATAATATAAGGTGTTTTCAAATACCTAATAGCCCAAGAATGTCATCCCAAATTCTGATAATGCTCTCCAAATGTGAATTGCTTTTGAAGTCATTTCTGTTTTCCCTGGTGATTTTTAAATTCTGTCTGTCTTCCCAGAATGTTGCTGGTATGGACCTAAGACTGTGTCCCTAAGCACAGATATGTGCACGTTCGCGCGCGCGCGCACACACACACACACACACACACGCACACACACACACACACACACACACACACACGTCCTCCTAGGCTGTTGCCTGCCACAGATGAGAGCCCGTGAGGGCCAAGCGGTGGTCCCACAAGCACACTCCACTGGGGAGGCTTCCTTTGGGGATGTCAGCACTTTTTGCTTCACCTTATTGAATTCCAGGGCTGACCAGCCTGGCTTCTGCCTCCCCAGCCTCTCCTGGGTGTGCAGAGCTTCAAGGCCTTTGAGTAACTGCTGCCTGGGCAGGATCCGGACGAACACTTTTCCTTCTTTATTTCCTGTGGCTTAAACCCTTCTGCTTCTAGAAAGCCTTTATTTAAAATAAATACAGAAAAGATGTGCTTCGCTGTGAGCTATAATACAAAACAATCCTCCACTAAGTGCCGAACTCTGTTCAAACAAAGTTCACGGATGGACTGACAAATTTACAAAAGCCAGGGACCCCAAAGAGGAGGGGCTGCCACTCACCCGGGGTCTCCCTGCAGTGCCGGGCAGGCCCTGTCACCAGGCAAGGAGGAGGGAGGGGGCAGGGCAGTTGTCTCTTCCCTCCTGGGGTTCTGAGTTGCAATGCCCGCACTAAATTGGGGAACTGGTAAAGTGAAAGGAATCCTTAAACTGAAGTGGTGGTCTATACGTCTCTTGTTTCCAGAAAATAAATTACCATGCTATGGGGGTGGAAAAAGGAATCTTCCACTTTCGAACACCCTCCCCCCCAACACATTTTTTTTTAAGTTGCAATTGAGCTGGCCAGGATTGTTTAGGCAGGGACTTTAAATGGGGGCAGAGACTGTTAAGCAAACTGATAATAAGCTTGCATTCTAAATCTTGCATTCTTTAGGAAGCCTTAGAGCACGATTTGACTGGTATTTCCAGCTGCAGAAAACACTTCTTTTTGGAACAACTACAAAATCAGCTTTCTTTAAAAAAAAAAAAAAAAGTTATGAAATATCACATAGATGACTGGACTCCCCACCTTTCTCAAAGCCAGGAAGTTTCGCTGTATCTTTAAATACAACGGCATAACTCACATATCCCTAAACACAAGAAGAATTTCAAAAACTAAACTATAAGAACTGCATACTTGGGACCAGGGCTGGGCGTGGTTGTGCACACCTTTAATCCCAGCACTCAGGAGGCAGAGGCAGGTGGATCTCTGTGAGTTCAAGGCCAGCCTGGTCTACATAGTGAGTTCCAGGACATCTGGGCCTACAGGGAGACCCTGTCTCAAAAAGACCGAAAAAAAAAAAAGAACTGCATGCTTAAAAGAACTGTCAAACCCTCTAAAACCTTGCATGGTGGTGCAAGCTGTGATCTCAGCATTTGGGAGGCCTAGGAAGGAGGACTGTGACTTCAAAGCCTAGCTGGCCTCCATAGTGAGCCCCTGTCTCAAAAAGATAAATAGAAAGCACAATAATAATTTTTTAAAAAAACTGTAACAGTACTATTTCCACTAACAATGTCTTGTTTTCACTTGTAATACAAGATGGTGTGACCTTATTTCACCCTTTCTTGCAGTCCAAAATCACAGGGAAGTCATTGGTACACACAACCTATTCATTTCTCTACCCTCCAGTCTAGATACATCCACCAGCAGGGAAGCAAACTGCACATGTATATAAGAAGATGTGTCAGAATTTGAATCCTAAGAGTCATGCAAGGGCCTGTGTGTTAGACACCTAGTCCCTAGCTTTATGCTATTGGGAACTAGTGGAACCTTTAAGAGGGGAAACCTAGCAATGAAGTTAGGCCATTGGATGTACCCTTGAAGAAGATTATGGGACCTTGGTCTCTTATTTTTCTCCTTCCCAAATGTCATAAGGTGAGCAGCGTCTCCTCCACCATGTCTCCCAGCCATAATGTGCTCTCTCAAGGGGCCCAGTGTCCCTGAACAGATATCCCTAAATTGTGAGCCAACATAAACCTTTCCTGTTTGTTTGTTTAAATATTTTATTATTTTTATTTTATGTGTATGAGTATATTGCCTGCATGTATGTGAGTGCACCAATGTCGTGCAGTGCCAAGGAGGTCAGAAGAGGGCATCAGATTCCCCTGGAACTGGAGTTAAGGTCAGTTCAAAGCCTCCATGTGGGTGCTGGGAATCAAACCCGGGTCCTCTGCAAGAGCAGTTGGTGCTCTTAACTGCTGAGTCATCTCTCCAGCCTCAAACCTTTCCTGTTTTGAAGTTACTATCTCAAATGTGTGTTACAATAACACAAAGCTGACTAGATTCTAAAAAGTTTGGTTAGCTAACATGCTGAGGGAAAAAATACAGAAACTAGTTGAAAAACAATTTTTACTAAAAAACTTTAGCTCATCAAAAAGGTGTTTCAGAGAGTGTAGCTTTGTGACAAATCATTTGCCTACTATTTGTTTATAAGAATTTTGAGTCTGAGGGGCCGGAGAGATGCTTCAGGGACAGTACTTTCTGCTCTTGCAGAGGATCCAGGTTCAGATCCTAGCACCCACATAGTGGTTCACTACCATTTGTAACTCTAGTTTCAGGGAATCCAATGCCCTCTTGTGCTCCTGCACACATGTGGTGCATATAAATTCGTGCAAGCACACACACACATAAAAATATATATATAAATAAACTTTTATGGGGCTGGAGAGATGGCTCAGTGGATAAAAGCACTGGATGCTTTTGCAGAGGACCTGGGTTTGATTTCCAGCACCCTCATGGCAACCATCTGTAACTCCAGTTCCAGAGGATCTGACCCCATCTTCTGACCTCTGCAGGCTACATGCTGACAAAACACTCATACACATAAAATAAAATATAAATAAATAAATAAATAATAAAATTTTAAAAAATTATGAATCTGAGAAAAACATAGAAATCAACTTTAAAAAATTTTGGCTAGGCATGGTGGCAGACACCTTTAAGGGGAGGCAGAGGCAGGAGGCTCTCTGAGTTCAAAGCCAGTCTGGTCTACAGAGTAAGTTCTAGGCCAGCTGGGGCTAAAGGGAGACTCTATCTCAGAAAAGACCAAAACAAAAGCCAAAACAAATTTTGATTGAAAAACTGTACGATATTACCTCAAAAAATGCTTTAGAGAGTATAGCTCAGTGGTAGAGCATTTGTCTAGTATATGTGAGACCCTGAGTTCAATCCCCAACACTGCCAAGTAAATCTTTTTTTTCTTCAAAATGTGATGGGTGTCCACACTGAGGTACAGTTGTAAATACCAATGGTTACTTCTTTTGTTCGTAGAGATATCCATTTTCTAACTCAAAGGTAATACGTAGAGAATGTAATAGATATAAAAGTCAGGGACAATAAACTACAGGTGATGATTTGCAAGACAGACCAATAAAACAAGTGCTTGAGTTCTGAGATGTTTTGTCATCTAGTGTCAGGTTATTTATGTGTGAAACCATGTGCCCTCACTCCAGCAGTGGTCCATTTAAAAGAAAAACTCAAGGTAACATTGTTTGGCTACCCACATGACATGGTCAACTAAAAGGATTCTTTTGAATTCACAGATACTTCTAAGACGAGTTTCAACGCAGAGCTGAAAATCCATACGTCCCATCCACATGCTGTGGGAAGGAATCTTCCTACTGATTACTTGAGTACATCACTATTTTGTGCTATCAAGACAGCACACCCTCTTGAACAATTGTTCTAGTCATAATTTCTACATTTTTTGTTGGAAAGGACACTGAGAAATTTTTGCAATAATGTCGAGTGTCAAACCAAGATGTTTTCCACAAAATGTAGCAGGGGCTAGCTGCAAATCTGTGACAGTTTCTAGGTAGACTCAATTTTATGAATTAATGTCAGATACATGTGTGAGTATAACTTCAACAACCTTCATTCTATGAATGATGTCAAGAGATATGGCAGAGGCTGAGGGGGCACAAGGAGCTCTGTGCGAGGTATCATAAAACAGTAGGGTATGCAGCCTAAAGTGTTCATTTACATTGACTCATGGCACTTGACACTATCACAATGACAATATTAAACACAAGCAGAGATGAAGCCACATTCATACAGCTATGATTGGCTATTCACTGACTGTATATTCCCTCTGTGCTGGTCCTGAGTCTCCATAGATAAGGACTTCACCTCAACCAGATTTTGGCATGGATACCGCACAGCACACAGAGGCTTCGCCCAGCTTTCTGAAATCTTGACTAGGCTTCCATGGCCCTCCCTCTTAGTGGCTGAAGAGTTTCTTGGGCCTACAAACTATCATCACACAGGCTCCCACACCCATCCTGTATGGTGTCCACTGTATGCAGTATCCTTTCTGTGTATGGCCAGTGGCTACAGGAAAGTGACTAGAAACCCATCTTGGAAAAAAAAAAAGCAGACTAGAGAGAGGTTTTAAGATAATATGGTATATCTCATGCTTGGATCCTACAAATGATGTAATTCTGGCAACAGGAGAGAAGGGGGTGTTTGCTAGGGGGATGAGGGCTTCTGGCAAAAGCACTCTTAGTGGATAGAGGAATCTGAGATGGAGAGTGTTCTCTGACTTTTCCTGGAATACCATCATCTGGAGTGGTAGTAGTTTGGGGAGGTGAGGACAGATCCTTTTGCCCCCCTGCCTTCTGCCAGTAAGGATAGTAAAAATCCCTCACTGGAATGCTGGCTCCTTGACCTTGGACTTTCCAGTCTCCAAAACCATGAGCAATAATGTGTGTTGTTCAGAAATCCTCCAGTTCATGGGGGTTTGTTAGAGCAGCACAGACAGACTGAGGCAGCCCACAGCCTGAAGCAGCTGCTACTGGGGGGAACAAGAGGGTTAGCTTTGAGTTGTCAGAGGGTGCTCAGCAAGAATTCAGCCTGTCTGGAGGGGAAGCTTACTGCTCCAGCATTGGAACTATCACACTTCCCATCCTTCCAGGCCTAAGCCTACCTTGTGTGCATTTCTCAGTGTGAGCTACTACCTGGAGAGGGAAAACCCCTCCACCATGTTTGAAGGAACTCTGTATTTTCCTCTCACCTATACTGTTTGACCAACCTCAAGGCCTATAACTCCGCTGAATTTTCCAGATTAAAGAAGAATGAAAATAAAGCTTTATTTTTAAAAGGAAAAGACCCTGATATGATGGAGCACACTTGTAATCCTAGCAGTTGGGAGGCCAAGACAGGAGGATCAGGAGCTCAAGACCAGCCTCAGCAATATAGGGAGTTTGGGGCCAGCCTGGATTACATGAGACCCCAAAGAAGTGGGGAGGTTGTAGAAGAGAAGTAGAGCGGAACAGAACCAAAGCAGGAGTGAACAACAAAAAGAAAGATCAATCACAGCCATCCTCCTGCCTCAGTTTTGTGAGTGATGGTATGAACTTAATACTGTAACACTGGTGACACCCAAATTTGTAAATACCCATGCAAAACACACTAGGAATACTTAAGACAAGTAACCCAATTTTAAAAAGTGCCAAGGAAATGTACTCAGGGCCTGTATACTCCTCTTAGATGCCCAGGGTATTAGCCACTAGGGAAATACAAAGCCGCAGTAGAGTCAGACCCACCAGGATGACTGGAATGAGAAGCCAGACCATGGCAAGTGGTGAGGATGGGTGAAATGACAGTAGCAAGACACAGACTGCTACCTGGGAACTGTCAGGCTGTTGCTGACAGTTTGAGCGTAGGGCTTCTATGTGAGACAGCAAGTCTACTTGTAGGCACATTCCCAGCAGAAATGAATATTTGTACACAAAGGTTCATAGCACCTCTTTTCAGATGACCCATAAAGAAAGCCCTAGTGTCCACTGGTGAAGAAGATGCAGCCTGTGTGTGTGATGGAGTACCACCATCCCTTGATAAAAAGGATGTGTGGTGTGTGCTACAACACGGGAGAACCTCTGGGACAACGTGTGAAGTGACGGAAGCCAGCACTCACTGTTGGTGGTGACTCCTTCAACATGGAATGTTCATAGTAGGCCAACCTAGAGAGGTGGGAAGTGGACACATGGTTGTCTGGGTGTATAGAACTTGCAGGGATACCTACTAATGCATATTGTATTTCTTCTGTGGTGGGAATAAAAATGTTTAGGTACCAGACATGGGTAATAGTTGCATAAAAATGTGTACTTCTAAGAACCATTGAGTTGTGCACTTTAAATGGGTGACCGGGACATGAATTATGTCTTAATAAAATTATTTTTTCAAGTGGCAGCTCTGTTAATGATGGTCTTACTCAGTTGCACACAAAATGGAGATTCAAGAGTCTGAAAGACAACAGCTCCTCCCAGGCTGTTGGAGAGAAGAGACAGAAGGACTAGTTTCCTGTTCTTACTCCATCATGTACTTAGCCGGATTAACCCCGTGGGCCTGAGATGGCTTGTCTTGAAAATGAGAGGCCAGAATTAAATAATTCTCTCACATACAAATTCTTTGGTTCAGATTTAAAATGACTTTGTACATACTCATGTGTGAATATGAGCATAATCATGAAAACAAAATATATGTGTCTATCTTTTTAATAAGCAGCCATGTGTAAATTATAGTTGTTTGTGCAATGAGGCCCTTGGTTCATTTTTAGTCTCGCATGCTTTTCAATTCTTCCTCAGTAAACCTATTCATTTTTTTGAGACAGAGTCTCCCATAGCCACAGCTGGCCTGGAACTTGCTATATAGACCAGGATGGCCTTGATCTCACAGATAGCTGCATGCCTCTGCCTCCCCGGTACTGGGATTAAAGACATGCGCCACTATGCCTGACTCTAAACCTAGTTAATTTATACTTGAGAAAAACCTTCTTATCAAGGGGAAAAAAGATTGTGCCACATAGTAAAGCTACATGTAAGAGAAACAGAATGCTATGTGGTCTCTAAATACAGGCACATTTGTAATTCTCCATTGATGGAGGAGGGGACATTTGAAACCCCTGGTGTTCCAGGGTTGGGATTCTTCCATACGGAATTAAGCTGTATTTAAAGGTGTTGAGAATTAAGCTCTGTATTTAAAGATATTCTCAGTTTTACACTCAACATAGACCTGGGCACTCTGCTTTGATTCACATCCTACATCATGTAGGAGCAAATGCTGATTTAATCTTAAGACATAGTAACTGAGGGAGAGGGGCTGGAAGACACTGGCCCCAATAAAAGGAAAAATGGAAATATGGTTTCATACTCAAAGCAAACCCAAGGTCTGGACTAAGCACCTGGGGAAAGATGTAGTTGAATAAGTTATCCTCTGTCAAGTGTGGCCCACTGTGCAGGCAGCCACAGAACAATAAAGGGATCCTTCTTATTTTGGATTTCAACACCAAGAAACTAGAACTGTGTGTGGCAGGGAGCACTTTGAATAAATGAAAACAAGACTTTTTTTTTTTTTAACTGAAGTCTCTGTATATTCAACATGGCCTTTTATATCAATAAGCTTGAAATGTAAGTTGTGTGCTGTAAGAAGTGAAGAGAGCGCATAGCTGGCCATGCCTGTAATTCTAGCACTTGGGAGGCTGAGGCAGGATGATCACTACCATAAGTTCCAGGCCTGGGCTACAGAGTGAGACCCTGCCTCAAAATCAAAATAAATAAGTAGCTAAGGATCTAAGGATTGATGGTAGATTGATGGAGGGCATCAGACATCCACACATGTACCCCCAGGTTTTTGTTGCTATTACAGGAGGCTGAAGCCGAGGTCCTCACAGACCCCAGAAAGATGGCTGACACCTTGAGTGATGGGCTGCAAACAGCTTTAATCAGAGGAGAGAACTGTCCCCACAGCTGGAAGAGACCCAAAATAAACACCAGATCCTCAGTGTGATGCATTCAATGAGAGGCATCTGCCAGGACTTGGGTGTCTCTGTAATTACTAATTTTTTCTGGGGCTCAGAGCACATAGAGATGGAATTCAGAAAGAAAAACATGGTGTATTAGGTCAAGAGCACTACTTTTTGCCTGCCTTCTTCATTGTCTTTGTTATTTAAATATCCTGTTTCATAAGTGTGCAGACAGGAAGCTAGTTACACAAAAGCTTGCCCAACAGCATATTGAGTTTTATTACTCAGATGGGCTCCTGTTTGGAGATAGCTATATATTTGAATTTTGGAAACCACTGCTCAGTACTGTGTTCTCTGGGAAACTTTCAGTATTTCAGAAGAAGCTGAACCTCTCTGAATTTTCAACTTGAAACATGTATATCTAAGATTCATCCAGCTATGAGAAAGAACATGTGACATTCATCTTTCTGAGTCTGGGTTACCTCATTCAGGATGATTGTTCCCAATTCTATCCATTTACTTATGAATTTCATAATTTCATGGGGATTTTTTTTTTGGTTTTGGTTTGTTTTTGTTTTTGTTTTGTTGTCTTTGAGACAGGGTCTCCCTGTAGCCAGAGCTGACTTGGAGCTCACTATGTAGACCAGGCTGGCCTTGAACTCACAGAGATCCATCTGCCTCTGCCTCCCAAGTGCTGGGATTAGTGCACCACCACACCTGGCCTATAATTTCATTTTTTTAAAGAGCCAAATAATATTCCATTGTGTATATGTACCACACCTTAATTATTCATTCATCATTTGATGAACATCTAGGCTGTTTCCAGTTTCTGGCTATTATGGAAAGGACAGCAATGAACATGGATGGACAGGTATTTCTATAGTATGGTATAGAGTCTTTTGGGTTTATGTCCAAGAGTGGTATGGGGAGATGGCTCAGTAGCTAAGCAAGAGAGAGAATCTGGATTCAAATCCTTAGCACCCACATAAAAATCTGGCCATGCCTATAACCCCAGTGTTGGGAGGTAGGTAGATTCTGGGAGTTTGCTGATCAGCTATCCTAGCCAAAGTGTCTTCCTCTGATCTCTGTATATATATGCTCAGGTGTCTGCACCTGCACATACAGGTTTGTTCATATCCCACACACGTACACTACACTACACACACGCACACACACGCGTGCACACCCCCCCCCAAAATTGGGACAGTCCTGTATAAATATTCTTGGGTTCATAATTGCTGCTTGCACCTAAAACAGCAGATGTTGGTAATTCCTCGTGCTCTGTATCTTTCAAAAGTATGAAAATGTTGTGATTGATGGTAGGAGATAGAGTAACTGAGCAGCAGGAAGTGCCTGGTGCACAGTTTCTGCCAAGCTCAGCTCAGCTGTTGGGAATCTCTGTGCACAGAGCAGAGGGCTGGATGTGCCTCCAGACCCACCTGCCTACCTGCCCTGGCTCCCCCTTGCTCCCGAGCTGGACCAAAGAACACATTGAGAGAAGAGCCTTCTTCCCAGGACCAGAGGCAGAATCAGTCTCTTGATCCCTTTTTTTGTTGTTGTTTTTAAAATTATACACACACATATATATGCATATATATATATATATATATATTCCTAAATTGAGAGTCTAAAAGAATACTAATTTGAAGCATGTTAACTGGACATGTTGGCACATGCCTTTAATCCCAACGCTCAAGAGCAGAAGCAGGTGGTTCGCTCTAAGACTGAGGCCAGGCTGGTCTATATAGCAAGTTCCAAGCCAGCTGGGGCTACTAGGGAGACCCTGACTCAAGGATGAAAAATTTTTTAAATTAAAAAAAAAAAAAACCAGAGAATATATTAGTGGCTGGGTATTGTGGCTCACACTTGTAATCCCAGCACTTAAGAAGCTAAGGTAGGAAGGAAGACTAAAATGAGAGTTGGAAGCCATGCTTGGCTGCAGGGTGAGTGCCAGGCCAGCCTACACTGCAGAATGAAAACTGCCTCAAAACAAACAAAAAACAAAACACATTAGTTGCTCCTAAATTTAGCCTCTCACTTCTTGTGTACCTGAGACCAACTGTAGAAGTATAGAAAAGTAGCCTTTGGTGCAAGCTATGAATATGTCAAATTTCATTGACACAAAATTTCATGTGCTGCTCTGGGCCTGTCTTACAGAATACAGTGGCTACATTGATCAACTCAGATTAAACTCTGGTCTCTGAGTGGGGAGGGATGTGAAAGAGGTCTTCTTCAGAGCTGCTCTTCCCCCAAGCTCACCATGTATAAGCTGAAGTTGAAGACAGAGTCCCCAAACAGAAGCTGCCTGGACTCACTCCCTCCCCTGATGGACAGGGGAGATGGTATCTGTCAGATATGCAAATGTCCCACAGTCTACCATGCCTGACCTCTGCAGCCAACTCCACAAATAGTGGTACATCCCCCATTTTAACACAGAACATGGAGCTGTTGCCTAAGCAAATAACACATTTTAGTACTTTCTCTTAGAATGATCTCAAAATTCTAACAAAATTTAAAAGAATATAAAATTAAATTTCTGGGAGGAATTGACTACATTTTGCTGTTCAGTCGAGCAGTTCACATATAGTGCACTAATTAGTGTGTTAGCAAACTTTATGAAGACCTGCTACAACTTAAAAGCCACATTAAGATGAAAGGGAGATACAAACCCACTATTTCACAACAGAATCCCCTGCAAACTAATTTCCTGTGGCTGTTTTGGCATTGGTTTTCCTTTACTCTTCAAGGCAGTGCATGAAGAGAGTGATTTTGATAGCAGCGTGCACATTTTGGGCAAGTCACGTTAAGAGGTTATTTGTATAAAACTTAAACCTAATTAATTTATGGGTAGCATGGTCCATCACTTGAACTGCAATTGTTTAGCTTTCCCCAGTGGCATCCATCTGTGAACCCCGCTTTGAAAGCCTAATGAGCCGGCCACTCGTCCTCAGGATGTGCTCTGATTAGACACTACAATTTATCTTTAGATTTCAAAAGCATACTCTTCCACTGTGATTTTGCCTTGAATTGAGGATTTCTGTCCTCTATGGACATTGGGGGGAGCGTATTTGGGGGGTCTATATTTAATGTGGCAACTACCCCTGTGTTAATTCATAACTGAACACAGCCAGGTCTAGCCTGAGAACCAAAGGCAAAGGCAATCATAGCCCATGACATTGTAGTCTTAAAATACAGGATTAGGGATTGGAGAGCTGGCTCAGCAGCTAAGAGCACTGGCTGCTTTTGCAGAGGACCCACGATGGTTTACAACTGCCTTTAACTCCAGTTCCAGAGGATGGGACACCTTCCAGCCTTTACAGGCATTGCACACATGTGATCCACCCGTATAAATACATGCAGGCAAAACTCGTACACATAAAATAAAAATAAATGACTCAAAAAATTTAAATATAGGATTAACCATCAGCTTTTAACGTGGAAATTAAGTCTTCCGCATGAAGCAAAAGCTCAGCTTTCATTTTGCGCCCCCTTATTTAACCCAAATTCTCTGTTGATGGAAGTGCAGGTCAAGTTTGGACCCCAACCAACAGTTCACACAGTATGCCGAGGTTAGGATTAGACTTTCAACAAAGAACAGAGGAATGCAAGGAGGAATACTCTGGAAAACGGTGTATTTGTATTTCCACTGAAACGCCATCAAGATGGCACAGAAGTTAATGATTAGCTTTAAAAACTGCAAGGCTTGAATCTCAGCCTCAAAGAAAAAGTTGGGTTGAGCCAATAAACCTGAACAGTGCCCTTCCTCATGGCTGTTGTGTGGGGTCCGCTGAAAATGGGATGGGGGAAGGGGACAAGGGACCTAGGGCTTAGATATTCAGAAGAAAGGATCTTTGCACATCTAGTGAATCAGGAAGGGAGAAGGGAGCTCTTCCCCTGGAAACCACAGTCCAGGGGCCTTACCCCAGGTCCTTCATTCTTTCTCAGGAGGTCTAAAAGATCATATGCTATTTTTTTGCCCACTGCCTCCTATCTACAAGTTTCTTATCAGTGCTACTTTATATGGCTAAAGCCTCATGGAGCTCGTTATTGGAAACAGTGCTTTAAACTGTAATGTTACCAAATGTGTGTCTCTTGACTCAGTCCCAAGAGGGGGCATGTGTTTTGCACTAAGTATCTACATTGTCATGACAAATTTCTGGGCCAACACTACTCCTCCTAAACAAAGTCCTTTTCTTCCCTTAAAAAATTATTTTCTAGCCAGGCATGGCAGCGCACACCTTTAATCCCAGCACTCAGGAGGCAGAGGCAGGCGGATCTCTGTGAGTTCAAGGCCAGCCTGGTCTACGTAGTGAATGCCAGGACAGCTGGAGCTATAGGGAGACCCTGTCTCAAAAAGACTGAAAAAAAAAATTATTTTCTGAGGTAGGTAAGATGGTTCAGCAGGTAAAGGCACTTGCACCCAAGTCTGACAACTTGAATTCAATCCCTGGAGCCCATAAAAAGCTGGGCATGGTAGAGGCATCTGTAATCCCAGCATTCCTATGGGAAGAGAGGAGAATTGCCCCACCAAGCTCCTGAGCCAGCTAGTTTGGAGTATAGCCTATGGCAGAAACAAAAGAAACAGTCTCCCTCCGGTGGTGATGTATGCCTTTAATCCCAGCACTCAGGAGGCAAAGGCAAGCAGATCTCTGTGAATTCTAGGCCAACCTGGTCTACATAGTGAATTCCAAGCCAGCCAGGGCATACATAGTAAAACCCTGTCCCAAACAAACAGAGACTTTCTCATAAACAAGGTAAAAGGAGAGAACCCACTCCTGAAAGTTCTTTCCCCCACACATTGTGTCATGCACATGCCCACATTCATGAGTCTCTCTCTCTCTCTCTCTCTCTCTCTCTCTCTCTCTC
>NW_008353490.1:6746902-6759135 GCF_000622305.1 Nannospalax galili
CATCATGCAATGTGTGCAGAGGACAGAAGAGGCTGTCAGATTCCCTGGAACTGGAGCTATGGACAGTTGTTAGCTGCCATGTGGGTGCTGGGATTCGAACCTGGGTCTTCTGCAAGAACAGCTAGTGTTCCTAACTGCTGAGCCATCTCTCCAGCCCCACTATTAAGTTTTTTAGGTTTCTTTGGTCAGTTTATTTACTGCAGTACATAGGATTGACTTGCAAGGCTTTATTTTAAATCTTTATATTGCTTGAAATTATTCTTTGGTCTTAGTCACATGTGTTACATGAATCCTGAGCCTGGGTGAACAGCATCCTGCTCACACAGAGGGAGTGATGTGACTGCTGGTTGTGCAATGTGGGGAACACTGTCCACTTCAGTCATTCTGTATGTCAAAGCATGTGAGCCCACAGGAAAAGGACAGCCAGACTACCTGGGAACTCTAGTTATAAGGAATGATTCCTAAATTGTTCCCGAGGAATTTCTTTCATTATTTCAACCTCAGTGACAGTTTGAAGGGGCACCACTGAAAGGAAATTGTTAATAGCTATTGCAACTTGGGCCACACAAAAATTAACCTTATATATCCTCTTTTCAGGGCCTTCCCATAGTCAGCCACAAAGGCTGAGGCTTTATGAAAGTGGGTTTTAACTGAAGATGGCATTTGGGAAGAGTGATGGAGGCCTTTAACACACTAAGATACACTTCAAACAATGTCCTTGATTTTAGCCAGTCAGTGTCCTAGGGAACTGTTGAACAAAGAATAAGGTCTTTTTAATGACCATTCAGCCAGGGTTCACTATGTCTGTTAACAGGGAGTAGGAGACACTAGAGGGATGAGCAAAGGAGGTTTGGCGGCATCCCAGGGTTGTGGGAGTTTTAAAAGCAAGCAAAGCGAGTTGTCCGTGGAGCCTGAGGCGTAGGAGCCTGTGAACACTGAGCATGAAAAGGGCAACAACAAGAGGCCCTGCAGTAGACAAAAGTCTTGCCAGACTTCCTTGTCGGGGTGATGGAGACCATTTAAAAATTACAGGATTTGGGGCTGGAGAGATGGCTCAGCGGTTAAGAACACTGGTTGTTCTTGCAGAAGACCAGGGTTTGAATCCCAGCACCCACATGGCAGCTAATAACTGTCTGAAACTCCAGTTCCAGGGCATCCAACAGCCTCTTCTGTCCTCCTCAGGCATTGTACGACAAGGATGCACTTACCTACATGCAGGCAAAAGAAGACACGCATACACATAAAATTAAAATAATAAATCAAATATAAAAAAAAAATTAGAGGATTTGCTGGGTGTGGTCACGCCATTAGTCCCAGAGGCAGAGGCAGGCCGATCTTTGTGTGTTCAAGTCCTGCCTGGTCTACATAATGAGTTCCAGGTCAGCTTTGGGTACAGAGAGACCCTGTATCAAAAAAGAAAAAAAAAAAAATTTACAGGATTTACAGTAATGTCAACAATTCCATAGCAGCTATAGTGACAAAAACTGGCAAAGTTAGGGAATTTCACTTTCTTAATTGATATGCTTGTCTCTGTAATGCATATCTTACATCAGGAAACTAAAGCAGAGATGGGCTTTTCCTTGTCTCCCAGGTTGCTAGGAAACAGGTGTTTCAATTGAGTAATATTATGTGGACAAGATGGGTATCTGTCAACAGCCCTTTTAGCATCCCTCCCATGTCTCTTCAAAAGGCACTGTTACCATGGCCTGTCAGCATCCAGGGAGCTCTGCCTTGGGGTGTCATTTCTCTTATGCCAAGGAACACCATTTCAGTATCATCACAAGCCCCCTCCCCCATAGTGACTCAGGAGTCTCTTACCTTGTTTTGTGTGTGTATGATATCTTTTGTGTATGTTGTGTATTCGTATATTGTGCATGTACATTCATGTGTGAGTTGCTATGGTGGTCATGTAGAGGTCATAGGACAACTTTGGATGTGGGTCCTTACTTTTCACCATGTTTTGAGACAGGGTATCTTTGTTGTTAACTGTTGCATTTGCCCATAGAACAGGCCAGCTGGCCCTCCAGATTCTGTGGATTCCCCTATCTTCACCTTCTATCATGTTGAAGGAGCATTGCAATTACAGACAGGGCCATTGATCCTGGTTTTACATGGGTTCCTGGTTTACATGGAGATCTTAACTCAAGTCTTCATGCTTGCACAGCAAGCACTTTACCCACTGAGTCAGCTCCCCAGCCCCTGGGAGCTTCATATTTTAAAAAGCCACAGTCTCAGACAATAGCCAAGCTTGGGAATAACCTGGCTCAGACAATAACCTGGCTGAAGATCTATCCAGACAGACTGCAAAGTCCTTTATTGTGGATGAGAGGTCTGTGTGACAGAGTGCACTAAGTATATGAAATTTAGGAAAGGGAGGTTAAGTGGACAGTAACATTTTCTTCATTATGAATTTTTCCCCTTCTTTCTCATATTTCCTTTTTTCTTTTTTTCCTGAGTCAGGGACTCCTTTATCCTAGGCTGATCCCAACCTCTCCATGTAGCAGAGGATGATCTTGAACTACTGATCCTCCTTTCTCCATCTCCTGAGTGCTGGAATTACTGGTGTATACCAACACACCCAATTTATGTGGTGCTGGGATTCAAACCAAGGGCTTGGTGCATGCTAAGCCAGCACTATCAACAGAGCTGTAGCCCCAGTCCTGTTACCTGAAAACAACTTCTAAGGGAAGTTATAAACACTATCACTGCTTACAACTCAAGTGGAAAGTGAAGGTAGAGAATAATCTTCCAGAATGAAAGAAATGCCCTTTGTTAACGCAACTGCTAGCTATAGTTCTACATAAGTGTCAAAAATAGTGACTGCTGAAACTGACAAATTCATATTTTTCAGAGTCACAGAAAGCCTGGTACAAAGCAACTGAACTTATTACAGCTGTGTTCTATGGACAGTAGACCCTTCCAGACAGCTTTTAAATCCTCTGAAAAGTTGCTATAAACATAGTAATCCACACTCGTGACAGAATTCAATTATGTGTTGCAAGAAAAGTGACTGAGATATGTCACAATCATTAGCCAAGGAGAATAAATATAATTTCCTAATTGATGCCATAGTTCATACATCAATCTGTGAGCAGGTTGCCTTTGCATAATGACAAAGTTAATTAATTAATACTTTATTGCCATATAATTTTTGTACTTAGAAAACCTTTTCCGATTGCCTATTAAAAGCATCACTGGCTTCTATAAATGAAATTTTCCATTTACTTCTTTATCAAATATTTATGTCTTCCAATTGTTTTTTTAATCTCTCTTAGAGATTGGTCAGTGGCTCTTTAACCAATATCAAAAGCCCCATTAAAAGTCATACAAAGTTAATACAGAAGTGATTTGAAGAAAAGTAAAACTTAGAGACCTAGTTATCTGAGACTCACAGGCTTGAATAGGCATTTGTCTTTGTTTAGAAACCATAAACAAATCCTGTGTGTTAACTGATTTTCTAATTCTTGGAGAAATTAACCTGGCCAGCAGCATCTGACAGTGCTAGAGGGAAGTGGTTATTATTCACCCCACCCCTGTCCCCCCAGGGCAGTCCTGGCAGCTACCCTGGGGCAGTTGGACAGCTCAGCTTTCCAGGGAGTCCTGGCTGGTTTGGGCCCCAGGGTTGTTGGCTCTGCCTTTTCCTTATCTAACAATAAGACTGTGTTCCACAGAGATACTTTCACAGAAGGCCCTCTGAGCCTCCCCCATTTCCACTAAGGACAGTTTGCACGCCTGTTTGGTCTGCACCAGGCACTGTTTTCCTGGGTGTCATATGTCTGTGGTGTCTTTTGAAAAGAACCACCAGCAGCCTTCTAGCTCCCATTTGCACTTTTACCTGTAATCTGATTGTGGGGAAAAAGGGAGAACGCGGAGTCGCTCCCTCCCCAGCACCCTGTTACCAACAGCATTTGTTTGGTTAGTAATTCTATCTTGGTCGGGACTTTTCCCATTCCAGGCATTTGTTGCAGTGTGTGCATAGCTGCATCTCCATGGCAATGGGAAAACAGGATGCTGGAGATTCAAAAGGGGCCGGGGAGGATGAAACCCTACCCTCCGCTGGCCTTTCGGGAGGGGCCGGCTAATTTATATGTCAAGTTAAGAGATGTGGGGACTCCAGATCAAAGGGGGTCATAGGGGGCTCTTGCAATGGGAGATATTTATTGTATTTAATATAAATACAAATGTGTCCAAGAAAAGAAATGGAAACCTTACAAGGCGTGTGGACTGTGGTTAGTAAATAGAAATAACGCGTGTGAAGACGGGCACAGGGCTAAAATTAACAAACACTTTAAAAAGCTGTCTTAAGTTAAATGGGGATAAATGAAGACTCGGGTTAGCCTCAGCTGAAATTGCAAACACAAATCACTGGAGAACACTGATGAAGATTTCTGACTCCACTTAGCAATTGTTTTGGAATACCTCCTGGCTATGAATGTGAAGATGACCAAATGCATGCTAGAAATTTCTAGTTTCACTTCTTGGCGAGCCATGTTTTATTATCAAGAGCATTTGTTTCATACTGTTACCTATCCAGTTACACTGAACTGTTAAAAGCATTGATTTGACAAATTGTGGCAATGTGGTGTGAGGGCCTGTGGAGGAAGGAAGGGACTTCATGTTTGGGGATTCCATTAGTGAGACAATTAATAAGCTTATCATCAAACTGATTTGATGGAAAGTGACTCCTTAGTTACCTGAATTATTAGTGCTAATTGGGGCCAGGTGAAGCATGGATAATTGAAATTCACGGATAATTCAAAAATCTCTATTTAGCCAATAACTTAAAACTTCTTCCCTATCCAGTCAATTACCAGAGAAACTAACAAACAGGAAAAACGGATTAAATTGAATTCCACTTCCCTGACGAATACCACTATGGTGTTTTTCATTGATTAATTCAGACCAAGAGCCAAAGATCAACTATACTCCAGAGACTAAATGAGAGTCCCCAAAAATTAAAAAAAGAAGAGATGATATTGCAGAAGTTTGTTTACAAACCAGTGACTGAGGCTCAGAATGTTTTTTCTCATAAAGCAAAGCTGTTCCTTGTGTTTGAGGCCCAAGGCAGTCCACAGAATAACCCAGAGCATTGGCACATTTAGGGTTTTTAGGTCTTTATCAAATCCTTTGAATCCTTTGACTCCTAAGTTTTTCTCACCCATAAGCCCAAGTTTTCTTTTTTTTCAATTGAAGTAAAATTGACACAACACAAAATGAACCTTTTTTCTCCCTGCCAGTGATCATGCCCCAGGGTCTCATGCATGCTATGCAAATGCTTTACCTCTGGGCTATTCCCCCAGCTACAAATCCCCAGCTACAAATGAATTAATCCTCTGTTTGCGTGTGTTGTATGTGTGTTGTATGCATATATGCATGTGTATATAGGTGTGCTTGTCTGTGCAGGCATGTGTGGAGGCCAGAGGTTGACCCTGAGATATCTTCCTCAATTGCTTTTCCACCTTAGTTTTAGAATCAGGGTCTCTCACTAAACCTCTCCATTTCAGCTAGACTGCTGCTGACCAGTGGGGTGAGGTGGTAGTGGTAGAGGTTCCACCTGTTTCTGACTCCAAAGGGGGATTACAGGCACATGGCCACATCTGGCTTTTAGGTGGGTTCCCAGGATCTGAACTCAGATGATGCTTGCACAGCAAACACTTTACCCACTGAGCCAGCTCTCAGGCCCCAAATGAAACTTTTATAAATGTATGTATTTAAAGTATGCAATTCAGTGACATCTAGTACAGTCACAGGGCTGTACAAACATGACCCCTATTTAGCTTCAAAACATTTTCACAGTTTAAGGACATCCTTTTGGGTTCATTAGCAGCCAGCCTCTTCCCTACCTGCAGCCCCTGACAACCACCCAACTGCTTTCTGTCTCCATGGACCTACCTATCCTGGACCTCTCAGACAAATGGGCTCATGTCACAGGCAGCTTTTGGTGCCTGGTTTCTTTCATTTAGCAAATATGCTCAATGCCCATCTCTTTATATTGTTTGTCAGTGTTTCATTCCTCTTCATGGCTGAGTGATATTCCATTGTGAGGATATCTTACTTTGCTTTTATTTGCTGTGATAAAACACTGACCAAAGCCAAATTTGGAAGGAAAGGGTTTATTTCATATTACACTTTACAGTTCATCATCAGGGAGGTCTAGGTAGGAACTAAAGCAGAGGAATGCTGCTTCCTGGCTTCCTCTGGCTGCTCTTCTTTCTTATGCAGCTCAAGCCTCTGATGGCGCTGCACACAGTAGGCTGGTCCCTCCTGCATCAATTAGCAATCAAGAAAATGCCCTACAGATATGCCTGCAGGCCAGTCCAATGGAGGAAATTCCTCAGTTGAGAGTCCCTCTTCCCAGGTGACTATAGTTTGTGACAATTTGACAAAGCTAAGCAGCACAGAGGACAAGTCACATGCTATTTACTTACCAGTTGATGAGCAGTTGATGAGCACGTGAGGGGTCTCCACCTGAGGCTATTGTGAATCATGTTGCCAATTAAGCAGGGATTTTTCACCCTGATTTTTTTCTGATTCCTGTGGAAACTGGGAATAAAATGGACTATGGAAATGAGCTTGGGATGAAGGGTTCTTCTGTGGGCATAGGAGATTCTGTTACCCCCTAGGACTGAGCCCTGAGAAAGTAGCATCAAAGAGGCCCAACAGTGGAGATGATGCCACATAGGAACAGCCTGGGGGAAGAAAAGTGGGGAGCGTGTGTGGGGATAGAAGAACAGGCAGGACTTCAGAGAGGAGGAGGAGGACCCCAGGGCCATGGCCTGAGTGGGGGAGAAGAGGTGGCACTGTCAGCTGGATGTCTCCAGAGCAGAATGGACAGACTGGCAAGGACCTGTGCAATATCAGGGCTGTTTCCTTCTGGTCTGAAAACAGGTGCCCAGAGAGGAGCCTGTGGCAATGGATATTAAAGCAACACTCCATAGGGGATTCTGTTACCCTGACATGGACATCCCCATATCAAGGCCTCCACACCTCATGATGACTCCTTCCTCCCTTGTTACTGCTGGTAATCTTCCTCCCACTCTCAATGTCTTCCCATGCCCTCCACACCCCCATGCCCTCCACCCCCTCACTCCTACCACACATGCCCTCCACACCTATGCTCTCCAACCCACACAGTCCCTCACTCTCACATCCTCTACCCCCATTCACCCCACACCCCTGTCTTCAACCCTGCACTCACACCCTATCCATACTCCACACTGCCATGCTGTCTAATCTGCACCTCCCTCAAGCTCCCCAGTGCTCACAGGACCTCAGCGCCCTGTTCTCTCACCAGGACCTGGGCATGTTCATACTCCAAAAGACAAGGCCACCCTTTGTAGGGATTGGCTAGGCTGGTATTTTCTTTTTTTAATTTATTTTTCTCTTATATGAGTGTTTTCTGTCTACATATATGAAAGTGCACCACATATTTGCAATGCCCATTGGAGGCGAGATGAGCACCTGAAACTGGAGTTACAGATAGTTGTGAGCCACCATGTGGGTGCTGAAATCAAACCTGGGTCCTGGAAGAACAGCCAGTTGTCCCAACCACTGAGTTATCTCTACAGCCCCTTAGGGCAGTGTTTTCAATTCCTCTGTTGATTGATATTACTCATCAGAGAACAGGACAAACTATAAAATTTCTGATTTTCCCAGCACAATGGTGCACACCTTTAATCCCAGCACTTGGGAGGCAGAGGCAGGTGGATCTCTGGGAGCCTGAGGCCAGCCTGATCTATATAGCAAATTCTAGGTCAGCTGGGGCTATAGGAAGACCAAGTCTCAAAAAACAAAAAAAGTCTTGTTTTACAACTTGGTGTGTGTGTGTGTGTGTGTGTGTGTGAATGTTTATGTATGTTTTGCATACACATGTGCATATATGATGTACATAGTTCATGAAACAATACATACTAATCTATACTAGTTTCATTAATTCTCTAAATGTATGTCCTTATAATGGAAAAGTTGTCAACAGAATATTTTTCTGGATTCTGATCACACTACAGTCAACGCACTACCTTTTCCATTTCCTTTCAACGTTTGTCACAGACTACAAACATTCTGTGTTTCTCATTGGATCCACAAATGAAAAAAAAAAAAAACATGAGTTAACTTTTTCTTTTTTTTTTTTTGGTCTTTTTGAGACAGAGTCCCCCTGTAGCCCGAGCAGGCCTGGAACTCTCATAGAGTCCAGGCTGGCCTCGATCTTACAGAGATCCACCTGCCTCTGCCTCTGGAGTGCTGGGATTAAAGGTGTGAGCCACCATGCCCAGCTTGAGTTAACATTTATAACATTTATTTATTTATTTTTATTTTATGCATATGGGTTTATTACTTGCATGTGTGTAATTGAACCTGTGTTGTGCGGTGCCCAAGGAGGTCAGAAGAGCAGGTCAGATCCCCTGGAACTGGAGTTACGGATGGTTGTTAGCCACCATGTGGGTACTAGGATACAAACTTGAACTGGGACTTCTGCAAGAACAACCAGTATTCTTAACCGCTGAGCCACCTCTCCAGTCCAAAGTTACTTGACACAAAATGAGTGCTTGGAAAATAAACTGAGTTTGAATGTCTATGATAGAGAAGCTGTTTGAGGCAGCTTAGAAAGGCATCCAGCAATGACCAAGACAAAAACCATCTCAGCCTCTTTTAGCTATTTACCAGTGAACTGTGCCTCTAGATGCCAGTGTGATACTGTTGGTGTGTCCCACAGCGTACTATACTTTACTGGTCATAAACATTCTAGGCGGGGACACAGGAATGGCCAAGGACTATCTGTTCCCTGAAAGATAAGCAAGGAAGGGAGCAGGTGTCATCATCTAACGTACAGTTCAGTGCTGATGAAGGCACACAGCACTGTCATTTCACACCCCCATATTTCAGGGCGGCCGCAGATGCCATGACCTGGCCCTCCTGGAGTCCATCTCTGGACTGCCAGTTTCAGGCCTGCTATTTCAAGTGGGATGTGTTGGACACCTAGCAGCTGGCAGAGGGATGTGCTCTAGTAAGCCACTGTGGCTGAGCAGGGTGACTTCACCCCTGGGTGAGAAATGCTGTAGTCTTAGCTGATTTGTAAAATACATTTGATTGCTCACTTATAATATTAAAGATTCATAATACCTTCCAAGAGAATACAATGTCTAAGTGAACATTTTTGATCTCTGTAAACTCAGGAAAGAAGCAACATTAAAATCTGATGTCAGCCTGGACTACTGAAGGTTTCTAGAGCAATATCCATGTCATCTCATTGGCTGTGGATATTGGTTTTGATTTCAGGGTCACCTGTGATGCAATTGATGGGACATTCCAAGTGGCATTAGATGTGTTTATTTTGTTTCTGGGAATGGAATCAGGGCCTCATGCAAGCCCAGCATGCTTTCTACCACTGAGCCATATCCTTACCTGATGGCATTATAGTTTGTTTTTTTTATAGTGGTCACTCACAGAACATGGTCATTTACAAAGTTCAACACTTCAAACCATGCAATTGAGTTACCAAAAAAGAAATCACACACACACACACACACACACACACACACACACACACAGAGACACATACACACACACTTCATAATGTTTCAGCAAGCTTACAGTTTGTGTTGAGCCAAGCCACCACTGTCACGAGAAATTGTGGGATGCATATGGCCACAGGTTGGTCATCCTGTGATTAGAACATCCAACAGAAGAGACAAAAGCCAGTAAGGCACTGAGGTTTTTATGCAAGTATTTGTTGGGTGCTTCAGGGATCTGTAAGGGGAGGAAATTCAAGGGAACTGAGGGTAACGTCCTTCCTTCTGGCAGAAATGGCTACCCAGGAGAGGTGACAGACATGTGTATGGGGTTGAGGCAGGAGATCCTCAAAGCTGGAGAATGAAGCAGGAGCCAGACAAAGGCAAGATTTCTGGAGGGTAGGAAAGCAACTCAGGGAAGACTGGTCAGTGGGCCAGATGGTTCTGTCCTGAACCATTGCAACTCCCCAGGCCAATAGTGCTAGGACTGGGAGAATGACCCAAGGCATCTTGCAGTCTGACAAAGCTGTGTCCTCAGGGCAGGAGGAGCAGGGGACACGAAGCCCAAGTGATGGTGACATGGAACTGAGAAGGAAAGGGTGGTAGGTTAGTGAGAGGGAACCTCCAGTAGGTGGATTTCCTTTCCGTCTCTTCCTCCCCCTGGTATGCTGTCCCTCTTGTCTGTACACCTTTCTCCCTCTGGTCAATTTGGAGTCACAGTTAATAAACTGTCCAGTTCCTGGCTATTTTCTCTCTCTCTCTCTCTCTCTCTCTCCCTATATATGTCTACAAACACATACACATATATGTGCTAGTTAGTTTTTGTCAACTTGACACAAACTACAGTCACCTGGGAAGAAGGAACTTCAATTAAGAAATTTCCTCTATCCAATTAGCATGTGACCATGTCTGTGAGTCATTTTCTTAATTACTAATTGACACAGGAGAGTCCAGCCCACTGTGGGCAATACTATCCCTAGGCAGGTGGGTCTGGGCTATAGAAGAAAGGTAGCTGAGCAAGCCAAGGGAAGCAAGCCAGTAAGCAGCATTCCTCCATAGTCTCTGCATTAATTTCATTTAATCCTCAGATGTGCTGGAGGGCTATGTTGAAATCTCAGTGAGCCAGCCCAAATCTGAACTAGTATCTGTAGCTCCCAGCTGCCCCCAATGAAACACATGTGCCCTAATCTAGCCTGCTTCCATAAAGGACTTCATGAAATGCCCGTATTTTTGAATCAGCTTTGACATAGACAAAACATACTTTGTTCATATAGTTAAGGCATGGTGGCATTCATCTGTAATCTCAGAACTCAGGAGGCAGGAGGCAGGAAGGATCCAGGCCAGACTGGATAAACAGTTGTAGGACAGTTAGATAATCTCTATAAGTAAATTAATTAACATTTGTCTGAGTGCAGATGGAGAGTGTATCAGTTACATGGGATGAAACTGAGCTACAAGTTGCCTCTGTTTTCATCTTACCCATTTTGTAAAGGAAGTAGAAAATTATGTACTAGCATATGCTTTGGGAGCTAAAAGAAATAATAGTGAATCAAGAAAATAATGCCCCAAATCCATAAATGGACCTGACATCTTCCGTGTAATCAGAGAACAGCAGTTTGACTTTTAACCATTTGGTGTATTTACACTGTGCACAATGGGACCACCTCAGAGCCACCTGGACCCTCTGTCCCCAGAGGGACAGAAGGGCTACTGATGGGGAGGCTTGCTCTCAACCCTTTTTTTTCTTTTTTTTGTTAATGTTCTATTTTGTTATTATTAAAATAGTACGTGTTGCTGCTGACACACAAGAAATGACTTGGGCAGTCAACCCTTTTCTTAAGTTGGAGGTAAAGGCACAGAAGCCATCATTTTATCCCTCTGTACATGTAGAGTTTTTGATATGTAAGAGATAGCTCAGAGGGCTCAAGAGATGACTCAGCAGTTAAGAGCATTTGCTGCCCTTCCAGAGGACCCAAGTTTGGTTCCCAGCACTCATGTCACAACTGCCTATAAATCCAGTTGATCCAATGTCCTCTTCTGGTCTCCTTGGGCATCTGTACATGTGTGGCACACACATACACATAAAATAAAAAATAAACCTCTTTTTAAAAATAGTATCATTTCCAGACTGTTCTGTAACTTTAAAAAATGTTTCTATTAATGCTTCTATTAATGCCTAGTGTCATCAAGTACCAATTCCTCTTCCATCTGGTACAGCGCATCACCAAGACCCTCCTGTCACCCTGTTCCTCCTCAAACACTAGCCTGTGATGAAGAGCTGGGGATTGTCATTGCAGATCTTTCATTTCAGGGTACTTCCAGTTTGTTAAGGTGTGTCGCTCCTAGGTGTGAAGGATGCTCACAACTTGAGCACACCTGTCACCTGAGCCCTAGGTTACTTGGTTCCCAAGGGCTTTTGACCCCACAACTCTGGGGTCACCAGTGTTTACTTTCCTGGTAAGTCTCCAGGGGCAGCTGGTACTCCTGACCTCTGTGTCATATGTCCATGCAGATGGACATCTACTGGTTGGAGGAAAGGCTTTGGTGATCTTACTCGGAAGCATTAGCCTAGTGGGAAGTTTGTGTGAAGCTGGAGATGCAGTTCTCAAACTTTACTTTTGTGCTTGAAATTCTTTACCAGACCTCATAGACAGGATTTAATAGACATCTATATTTGAGTTTCTAACAATAAGAATACACTGCTGAAGCAATTATATATATATA
>NW_008353490.1:6759175-6771535 GCF_000622305.1 Nannospalax galili
CTGGAACTCACTACGTAGACCAGGCTGGCCTTGAACTCACAGAGATTCGCCTGCCTCTGCCTCCCAAGTGCTGGGATTAAAGGCGTGCGTCACCACGCCCGGCACAGAAATAATATTTCTAAAGCCAGGTATGGTGACACACACCTATACTCTCAGCTTTCAGGAGGTCTAGGCAGGAAGATTTGCAGCAAGTTTGAAGTCAGCCTGGGCTACACACATAATAAGCCTCTGTCTCAAGAACAAAACAAAACAAATCAACAAAAAAAAATGAGGAGAGAAGGGTGAGATAACTAATACTTAGGTGGTGTGAAAAAACAGAGGAAAATGCATTAGTTCAAGAGCCTACTGAAAAATTAAACATACAATATATGTATCTGAGTACATACATATAGCTGAAGGCTATGTAACAAGAAATACAGTGCCCAACAGTAGAAATCTCCCTCCCTTTGAGTTGTTGGTTAGGGTAGACCCTCACATAATAACACAGGCTATCGCCACAGCCATTGATTGCTTCCTAGAACTTGAAGGTAAGACCCGATTGCTGAAGACAGGACACACTTCAGACATGGGACATGGAGCAATGGAGCTGGAACTGACCTGGAAGCCTCCTCCCTGAAGACTAGCTCTCATAGTATCAGCGGACACTATGCAAGTTTCCAAGGGAGAAAATCAATCAGTATTCCAACCCAGCTGTAAAGTGTAATAACCACAAGGACTAGCACAGCAAACCATCTCTATTGGTGCAATAATGGCACTTTCATCTTGGGGGTAATCAACAGCTGTCTAATTGAACCTAATACCTGCTCAGTGGGAGAGAACTCATGTAGCACTATAAACTTAGCCAAATACATATGGCTGGAGAGGTCATAGATCTTAGAGAAAAACCTACATCTGTCATATCCCTAGACAAATGTAATTTCTTACAATAAGCTAAATGTGCATCCTTATATTTACAGACAAGTATACCTCTCACCACTCATCAAAGAAGCTTCTTTTTGCAACAGATGGAGACTATTCAGAGTTCCACAACTGGTCAAACATGGAGAATATGTGTCTGTGAGATGCCCAGCCCTAAGTGACACATCTACAATGCAACCTTTATACCTAAGGCTCACAGAATAAAGCAGAACCAAGAGTAGAGAAAATATAAATGCATCTCTCAACTCTCACCAGTAAAGCTTCCCCATGCAACAAGAGAGTGATTAACACAGAAAGCCATAGCTGGCCAAAATGTAGAGCACCAGAGACTGCAGAGTACTTGTCTCTGGATAGAACTCCCATATTAAACCTCTGCCACCCAGAACTCAGGGGCCATTGCAGAAGAGAGGGTGGAAGGACTGTAAGAGTCAGGGGTGGTGGATGACCACAAGGAAACAGAGTTTTCCAGGCTGCTGGGAAGTTACTCATATGAACTTACAGCAGTTATCAATGCTCAAGACCCATGCAAACTCAAACAAAACAAAAACCCAGAATAGAAATGAGGAAATGGGTAAGAAGCCCCAACTTTAGCTGAGGAACTATTGACAGCTGATCACTGCTGAGTGACTAAAAATTGGTCTTCTTTAAGGGAATGATGCTAGATAGGCTGACCAGGCTCCAGCAGATGAATTCACACTGAGGGACATCTGGGGACACAAACTGGACTGAATAGACTTTAACATATATGTCTGAATTCATGAAATCCAGTGGGGGGCTGTTGGAGAGGTGCAGATAGGGGAGGGGATCTAAATATGATTATGATGTGTTGTATGAAACTCACAAAAATTCAAATATAAATGAATAAAAAACCAACCACTGGGGCTGGAGAGATGGCTCAGCAGTTAAGAACACTGATAGCTCTTCCAGAAGACCCAAGTTCAGTTCCCAGCACCTACCTAATAATAGCTAACAACCTTCTATAACTTCAGTTCCAGGGAGTCTGATGCCCTCTTCTGACTTCTGTGGGTATTGCATGAGATGGGTGCACTTACACACATGCAGACAGAACACTTATATACAAAAAGTAAAAAAAAAATTTTTTTAATTAAAGGATTTATTTTTTAAAATACTATTTTAAATTATGTATATATAGAAAGAAAGGAAAAGGAAGGAAGGAAGGAAGAGAAAGAAAAGAAAGGAAAAAGAAAAAAGAAGGGAGGGAGGGAGGGAGAGAGACAATGCTGTTTCTGTTTCATAGATCCAGATAGATGAACTGGGTGCATGTTTAAAGAATCATAAAAAAATAATCAGACATAAGCTGGGATTAGCCTCCAGGAACCAAATAAGGTGCAGAAGGCAATGGGGCTTGTCCCCTCTGCATCATTCCTTCATTGGATTATTTAAGAGGTGCCACCCCTTTACATAACCCAAACCGCTTTTCCAGAGCTTTTCTTTACCTTGATCCCATTCATTCTTCAGTATTTATTAGAATCATCACCAATGTGAAGAGTGCAGCACTTAATTCACATCCTCCACGGATCTCATAAAACACACTGGGTCTGAGAGAAGACTGAGCCATTCACATTCTGCCAACACTCATTGGTCAAGGCTGAGACTTGTGAAGATGGGCCAGCTGGTGAAGCCAGGAACACAGACCCACGACATGGTTTCTTCCCCAGTGCCAGGTCCTGCCCTGAGTCTTTGGGACTGATTATCTGATAACCAAACATAAATAATGTCATTAACCTGACTTTACAAAGAAATCGCCACTCCATTGATGCCCAACTCATAGAAGATAAAAGGTTGACTCAGGTACTACCTGCAAGGAGCTGGCTGCATCTGGATAGGCTGGCTTTCTGCCTCACCACTTGAGGTCCAGGCATGTGCTATGAACATCATGTCTAGAGGGAAAGTCCTTTGGCTGGCCCCCTTTTCATGTGTGCTCACAGGGAGTATCAAAGCCAGTGTTAGCATCATAGCAATCTTTTCAGTGTTAACTAAACAGATCACCTCCACTCATGCACATAAACACAGACTTATAATCCCACTTAGAGACAATGTTGAAGCCTACATGTTGATGCTTCTCACACATTGTGTACATAAGCAACTCTATATTTCTTCTTTGTTTAGATTTTGCTGTGCTAGGGATGGAACTCAGGACCTCATACATGCTAGGCCTTGGCTCTACAAGAGTCAACTTCCTCATCCAAATGTCCAGAGTGTGTCCTATGCACCTCTCTTGAGACATTTAAGATGTCTTAGGATGACTTTCTGCCTTGCATCAGTTACACTGCACTTCCCCTACCATGTCTTTAAAGTCAAGGATCCATGAACAATTCAACTTGACATTTCCTGTGGAGCAGTCTGAATAAGTCTTGATTCAACATCTCTACTCTACACCTCACCAAATCCTTGTGGCCTTTAGTTCCTACACAACAAAGGCCAAGCTCTTGCACGGGGACTCTCTTCTTAAAGTTTCTTTCAAAGGCCAAGGTCTTGCATGGGGACTCTCTCAAAATTTCTTTGTCCTGCCAAGTTTCGAAGCCTACACACACTGGGCAAGGTAGCTCTTGACCTTAACTCCACCCTGCTGGGGGCTGGGTTTCTCCTGGGTCTCTGGATACCCACCTGCACTCAGGTTTCTTTACTGCTTATCAAGAATTCCCTTGCCTTCCATGCTGGCTCACCTGGCTCCTCCTGTCTAAAGGTCTGAATGTTCCACAGTGGTTCTAGTCATGGGGGATTTTCTGCCTTCCTCCTTCCTGACTTTAACAGGCACTGTTTCATCCTCTTCTTCTGGACACTTTTCCACATTTGAGCTTTGAAGGCTGGGTTGTGTCTTCTTCCACTTTGAGGTTCACTGAAGTCCCTTCACCTGAGAGACGAGATCTGGGGAACAGATACCAAGCCCCTCTCTACCCCCAGCCTTTGTCCCTTTTCCATCTAAGACCTTAATCTGTGGCTGCCCGTTGGAGGGTATTTCTCTCCTTTGCTTCTCAGTATTTGTCTCCAGATGAGGCAGTATTTGTTCTCCCTCTCACACTTGATCAGAAACTCTTAAAGGCAAATGTGAAACCTTTCACTTTCAGTGACTCAGTGGGCATCAAGTCAAGGGTCCTCCTTGGCTTCTAGCATCATGGAGAGGACCGAAAATCTTTACAGTGAAGTTTTAAACTTGGATCATTGCATTTCAAAATAATCACCACCTGACATTTCTTTAATTCCAATAGAGTTTCCACAATAGAGGTTTTATTTATTTTTTTTAATATAGTGGGCCTTTAATCCCAGCACTCGGGAGGCAGAGGTTGGCATATCTGTTAGTTCAAGACCAGCCTGATCTACATAGAGTTCCAGGCTAGCCAGGGCTACAAAGTTAGACCCTGTCTAAAAAAAATCCAAACAAATAAAACCCAAACAACCGTCTGACGGCTTCTGTGTATGCTCCGTTTCGCTCTATGGAACTCTGTATTTTTGTTGTGATAACAATGTCCTATACTCAGGACAGTTCTAATCAAACCTCCTGAGGGTCTGGAGCCAGGATGAAGTCAGTTCTAGGACTCCCAGAATCAGCACACCATTTCCCTCCTGCATTAGATGTGTGGGGTTAGATGAGGATGATGGGTGTGACCTTGGTTTGGTTCCGACTACCTCTAAGGGTCACATCTCTCCCTACCTCGGTAACTACTTGGGACCTGACTGTGCTCGTACTCACCTTTCATTCCCGGGAATGGCCTCTCTCTCCTTTGGGAATATTTTCTACACATTGGCTCTTCTGAAGACTGGACAGGGAAAGGAACCAAAGTACAATTTGGAGGACATCTGTGGACTTTAGTTCCAGACTTCTAGTTAATGGACCACTGAGAGTTTATCAAACTCTATCCAAACACTGGTCTCCCTGGAGTGTGTGGGGAGGGGGTGGCTGCTTTTCCATCTTCCAGTGCTAGTCTATTTCTTCTTTATTTGGGTCAGTGGGTGGGACAGGGGACCAAGCTGGGTCCAGTCTGCAGATGTGTGTATTCCTCCATTGTGTATGTGTAATGTATGTATGCGTGTGTGTGCAGGTGTGCATGCAGGTGTACATGCACCTTTGTGCACGTGAATGTGGAATAGGGAGGTTAACATCAGTGGGGTTTTATTGTTGTTGCTGTTGTTTGAGACAGGGTCTCCCTGTAGCCCCAGGTAACCTGGAACTCATTATATAGAAAAGACTGGCCTTGATCTCACAGAGATCTGCCCACCTCTACCTCGCCAGTGCTCGGATTAAAGGCATACACCACCACACCTGGCTCCATCTTTTTTTTGAGATAGGGTCTCTCACTGAACTTAGAGCTCATCGGCTCAGCTAAACTGGCTGGCCAGCAAGCTCTTGGGATCTACCTGTCTCTATAGCCTAGTGCTCAGGTTACAGATGCATCCCACCATGCTCAGCTTTTTGTGTGGGTGCTAGGGATCTGAACTCAGGTCTTCGTGTCCTGTGCTCTCCAATTCTTAAGACCAAATTTTGTCTGAATGAGAGGCAATTTGGCTGCGCCATCTGTCACCCCATTGATCACAAGTTGATTATGCTGATGTAGCTGACTAGGCAGAGGTTCCCTTCCTCCCAGAAGCCACATGCTCAAAAGGATGACCTTCCTCCTTCCCTGACATCCAGTCAAGGGAATATGGTATCAGCATTCCCCTGCCAGAACCTCTAAACAGGCTCTCAAGAAGAAAGTTTGAGTAACAGCCAATACTTTGAAACAGCCAGGCCTCATCTCCTCAGGCCTCACTGGGTCCTACCAATGGCTTTCAGGTGACTTTTCTCAGAGACATACCATTGACCTACCCACGACTCTTGTCTAATTAAGAACAGCCACCTCCTGCCCTTGGGACCTGGAGTGGATGGGGGCTCAGAGCCAGCATTTGGCCAGAAGGGTAAGGGTAAGAGCCCTTCATGGCTCATAACATTATCTTTGCCATGGCTCAGCTTAGAGCTCAGTGTGGGATATTCTTTTGGTTTGTTCTTACTTTTTTAATAATAGAAAATGCTTTTTTTGAAATTTTCACTATTCTTAAAAATTCATATATCTTACTAAAAACCAGATAGGATTTTTAAAATGCCAACAAGCTTCATGATTCTCCATTGACTCTTTTTTCTAAATATAATTTAAAAGTTTTTTTCTTTTTTTTCTTTTTTCTTTTCTTTTATTTTATGTGTATGCATGTATTGCCTGCATGTAGGTAAGTGCACCCATGTTGTGCAATGCCCATGGTGGTCAGAAGAGGCTGTTAGATCCCTTGCGACTGGAGTTATGGACAGTTGTTAGCTGCCATGTGGGTGCTGGGATTCAAACCTGGGTCTTCTGCAAGAACAATCAGTGTTCTTAATCGCTGAGCCATCTCTCCAGCTCAAAACTTTTTTTTTTCATTTCTATAGGTGCTGGGGTTGGAATCCAGGGTTAGGGTTAGCTCTACTCCTGAGCTGCACTCCCATCCCTTCCCTTGAAGTTGGAAATTCCTTTAGTCAGTGTTACTTACACCCTGTTGTCAACCATGGGCTTCTGACCAGGCCTACAGCTGTCCTCTGAAAATCTGAATGCAGACAGACCAGGAGCAAGTACCCCTCAGGTGTTGGCTGCCCCATGAGACACATTGGGTGTGCTGATGGGCTTCCTCCCCCAGTGTCTGATGCCAGTATGGAGTTGTGCATGTCAGCATGTGTGTACACAAATGTGTATGTGTGTATATGAGTGAGAATTCATGTAAATATATTTATTTTTGTTTGTTGTCTTTTTTGGGGTTTTTTTTGTTTGTTTGTTTTTTTTTTTTGGTGTTTTTGAGACAAGGTCTCCCTGTAGTCCCAGCTGGTCTAGAACTCGCTATGGAGACCAGGATGGCCTTGAACACCCAAGTTCTGGGACTAAAGGCGTGGGCCACCACACACCTGGCTTGTCTTTTGTTTTTGAGACAGGGTCTGACTTAGATCTCATTATTCAGCCCAGGCTGACCTTGAACTTGTGACAATCCTCCTACCTCAACTTCTTAAATGCTGGAATTACAGGCCTGAGTCACCACACCCAACTTCCAATTGAAAACTTTACAAAAATATCTAGCTCCATGCTGGCCCTACCCAGGAGAAACGGCTGAAAGGTGTGGGTGTTTTCTGGGTGGCCTTCTGGCTACCAGGAAGAGGACTTGTGATGGGCCAGGCTGGAGGGTAAGGCTGGTTTCTTCTACTGATCCAAGAAAAAAGGAGAACCACCATTGATATCAAGTGGTTCTGACAGAATCGGTCCTTCTAGCCTGTAGTATGAACATGAAGTTTTCTATTAGGAAATACCTTTTAAGAAAAAGAAGTTGCCATACACTTGCTTGCATTACTTTTTTCCTGGCAGTATTGGACTTCACACATACAAGGCAGAGGCTCTACCAACAGTTCCAACCCTGACTCTAAGTTTATTTCTTCACTTGTTTTTTAAAAATATTTAATAATTATTATTTTATATTTTATGTGTATGAGTGTAACGCTTGCATGTAGGTAGGTGCACCTGTTTCATGCAATGCCTGAGGAGATCAGAAGAGGACATCAGATCCCCAGATGGTTGTTAGCTGCCATGTGAGTGCTGGGAATAGAACCCAGGTCCTCTGCAAGAGCAGCCAGTGCTCTTAATGGCTGAGCCATCTCTCCAGCCCCTCACTTGTTTTTTTAAATTGTGGTATAACATAAACACTGTTTATCCATACAGCCCACTTCTCTCTCTCCCAAGCACCTCTCACCTACTTACTGTTTCTTTGAATTTGCCTGTTCTGGATATTTCATCTATGTATAGGTTAGCTGATAACTGTTTCAATTTTTGCATAAGTAATTTTTTAATTAATTAATTATTTTACTTTATTTTACTTTTGTCTTTTTGAGACAGGGTCTCCCTGTAGCCCCAGCTATCCTGGAACTTATTATGTAGACCAGGCTGGCCTTGAACTTGCAGAGATTTGCCTGCCTCTGCCTCCCAAGTGCTGGTACTACAGGTGTGCACCACCATGCCCGGCTTACAAAAGTAATTTTAAGGAGATGAGATTAACATTTATATATCCAACAGGCTTATAGTAAAGTAGATTAATCTTCACAATATGGGTAGGACTGACCTTCCCATTAGGACCTCTGTAACTTTTCCCTGGTTCTTAGCCCTGAGGTCTGGACCTGCCAGCCCCGTTCAGCCAGGTAGTATAATGAGCCAGTTCTTCATAGTCTGTCTGTTTCTCTGTCTCTGTCTCTGTCTCTCTCTCTTTCTCTTTGTCTCTCTCTCTTTTTTTTCTCTCTCTCTCTGCCTGTTTTTATCTCTGCTTCTCGGTGTCACTGTAACAAATACCATAGATACTTAATTTGTAAAGAGAAAAGGTTTGTTTTGGCTCACGGTTCTAGAGGTTTCCCTCCATGCTGGAGTATGAATGATGCCCTTGCTGCCCTTGCTTTGGGCCTGTGGCAGGACATCATGTCAGGAGTAAGTGGAGGGCAAAGCCGTTCACCCTATGGCTGAGACATAAATAAAAAGAGAATGGATTGCCAGGCACGGTGCCACATGCCTTTAATCCCAGCACTCAGGAGGCCGAGGCAGGTGGATCTCTGTGAGTTCAAGGCCAGCCTGGGCTACAGAGTGAGTTCCAGAACAGCCTAGGCTATATAGCAAGATGCTCCCTCCCACCAACACACACACACACACCACCACCACCTCCAACAGCAACAGCCAAATAATGGAGATGGCTCTGTGGATAAGACTCTTGCCACACAGGTGTGCGGACCTGTGTTGTAGGGACTTGTTCCCCTCCTGGCAAGTTAGACTGGCAATCAGTGGACAGATGCCTTCTTCCTCAGCTGGGATTTACCTGCTTGCCTCAAACACCACAAACAAGCTTTCAGTAGGAGAGGCAGGGCAGAGAGAGTCAGTCATGCCTTCCATCCAACCAGCTGGCCTCAGTGGTACATAAGAGAGGGACTAAGGATAGGGACAGGGGAAGCCAGAGAAAAGGGGTGGCCTTTGCCATCTTGGGTACCAAGGCCAGCCTGGGCTACAGAGTGAGTTCCAGAACAGCTGGGGCTACAGGGAGACGCTGTCTCAAAAAAAATAAAATAAAATAAAATAGAGAATGGATCTCACAATCCTTGATGGCATGTTCTCAGTAATGTGAAGGTCCTACCTCTTAAAGGCTCTACCTCTTCCCAATAGTGCCATGCTGGAGACTCAGCCTTGGACTGGTGGGCTTCTGGGAGATATTTGAGATATCTACAGTGTTCGAGTTTATCCCAGTGGCGTCATGTGTCAGTATGTTGTTATGTGGACATTGCATGCTCTATCCATTCATTCTTCCATAGACAGTCATTTGGGTCCATCTGCCATTTACTCCTGTGACTAGTGAGGCTGATTGTGGTATGCACACATAGGCTCTTTTCTATTCTTTAGGATGTTCTACTGTTTAGACTTGTGCTTTCTCAGTCTTCCTTCCCAGTCCTTTGTCTCCATGGCAAAAAAGAATATTCTCATGCAGGTATTCAGCAGAAGTTTGTGGAAACCAGTCTGTCAACTCTAATTCAAGGATTTGTTTAGAGATTATATTCTCACCTTGAAGGCTGGGCGGAGGACTGGTTACACTGTGCTTCCTTGGGCTGTTCTCCTGTGTGGTGACCCTGTGTTCTTTTTAAAAAAAGATTTATTTTATATGTGTGTGTGTGTGTGTGTGTGTGTGGTGTCTGACTGTATGTAAGTCCATCATGTGTGTGCAAGTACCCTTAGAGGCTAGAAGAGGGTGTCAGATCTCCTGGAACTGGGATGCAGGTGATTGTGAGCTACCTTATATGAGTGCTGGGAACCAAACCCAGGTCCTCTGCAAGAGCAGTATGTACTCTTAACCACTGAGCCAGCTCCCTAGACCCAACCATGTGTCCTTAAAGTCATGCTCAGGTCACATCATCCCCTGTTCTCAGAGAAAGCCATTATCCAGGTGATGGGAGTCCATGTTACTGAGACATTTCTAGGAAGCCCTTCACTGGGGCCTGAGTTTTGCCTCTCTGTCCTAGGGCCAGTCTCATGGAACTCAGGTTTTGGGGGCTTGGAGAATATTACCTCCATAGGGGTGTTCCAAACCCCTGGGAGGCCTCAGCTCCTGGACTGCACATGGGTATCAGCTCTGTTGGTTCTGAGGTGGACAGTCCATAAAGAAGACAATCTGCCCACTGTGTGGCCTCTGTTGTCTGAATGGGCATTCATCCATCGTGGGCCAGTACCCTCAGTCCACTTGTTCCATCCTCTTGAAACATGCATGTGACTCTTCTTAACTGCTGATACTCATTTGTTAAATATCTGGTAGGAGGGGACAGCATGGACTCCAGAGTCATCTGGGTTTGAATCCCAACTGCATCTCCTGTCTCCAGAAGACTGAACACCCACAGGCCTAGATTTCCTCTTTGTAACCTTAGAATGATTTAGTCACCCATTTCATAGAGGTGATATGAAAAGTAGCATGTAATAGCACCTTTCAACCATAAGGCAGTAAGTGGTGCCAGCCCACAGCTCAGTAAGTAGATTGCTTGCCCATCATGCACTAAGCCCTCTGTTTGATCCTCAGTACTACATAAAGCAAACATGATGGTTCATCCCTGAAATCCCAGCACTCATGAGAAGGATCAGAGGCGCTCAGGCTTAACCTCAGCTACCTATTGAGTTTAAGGCCATCCTGGGCTATAGTCTGTCTCAAAATACAAATAAACAACAACAAAAACAAACCAGAACAGTACTCAGTGGGCCTGCTGGAACATGGCTGTGATTCTATTACTGAGGAAATGCAGACAGATCTGAAGTCTAGGGTCAGCCTAGGGTACGTAGAAAGATCCTGTCTACAGAGGGGGAAGGGGCAAGAAATAGGAGAAAATTTTTATTCATTTTGTAAATTATAAAGATTACATTATATGGTACATTTTTTCTCTGTCTGCATTGTAGATTTTCCAAGATCCCTTTCAAAGCAAAAAGAATGTTGGGCAGGTAACATTGAAATCACAAATTGTTAGTGTAAAAATGGTTAAATGTAGGCAATTCCATGTGGTGGTCTTTGCTGAATATTCTTTTCAAACAATATTTTTAGTTGTAGTCTTTAAAAAAAAAATCGAATGATGCATCCATGATCAGTATTATGCCATCAACGTAGACTGGGGTAATTATCAGCGCCTGTACTAATTTTGAATAGTCAAATTATGCTCTGTGTCACTGCATCCTAGAGCTGAACAGTACCTAAGAGATCATTAATCTAACGTCATTTCTAAGATATGGAAATCACATCTCAATGAGGTTAATCACACATCCCGGACTGGAACTCCTATTTTCTGATTTCCAATTCAGCGTTTACCGGCCGCCCTAACACAGTATGCACACAGAACAGCTTGATTATAAAGAGCCCAAGCCGCTGTCAGATTTGCATGAAAAAAGATAAGAAGTCGCAGTTCTACTGCAGAGTAAATAACACCTAAATGGAAACACTAGCTGTTAAAATATTAAACATTTGCTTGGCACTTTTTTTTTTTTTTTTTTTGGTCTTTTTGAGACAGGGTCTCCCTGTAGCCTGAGCTGTCCTGGAACTCACTATGTAGACCAGACTGGCCTTGAACTCACAGAGATCCCGCCTGCCTCTGCCTCCCAAGTGCTGGGACTACAGGCGTGCACCCCCATGCCCAGCATTTGCGTGGTACTTTTGCTCAGTTCCTCACTCCTAGGGCATATATGTTTTACAAACGACTTGAGCAGGCAGTCCTCTGAACGATCTGTGTTCTTTGCTGGAATCTGCCTTCCTTTTTCCTGAAGCAGTGAAGCCACACCCACCAACGCCACACAGATGAGGAAAAGAGCTCCACGCTCCTTTCTACCTCCTAGACAACCCAGCGGTGGCTGTCAGCCAGGTGACAGCTAAGCTTGCCCACAAGGACCTGTTGGAAGCTTGTGAGCCAGGCCTACACTCCCAGTTAGGAAATGTTACGCTTGTTGGATTCAAATTTGAGTGTGTCCGGTCTTATTTCTGTGTGAAGGAGCATATCCCTAATTGTAAACACTCCCTCAATCCCCTGGCGAAGTCTAAATGGCTGGACTTTCCCCTGAGCCTGTGCTTGCTCTGGCTGATGGAGAAGACATCTTTAGCAGCTGAGCAGAGTGGCGCTCTAACATAATTGCTTTCTCCTCATGGTGACATGACATAGCTAGTTACTTGGATGAATGCAACATCTTCCAGGACTGGAGAACCCTGGGAGGTCAGACAGGATGGAGAAGAATACCTCAAAAGGTTGCTTAAATAACAGAAATGTAAGGGCTGGCTTCAGTGCACACAGACACACAGAAGGAAACTCTGAGACATCCCCATCCAGCCCCTGTACCCCCTTCTCTGTATTTCTGTTTGTGGGAGAATTTTTGAGTAACACCCCACCACCCA
>NW_008353490.1:6771606-6777839 GCF_000622305.1 Nannospalax galili
CCACCCACGGCTTCCTTCTGTCTAGAGCATCTTGTTCTCTCTGTATCCCTTGCACTTACTACTACATAGGGGGTTCATGAGATGTGTCTAGTGAATGAAGGAATGCATGTGCTGTGGCAAGGACTCTGTAACCAGGCAGGGTGGACCTATGTAATAGGAATTGAGTGCTGTCATCTGCCACCAATTTGTGGAATGACATTATTAAACATTCACTTAGTTGGATGAAAGGGTCCCCCTAGCTGGCATGCTTTTGAAATGGAGCACCCTGCAGGGTACAGCAGGGGCAGCCTCTGAAGTCATTACTACCCATTAGCAGCTGGGTGTGAATTGGTTCATCAGCTCCCTAACCCTGAGAGCGACTGGCAGGCCTGGGTCTGCCTGGTGGAGTGAGGCAGGATGGACCTTAGCTGCTGCAAACCCTACACAGGAAAGGGAGCCAGAGAACTTGGAGGGGCGGGCTCCAGCACACCCCTGCTGGCTTGTTCAAGGCTCCTCTAATCATGAGCCTGTTCTTGAGACCCCACCCCCAAGGCCAGGGCTATTCATTTATCTGTGCACATCTGCTTTTCCATCTACTCTGTTAAAAGGAATTGCCCAGAAACTACCCAATAGGGGCTGGTCTACAGAACACTCAATCAATGCCTAAGAGCAGCAAGGTAGGACAGCTGGGCTTTGCAAAGCCACCCAGCTCCTTCCACATTCATGGTGTGGTTCTGGGCCAGCAGCTGCCTCTCCCTGGCCTCAACTGCTAGTGAGATGACACCTCAGACAGAGATTCATGTGTGAATATATGTATGTTTGTGTTAAGAGCAATCATGTGTCACTGTGACTGTATGTGTGTGTCTTTGTTCGTGTATGTCTGTATATATTTGTATGTGTACGTATGTGTGTGTACAGTTAGGAGCTCTTACCCAGCTATTCAGGTAGCTGGAGAAATGATGGTCTCAGGACAACGTTTTTGCATAGAGAAGTGTGATTTAAGAAATAAAGTGCTACGACAAGCCCTGTGTTTTAAAAAGATCATGTCTGAGGACAAGGGGGAACATGTCACACTCACTTCTAGGGGAAACTATAGAAATCCCAGTCTTCAAAAAGCCATCCCCAGCCTTGCAGATCCTTGGCACCCCTATGGTACCTAGCCTCAGCCTGTGCACTCGGCTCCTGCAGCTGGGTGTCCAGCGACTCTGGGAATCTGGCTGCCGTCTCCCAATACCACGGCTGCAGTGTGGGGGGAGGGTTCTGTGTACACGTGCTCTGTTTCTATTCTGAAGCCTCACTGTCATGGGTTTTCCTAACTTGGTTACATCTAGCACAAATCACATCTTTCCGAGCTCAAGCTGAAATCAATGAGGTTAGGCTGAACTTGTGTGGGCATTTTCCCACCTGGTGAGGAAACAGAAAGTGTCTCCTTTTGCACTGTGTGACCACCCCAAGGAGGATCTGAACAGTGCCCTGGTCTTGCTTCCTTACAGAGATCTGTGTGACCTCCACAGAAGCACAGGGATTGGCACGAAGCCCAGGGTTGTGCTGATCCTGTGTCTTGCCTGAAGCTGAGGTCACACCACTCATCCTAGAGCCAAGGAGACCAGCCAAACTTTCCGTTAGTCCAGATTCTGGACACAGAAGGAGGGAAGGGTGAGGTCAGTCCTGTAAACACTGCTGGGCAGAAGAAGGAATCTCTCGAGTGATCCCTTTGCTTCTCAACAGACTTCAGGCAAGGACAGACATGTTTTCTTTTGTTTTAAAATGTGTCAGAAACAGGGACATGGGGCCTGCTTCAAAGTCCTGCACACAGAAACAGTTAGAATGCCCCCCTTACCTATTTATGCTCATCTCCTCTCCTGTGTTTGCTTTCCCTGGAGAAAATAAATAAAGGCGTACTAGGTACGGTGCAGAATGAAGGCGTGATAGGTAGACACACCTCTAAGTTTGTTGCCCTAATTGTTGTGATACTTGGATTTGGGGTGAGATGGAAGCATGAGAGTTCCGGACAGAGTCGATGACTGTCCAGGATGTTCAATTTGCTCTGAGTGTGCTTTTAAAGCTGCAGTTGTGAAACTGACTCTTTCGTATGTTTCATTCTTTTTTTTTCTTTCTTGGGGGAGCCTTGTTTTATGGGGCTTTCTGCTCTGTCATTATTCTTAACAAGGGGCCTGGAGAAGGAGAGGCAGGAACAAGTTTCCCTGGAAATAAAGTGGCTGCAGAATCAGGAGTTTGGGGGCACAGAATTGTATTTTATCCTGTCTCTCTCCTCTTGAATCTCAAGTATGCTACAGATAACTGAGCAATTAATCTTGACATGTAAAAGACTGACCAGAATTTTAAACCCTAGGAAAACATACCTCAGCAAAATCCTACATGACATTAACGTAAAAAAAAAAACATGAAACAGGAGAGGGACTTTAAATGATTAAAAATAATTCTAACATTCTTTTTTTTTAAATTTTCTATTTTCAAACATCTTAGGCATATTCTCTGTGTCTTGTTGCTTTATGCTGCTGCAAGAGGGAGAAAGTTCCCGGGGAACAATGTCTATGTGGGGGTGGTTTTCTTTCTTTCTTTTTCTCCCACTCAGTTTTAAGGCTTTTCCAAGAATGTACTTCACTGTCTCCTTGGGTAATTCACTCAAAGACACAACACTTTCTCTAAAGGAGAGACACATCTTTGCAGCTAGCTGGAAATCTCTAATGCTGTTTTTTGCTCCCCACCACTCTAGCTTCTCTTCAGTACCACATTTCTCACAGAGCAACGTCCCATGGTCCCATCATTTGCCTGGAATTCAGCAATCCCTGTCCTTGACATCTAAACCTTTCAACTCTCATTAATTATGCACTTGAGGTTTTAAAAGCTGATGAAGAAAAATCCCACCTATAGGCAGAATGCCGTATCAATTGTAAATTGATATAAAGCTGGGTGAATGGGAGACTCAGTGTAGTGCACAATGGTGAGTCTTCGGCTCTGCCACCAAACCTCCTGGGTGAATAGCTCATGGTAACCAAGAGAGCAAGTCCTGGGGGTTGTGAAAGAGACAGTAGCACCGCAGGCTGGGGCTCCTAAACATTAAAGTACCTTTCCTTAAACTTCCACTTTCATGGGTAATTGAGCCTCACATTTGAGAGAAATGTGTGTGGGGCACACTAAAGCATGCTCTAACAGTTTAAGTCTGTTAGAAAGATGGTCTGGACTCGGAACTCATCAAAAAGCCCTTCAGGGAGGACTCAGACCCGGCTGTATTTTTTCCTTCCCTCCCATGTTGAGCTAATTACACCTTCCTCTTCAGTTAGTGGCACAATTACATCTTCCTCCTGCTCATCAGACTGGCCCTAGCCTCTTCCTGGTGCAATTAACTGATTAATGAGCATGCGTCTCTCTCCTTTCTCCTCACCATCCCTAGCCCCGCCCACCACCGGCAGCCACGATGGCGTGTTTAATGTGTGCCTTTATGTTTTATCTGTTTTCTTGACAAATCTATCATTTGTGCTGTGCTGTTTTAAATGCATGTAAATGGTATATATGATTTATTTTATTTTGCTTCTTGTTTGTTTCATTCAGGGTTATGCCTTGGGATCCACCGAATCTGATGATATATAAAAAATCACAGGTGGCTGCTCACTGCCCCCAGATAGCTTCCAGCTCTGCCACCAAAGTGCTGTCAGATAGACAGACTTTCCCTGCACAGTGAGCATCCTCAGGCTTGCTTCCTGGTGGAAAGTTGTAGGCATTTTCCTGAAGCAAATCTGAGCACTGGGTGTGCAGATACTTCCCTGCCTGGCCCCTCCACATGCACAAGGCACAAACCCAGTGGGTTAAGGATGGCTCAGGGCACCACTTCGGTTGTTCTTCCATTAACATCAGCCAGAGCAATCCAAGATGAACTTGGGATTTTGTCTCCATATCTGGCAGAGAAAAATCTCCACATCTTTCAGGCTGACATACCATCTTGTGGCACGTTATTCTTTCATAAGTTTCTTAAAAGAATCCAACTTGAATTCTGATCGTCATTGTGATTTGTAGGTTAATATGAAGATAATAGAAAACATTTAAAATATTAAGCGATTCCACACAAAACAGGATGTTCAGATTCTTTAACTCTTTATTCTTTGTTTCACTTTAAAAAATTCTCCATTTTGAAATGATTTCCAGCCTTGTGAAAAAGTTGCAAAAACAGAACAAAAATGCTCATGACATTTCCTTTGCCCAGTTTCCCCACACACTGGTAACCCACACGCAGCCCACAGATCAGAAAAGGTGGTTAACATGGATGTGTTGTGACCCACTAACCCACAGACCTTCTCCAAGATCACCAAGTGACCTGCTCCCATGGTTAACATGGATATGCTGCGACCCACTAACCCACAGGCAGCCTTCAAACTCACCAAGTGACCTGTGCATGTCCTTTCTGTAGCCCAAAGTGCAGTTCCGAATTGCTTGTGCATTCAGCTGTCATGCCCCTAGGCCTCCTGCCATCTGGGACGCATTCTCAGAGTTTCTCTGCCTTTCACAAACTTAATGACTGACAGAGGTAACCGAAGAAGGAATAAACGGCCTACTGAGGAGTAGAATGCCTCTTTTGGGGTTGTCTATGTCTCTTCTGATTAAGATCAGGTTGTACTTTTTTTTTTGCAAGAATACTGTACAACCATGGTCAACAGACAAAATACACAAAACCCACATTGTACACAGGATATGTTTACATTTAAAACCTCCTCATGGGGCTGACGATATGGCTGCGGTTAAGGACACTGACTGTTCTCGCAGAAGACCTGGGTTTGAATCCCAGAACCCACATGCAGCTGACAACTGTCCGTAACTCCAGTTCCAGGGGATCTGACAGCCTCTTCTGTCCTCCACAGGCATTACATGACACAGGTGCACTTACCTACATGCAGGCAATACACACATACACATAAAATTAAAAAATAATAAATAAAATATTTTAAAACCTCATCACTATTCTGAAACTCAATTTTTTCTTAGCATTCCATATTATTATTTGACAAGTCTGGAACGCCTAAGCATGTGTGACTATGTATCACATAAAGGCTGAATTTTTTTAAATATTTTATTTATTTATTTTATGTGTATGTGTGGGCTGCCTGTATGTAGGTAAGTGCACCTGTGTTGTGCATTGCCCGTGGAAGACAGAAGAGGCTGTCGGATCCCATGGAACTGGAGTTACGGACAGCTGTTAGCTGCCATGTGGGTGCTGAGATTCGAATCCAGGTCTTCTGCAAGAACAGTCAGTGTTCTTAACCGCTGAGCCATCTCTCCAACCCCAAGGCTGAACTATTTTGACATCACCCATTGACTGAATGGTTGGGTAGGAGGCTGTGCATAGGTTTCTCCATTTTGAAGTTAGGATTTTTTTATTTTTTAATTGACAAATCTATTACAGAGATATTCTGTGTCTATACAAATATCCTGTTTCCCATCTCACACTGTCCAAGGGTAGCATTCATGGATCAATTCTGACCTGCAGGAATTACTTTATTTATTTTTTAGTTTATTATTTTATATGCATGAATGTTTTGCTTGCATGTATGAATGTGTACTACATGCGTTCAACACCTGTGGAAGTCAGAAGAGGGCATCTGATTCCCTGGAACTGGAATTTTGGATGGTTGTTAGTCGCCATGTGGTGCTGGGAACTGAACCAGAGTCCTCTCCAAGAGCAGCCAGTGCTCTTAACCACTGAGCCATCTCTCTAGTTCCTGCAACAATTATTCTAGTGATGTTTGCAAAATGGAGACTTTATAGGCCCAGTATTACTTCCATATTTGTTAACTGGGGTTCTACTGTATGGAAAAGCCAGGCATTCTCCACCAGTGATGTCTTTATTGAATTACATTTTATGCCAGGGTGCACTTGTGGATATTAATTTCACTGCATGGGTTATAATCCATTTCTACTATCTTTTGTTTTGAAGACCAACTGTTCAGAAAAGGCTGTGCAAAGATTCTTCTGTGATTTGCTCTGCCTCTGTGTCTTCTCTCTAGCCCTTTGTAGAACAGGCTCCTTTCATTTCCCACTTTCCTGTTCCAGACCCAGAAGCAACTTCCTCTCCAAGACTTCCTGACTCACTCTCTGGGAAATTTTAAAAGATATACTTAGGAGGTGGAGGCAGGAAGATCAAAAGTTGTGTCATCTGCCTGGGTTACATGAGACCCTGTCTCAGAAAGGAAGAAAGAGAGAAAGAGAAAGGGTGAGAGGAAGGAGGGAGGGAGGGAGGGAGG
>NW_008353490.1:6777962-6778833 GCF_000622305.1 Nannospalax galili
AAGTCTTTATTCTCCTTATAAGTGTTATTTTTTTTAAATCCCAGTTGGCCATTGCAAGATTGAGCTGTGCTATTTTTTGTAGACTGTCTTATATTTACCATCAACTTTAAAGAATAATTTTCTCTATTATATAGTTGATGTTTAGATTGCTGATCATATTGAATGCCAGTAATGAGCCCTCCACCTCTTTCCTTCCATGTTCGCCTATTCTACTTCCCTCCTCTCCTCTCCCCTTCCTCCCCCTCTTCTCTTCTCTCCTCTCCCCTCCCCTCCCCTCTCTTCCTCTACTCTCCCTTCTCCTCTTCTCTTCTTATTGGATTTATCAGGGTTATTATTACTATGTAAAAATGTAGACATGAGCCAGGTGCGGTGGTGCACGCCTGTAGTCCCAGCACTTGGGAGGCAGAGGCAGGTGGATCTCTGTGAGTTCAAGGCCAGCCTGGTCTGCATAGTGAGTTCCAGGACAGCTGGGGCTACAGGGAGACGCTGTCTCAAAAAAAAAAAAAAAAAAAAAAAAAGTCGTTGATGTGTATTTGCTTTAGATTTCTGACATTTGACCCTTGCTGAATTAAGGAAATTTCCTTCTTTGGGTTGCTGATTCAGAAAACTTTTTTAGCTATCAACAAGGTTGGCCTTCTTTAAATATTTTATGTTGCACAATTGACTTTTTTAGACAATCATGTAAATCATATAAATTGCATTATTATTATTTTTGCAGTGCTGAAGATCAAACCCAGGCCTTATACATATTAAGCAAACTACCACTGAACTATGCTCCCAGCTTTCACTTTCCATTTCAGTCAGTTACTTGGAAAAGGTATTAAGTACTTACCTAATGTTCGTCCTTTCCTCTAGCCCTTAATACGTAATT